>NC_137890.1:96745749-97082984 GCF_963455335.1 Martes martes | reverse complement strand
TGTTAGTTTCTTTTCATCTACTTGGTTAAGAACAGGAGAAATAAAGAGGAAATTATACTTTTGTAGAAAACACCACCATATTTAATTACACCAAAGTACATTGATAAACTCAGCAATAAGAAAACAATGAGCTACCACTACACAGCTATTAGAATGGCCAAAATCCAGAACACTGATGACACCAAATCTTGATAAGGACGTGGAACAACTGGAAGTCTCATTAGGTGGTTGTGGGAGTGCAAAATAATACATCTCTTTTGAAAGAAATTGACTGTTTCTTAACAAACTCTTTCCATACAACCCAGCAGTCATACATACAGCAGCTTTGTTCATAATTACCAAAGGTGGGAAACAACCAAGATATTCTTTAGTGGATAAATGTATAAGTAAACTATGGAATATTATTCAGCAATGAAAATAAATGAGCTATCAAGCCATGAAAGACATGGAGGAAAGTTAAACGCATAATACTAGTGAAAGCCAATCTGAGAAGTCAGCATACTATGTGATTCCAATTATATGAAGTTCTGGAAAGGGTAAAACTATGTAGACAATCAAAGAATCAGTGGTTTCCTGGGGTTAGGGAGGAGGGAAGGAAGGGATAAATAGGCAGAACACATGGAATTTTTAGGGCAGAGAAAATATTCTGTATGTTACTGTAACAGTGGATAAATATCATTTATACATTTTTCCAAACTCATGAATGTAGAACACCAAGTGTGAACCTTATGTAAACTATGGACTTTGGATGATAGTGATATGTCAAGATAGGTCTATAGATTGAAACAGATGTACCCCTGGTGTAGGATGCCCGTAGTTTTGCTGTGAACCTAAAACTTGCTCTAAAAACAAAGTTTGTTAATATGAAGAAGAAAGAAAAAAGTACTTTTTTGAGCTGACTTGAATTTGAAAAATCTGGGGGTGCCTGGAAGTCTCAGTTGGTTAAGTGTCCAACTCTTGGTTTTGGCTCAGGTCATGATCTTGCAACTGTGGGATTGAGCCCTGCATCAAGCTCTGTGCCTCATGTAGAGTCTGCTTCACATTCTCTCTCCTTCTCTCTCTCTCTCTCTCCTTCTTACTCACTCTTTCTCAAATAAAGAAATAAAAAAATCTCAGTTATGAAAGAGTATTTGCCACCTTGATTAGTTGGATAGCTTTATTGATTCTTGTGACATGATATATAGGTTAAACTGTTCTGGTAAAGAATTATACAATTAATCATAGGGAAATGAGGCAAACAAAGTTAATCTAACATTAAATTATCTGAAATGTCCCCTATTCCATAAAAGCGGGTTGAAGAACATTGACTTAAACTCCATCTCTCTTCATTTTGCTTCTTTATAGAGAGTTGTGCATAATTAAAGTGTCAGTGTTTCCAGGAACATGTGGCCAAATAAGACATTCATGTCACTTTGTCTTTCTGATAACTTCATGGAGAGTTATTCAATTAATTAGACTAACACCCCAGTTTAAGGGGAGACATTTCTACATAAGTTGCCATGAGGCAGCAGTGACTAGATCAGACTACTGGAGTTGCCTTTGAGGTAAGTTTTGACAGGAGTTCTGACGTCTCTCTCTCTCTTTTTTGTATTTTTTTTCTCATGGAATTTATTGTTCAGAATGTGACAGTGAAACAGAATACATTCAACTGTTTTCTAACAAAGGGAAAACTTCTGGAAGTGGGAAATATGCTATGGTACATGTCTACTCTGCCTGATACATGCTATGCCACTTAAATGCACTGCCTCTCAATTCCAAATCTCCCCTTCTTTATTCTCCTTTCAGATACTGAAATTGTATCCCGTAGACATTTCTATCTTTGCAGCTGTCTCAGTACTAGGGTTTGTCACTAGAAGGAGCTGGAGGGACAAAGTAAGAGAAAGGGGCTTCCTGCTTCTGTGTGCTGTTTCCAGGCACAGGCCAGTCAGTGATTCAGTATATATAGGAGGTCTGTAGTACTCTCTTCAGGAACCTTCATGGACTAGTTCTAGTTCTGCTTTCACTATCCTACAGGTTTTCTAATCTGGCAGGCCATTCTTGCATCTGAGCTCTGGTCTGTTCACTCTGGCAAATTTCTTCATCTCTGTAAAGCTGGTATTCTTGTAGCAGCAACATACTCTCCAGAGGGGTCTGAATTTAAGATGGAAATGCGAAGACAGTTTTTAAGTCTGTTCCTTCCTTGCTTACATTTCCTCAGCTTTTGGGAAAGTAGTAGCTGAATTAAGCCTTTTCTAGTTCTGTACACCGTACAGTTTCCTTTTAACATTCCCCCACCCAGTTGATAATTCTGTACATAAAGTTTCCCCCTTCAAATTCCCAATATGGTTTATGTCTTCTGAATGATACACATGTATTAAGTATGTATCTATTGCTTGGCAATAGGAAGTCCAAACATGGTAGTGTGATTCCAATTATATTTATTAGTGGAGGCTATGGCAAAAAGCTACTTCTTCCATAATGGTGCTTGGTAAGAATGCAACTATTTAAGTTGAGCATTCATGCCATCAGTGAGGAATTCAGTATATCCAGGATTTATCCCAGTGGTTAATGGTGCATGTGTGTATGTGGGTGTATTTGTAGTATATGATCTCTCAAGATAAACCCACTAATTCTTTAATTTCTTGAAACTTATTTTTTCTGCTGTTTGTACTTGCATAATTCTACTTCTTTTAATGACTAACATGTGGAAAAGGGGATTAGTTTGCATACATTGTTTTATAATCATCTATTTAATTGTCTTACTTTTTGTTTTTAACCGGAATGAGAATTACATTGTACTTGACGTACTTGACATATAAATGTCAAGCAGTAAGTATTTGGATATAAATGCGTATCCTCTCTCTCTCTGCTAGGCGAGATAAATTACAGAATTCAAAATACTTTTGTTGCTGCTGCTTCTAGGTATAGCTTTCCCCCAAGGTAAAATTTGAATATTACTTAGAAGGATTTTTGTGTATGGGTATAAGTGTCAGAAAGAAGAGAATTTTCCCAATAATTTCTGCTTTATTTACCATGTTGAAGGGAATCTAGCACCTGGTTCCTAATGGTTTATCTTCACTTAACACTACAAAAGGAGGACCTTGGGGATACTTCAACTTTTGAATATCCTGAATCTCCCCCTGGTTGTTTGTTAAAAATTACTACATTTTTTTTATTCTTAAATTCTAGTGCTTGTTTTCTCATTTTTCTCCCATTTTAAGTCACATATTACTTGAATTAACTTCCTTGTTACTACCCTCATCCTATTGTGTTCAACAACTTTAAACATTTTAGGAAGACAGTAATATGTAATGAAAAAAAACAAACACTTCCCCATCTTTGTGTTCTGACTGCCTCTTCAGTAATATATTATCTTTATCAAGTTACTTAAATGCTCTGAGCATTTCATTAAATAACGATGATAATATGGTCCATGTGATATTTAATTATATAATTATATTAGGCGGGGTCTGCCAAGATGATGCTTTGTACCAAACGGTCCCATAATCTCAATAAGCATTTATGTCTCAGGAGAAGAGATGTGGGTGGCCATTCCATTTAGGGGGCTTTTTATAAAATTAGCACTTTAGCATAGTGATTCGATGAAATATTTATGAAGTCTGTTGGTCTGAGCTCAGTTCTTAGCTCTAATATTTACTATGTGAGCCTGGATATGGTTTTTAGTGTTTCTGTGATTTGGTTTCCTCATCAGTAAAATGCAGTTGATGATACTAATGCTTACATCTCAGAGGATTTGTGAGAATTAAACAAAATACTACTCAAAAAAGCTTTTAGGTTAGTGATTGGCAAATAGTAAGCCATATATAAATGTTAAGCAGTATTAATGTGATTTCAGAAGTATCAATTGTGGCAAAAATCGGCTATCTTTTGAAGAGTATCACTGACATGATAGGGTGACTGAATGAGTCTCGGCAGAACTCTACTGCATGTCTGGTAGTGCTTTATTTTTATTTTTATTTTTCTGGTAGTGCTTTAAACACTTCATTTGTACCTCTTTCCGACTCAAAAGTGGCCTTTGTTTTTAGAATATCAAGAAAATAGAAGCTGATCACCTCTGGCTGATAGGTCAAACTTTTTTTCATGTCTTTCTAATGGAAATTCAATAAAAGCACATGATTCTTTTGGTCTCAATAAATCTGAACAAAAATGTTAAGAATTTGACTAATTATATCCAAAGAAAGCTTTTCTCCCTGAATACTGAGCTTGTTCTCTCTAGACAAATAGGCGAATTTATTCATGAGAATTACTGTGTGAAAACCTTCCTCATCTCCAGTCTTAATACTAATTTGTAACAATCTTCCAATTTTTCGTGTCTGTTGATTGGTACTCATTGGGTTGTTGTTGCTTGATCATGCACTTTGTGGCACCTTGCCACATGCCATACGGAAACTTTCTTATTCTCACATAAAAATAAAATTTTAAACATAAGTAAAATATACCCGTAGATGAGCAACTTCTTCACAAATCCTCTGTCAAATAAAACTAAACAGACAAAGCAAAAACAAATACAGACCTGATAAGAGGAGACCCAATATGAAAGGATTATTGTGAGGGCAAAGGCGCTAATGCAATCGGGTGGGAACATTCTGACCATAAAGGTAGGCAGATGATTCAGAGGTTCCACAAAAGCAGTTTTTCTTTTGCAGAGAGGAGTGAACAGGGCAAGGAGGAACAGGGTGTGGGAAATAGGATGAAGGGTGTGTAGTAGACCACACACAGTTTCACTCTGGGGCCAGTCTATTGTCAGGAGGGGCTTTTGGGTCATATGTTGGCTGGCCGCAAGGGTGGGCCAAAGTTCAGAGACCTGGGGGAGAGGAGCTTGACCAAAATTTGGTTAACAAGTAGTAGAAATAGAAACTGAGAGCAAACAAATCATATAAGCAAATTTTATTTATTCATAGCTTGCTGAATCAGGGGTTTCAGCCGCCATCACCTGGTTTTGGCAGAGACACAAAAGTAAGCAGAGTGAGAAAGCTTTCTAATGAAGAAAAGGGGAAGCTCAGGTATTACCTGATTTGAGGCTGTTGTTTTGAGGAAGCTATAGGTGGGCTAACTAGAAGTGGGGTTTTCTATATGATTGGTGAGGGGTACACATTTGACTTTCTCTGGTTGGTACAAAGTTGAAAAACAGAAACAAGAATCAAGAATGCTGTGTGTTTATTAATCAAGTCCTGACCATTATAGGCTGATTGCTAAAGAAGTAATTTTTTAGCTTTCTGGATTGTCACTTGAGATAGCAGTCTGGCTTCCTGCAAGTCTGATTTAGAGCAGGCTGGCTTCCTGGGTGGTTTGTTGTAGAGGATTTGGGGTCAAAGTTCTTTTTTTTTTTTTTTTTTTTTTTTTTTAAGGTAGGCTTCACAGCCAGGCTGGAGCCCACTGCAGGGCTTGAACTTATGACCCTTAGATCAAGACCTGAGCCGAGATCAAAGTTAGACGCATAACCAGTTGAGCCACTCAGGCACCCCACAATCCTGTTTCTATATATGGTCTGGCCATGGTTCATTTATATATTCCTTCTCTCAGAGTGTTTTGTTCTGATGAATTGGGACAAGCCAATTCAGCTAATCACTTACTAGGGTAAGAATGGGAATGCAGAGGGTGTGTTTTTGGTTTCTGGATTTATCATAGGTAAACAAGGGAGACATCTAACATGGTTCTTTGCAGTAAGCCATTTCTAGGAACACGAAAGGATGGGGAGGTTTCTCAACTTTGCTATATTCCAGGAGCATAGGTCTTAGGTGAAATTCAACATTCTCAGAGCCTTATTTATACAGCAATATACATAGATGTGTAAACAGACATGTAAGTGTTAATAATGGACCAAACATCTCATAGAAGTTAATGTGAACATATCTAGCATGTCTATCTGTGTTTATCTATCTATATCTATGTCTATATATAGATATAAGTATATCTTAAAACACTAAATATTTGATTTTGAATCTTCTGTTTGTTTTTTGAAAAAGAGATGAATCTAAATATTTAGGAGCATGCCTTGGACTTTTCTGTATTCCTTCCTATGATACATTAATGAGGTATTTGAGGACATTTAGAAAATTTTCCTCACCTACTGATGTTTGCTACATTTTAGGTTGAAAATGCACTTTAGGCCATCACAAATACAAAGACTCCTTCCTCTGTTACTGAAATTAATAGGTGTTTTATCCCATGTTGAACATATATGTGATTCCTCAGCTTTGCTTTCCTTAGCCATAGTGTTAAATACTCAGCCATCTTTATTCAACTCAGTTTCTGTGATTGTCCTGCCACAGACTTGTGCACTTTCAGGGAAAGTGCTTGGAATAGATATAACACACTATACTTTAGGATTTACCAAGATTGCATTATAATTCAGAGCTAAAAAGAAATGCAGAAAAGGTTCATTTATTGGATTGTTCATTATCACTCTCATTGATTTCCTTAAATTTAGCTCCACGTGTCCATAATGATTCAATAGAAGAGTCTCAGGAAATTTGAAAGGGCTGTTTAAAACAGCGTGATTGCCTTGTTTGTGTGGACAACTCTTTGATCATCTAAAAGTGAAATAAATTAGATGGTGGCATTTCCATTGTTGCTTTCTCACTGCTTAATCTATATCAGAGCAATATACATGTTATCAACCCATTCCAATCCTAACTCAATGTGAGGCTTTCAAAATTGAGCCATAAATCATTTTGAAAAAGGAATCTGAAAAAGGAAACAAAGATTTCCATATAGGAATCTGTATTCTAAAATTTAATTTTGCAAGAATCTTATTTAGAAATGTGAGATATAAAATGCATGTTATGGAACAGCTAGCAGAAATCACAGGGTCATGTGAAGACAAGTATGAGACCAGTGGATCAAAGACATATACTCTGGTGTCCCCAGCATGAAAGAGACCACTAACATAATATAAATTAGAAGATGGTAGAGAAGCTCCCTGCCTCCCAAGATTGCTGAACATGCCAGTTTAAATTCTGAAGTATATTGTACATGTATGTACATGTACATATTAGAATGATCAAATACAGGTACCTGTACATATTAGAATGGTCAAATATAAATGGGAGAAATAATTATAAGCATATGTGAACCACTAGCTTTTACAATGTGAAGTGTTGTTGTTGTTCTTTGTTTGCTTGATCAGTGTTGCTCCATAAAATATGGAACTTTAAGAGAAAGAAAATTTTATAAAATTATTTCAGTGGATGCTCAAATGCAAGATATGAGCATCTTTAAAATGAGATCAGGGAGGGATGAAAGTAGCAGAATGGGTAAGTAAGAGAAACCTGATAAATTTCACAAAGTATCCACTTTGGCTTAAGTAGTAAGAAAACCTTACTATTAGTTTTTGAATCAGATTCCAAACAAAACCAGGGGCTAATTAATTAGATAATGGAAAATTTGAGAACTTCTGCTGCAAAAAAAGTAAACAAACTTCTAAGTCATGTTTTCTGTGTAAACAAGAAAAGTCAGGCAGAAATGAAATAAGTGGGAGCGTGGGTAAACTTGCCCCAAATTTCCCATTTATTAAGTTTCACTATAAACTATACATTTATAGTTTCACTATAAATATATAGCAACCAGACTAGGCTAGTGTATTCTTTGCAGAGGTCCCCTCTCCCTCGAAAGGATTTGATTGTTCAATTGAAAAACAAAATTATCGTCACTATTGTATGTGTGCCCCCTATATATCCCCTTATCTTTACCAGTTCTGTGCATGCTCACCTGACTTCCATCGCAGAATCTGTATTCCTTTACCTGAGAGTTTTCTCTAGTTAGCAAGATTCATCAACCCACACTTGGGCCATTTGTGCTGAGGACGTAGAACCCCATGGGAGCAGTGCTTAACCAATGACTAAAAGGAGGTGATGAAAAATATACATCACTCTTTGTCCCTTGTGTGGGATAACTTGGAGGCATGATCTTCACACTGGCTCCTAGGATTTCCCCTGCAGAATTAAGCTTCAGCTATCCACAATGGTACTGGGCTAGATTATGTACCTTCACTCCCATGTCTCACTTCTCTTACTGTTCCCTTCATCTTTCACACAAATGCTTGCAAGAGATCCTGGTCTCAAGGTCTGCCACAGGGGAACCCAAAGTCAGACAAAGTTAATTGAGCAAGTTACTTTATATCATGTAAATATGTCATAGTCAAATCCTCTTATTACAAAGTTCTTACCTTAAAATAACCTGTTTGATGATAGATCTCTGAAATCTCTGCTTGGGGAGAGAGAATGAGAGAGAGTGATTGAGTGAGCAAGCTTGGGTGTTTCAGTGGCTATAAGAAAATGAGATTCATTCCGGTGCAGCCATTTTCAAGAAGTAAAGGGTGCTGTGAGCAGCAGCTTGCAGTTGAAGTTAGTGATGTGGGCACAACTGCAGAGGCATAGATTTGGCCTCTACTCCATATGCACTGCACAGCTGGCTAGGCTGCTGGAGGAGCCTGCTGTAGAAGGACAGCCTGCTGGGCTTGAGATAAAACACACCTGCTCCTCATTGCTTCCTTCTGGGACCTTCTTGCTAAAAGGGATCATCTCTTTTTCAACAACACTGGGCTCCGTTATGGGAATACATCATGCAAGACTGAAAAAAAGCCAGAATCCACAGAGGAAAGTTGATAGAACATTATTCCAGGCAAAAAGAGAGTTATATCTGCCAATTTATATTGGTCTCGTACCCACTATCATTACCGAGACATCCATAATCCTAAAAAGACTTTCAGGAGAAAAATAAGTTCAATTGTCAAAGGACCACAGATTTACAGTTTGTTTCAGTGGTTCATAGCCAGTCACATAACTTGACATTTGAGATCCTCCAAGTAAAAATGTTAGGAAGACCTCCTGGAAACTTTAATTGCTATGGAAATAGACACTGGTCTCCTTAAAATTAAGAGTATTCTTAAGCAATATTTTGACCTATGAAAAAATAAAATAATACAGCCAACAGTATGTTCTCTGTGGTTAAAATTCTCTCAGATCCTTTTTTCTTGTGTGTTTGGTTTGTAGATTCAAGAATCAGAAACTACCACTCAAGAAAGCAAAGTGGTTCTTCATAAATATGCAAATTTTACCTGAGTAAAGACGTTCTAATACATGTATTAGTTCATAGTGTCTTAGAAACGGTTATTGAGAGTTATTGTCTCTTATGAGCCAGAACAATATAAGGGTGAGGAGAAAGGAAAGATCCACATGCCTAAGATGGCTCTGGGTTGGTGAGTTAGTCTGTCTGTCTCTCTGTCCCTCTCTCTCTTTTTTCTGCCGGTCTACCTTTCCAAAGGTTAGCTTACTGCTCCTTCCCTAGTAGAACAGCTACCTTTTCCTCTGAAATGTGCACTGCAGGGTTTATGATTTGCAGAAGACTACACTGAGTTGTATTTCTATTTCCTATAGCTATTTTTCTTGACTCCTAGGTATCCTGATTTTCATTTGATCCGGAACCCTGAATTATAATCAAGAAAATATGAATCACATTTGGATAGAACACAGTTGCAGTTTATATAAGTTGGAAAACCAGATTCAAAGAGGAGAGAGGCTTTCACAATTTTCTCTAGGGATCCTATGTTAATCTTTTTTAAAAATTCATTTTATTTACTTTTTTTTATTATGTTAGTCACCATACAGTACTTCATTAGTTTTCGATGTAGTGTTCCATGATTCATTATCTGCATATAACCCCCAGTGCTCATTGCAATCCATGCAGGAAGTTGCTACATAACAATATGCCCTCTCCCAAATACTGAGGAAGTAAAGAACAATTTGTTGAATTCAGACCAAGGGAGAAATGATAAATTGTGTGACAATTAATGATATTAATGAGCTCTTACCATTACATAATTGTGGAGATTTTTGTAAATGATGCCAACTTTGATTTTGCCAGTGCCATGCCATAGCTCTTTTGGTAATAGCTATAACCAGGAATTGTTTATAAATGTCAATGTATATTAATTTGCAAAAGGAAATCCCATAAAAGCATAGTTCAGTTTCTCTCAGCCATATTGAATAGAAATATAGTACAAAACACATGTGATTTCAAATGGTCTAGTTGCCACATTATCTTTTTTTAAATCAGTAAATTAATGATACATTTACTTTTTTTTTTTTTAAGATTTTATTTATTTATTTGTCAGAGAGAGAGCGAGAGAGCGAGCACAGGCAGACAGAGTGGCAGGCAGAGGCAGAGGGGGAAGCAGGCCCCCCTCCGAGCAAGGAGCCCGATGTAGGACTTGATCCCAGGATGCTGGGATCATGACCTGAGCTGAAGGCAGCTGCTTAACCAACTGAGCCACCCAGGCGTCCCAGATACATTTACTTTGATACAGCTAAAAATTTTTATTTCAAGATCTGATCAATATAAAAATTATTAATGAGATATTTTACATTTTTTTGGTACTTTGAAGTTTGGCTTACTGTTTACAATTATAGTGCATTCCAATTTGGATTAGCTACATTTCAGACTCAATAACCACATGTGCCTAGTGGCTACCATGTTGGATAGCAGGTCTATACATTATCTGGATACAAAATCCAAAGATAAAAAGTGCTGCTACTTTAAAACCCAATAAAACACTGCATTGTTCTGGTGGCATTTTTGAGAGAGAAGGGAGCATCTATAATATAGTGATTAAAAACTCAGAGCAGATAATGCCTTTTTCCAAAACAAATTGCTTGTGTTTAAGAATTAGGTCTGTTGCAGGGGCGCCTGGGTGGCTCAGTTGGTTGAGCAACTGCCTTCGGCTCAGGTCATGATCCTGGACTTCCAGGATCGAGTCCCGCATCAGGCTCCCAGCTCCTTGGGGAGTCTGCTTCTCCCTCTGACCTTCTCCTCTCTCATGCTCTCTCTTATTCATTCTCTCTCAAATAAATACATAAAATCTTTAAAAAAAAAAAAAAGAATTAGGTCTGTTCTGCAGCACTGTATATTTGGAATTGTCTCAGCTTACTCCTTGGCATCTGAAGAAGGATGTCGTGACGTTTATTGCTTCTAGGACATGATTTGTTTAGCATTTGGTAGGTAAACAATGACACAAAAATATGGAAGATATACGTATTAAGGGAGGTTTATATTGTACATCTAGTTCTTAGAATGAGAGTGCAGTTGGTTTTTTTTTTTGGCTCCCTACCATAATCAAGTTTGTTGAGATAACATCATAGTGACAATAACTGCTACAAAATTGATATGGCATCCTCTCCTCAATCAAGTTGCTTTTATAATCAGTCGAAAATGGAATAGAGACCATTTTTAATGGTGCTCTTTTTGTTGTCATTTTCCAATCACTGTGGGCTGCAAAGGATGCAGAAGTGCGCACTGGCTCCAGTTTGGCTGCCTAGACATGAAACTGTTCTGCTGTACATACTGAGAAGAGACCATTTCCAGTTAGTCCTACTTGGCCTTGAAATAGCAACAAAACATTTGAAGCTAAAATGCAGTTCCTATGATGCTTATAGAAACATAAAACATTTTATTTGTCAGAATAATAATACTGCTTATATATTTCTGACTACTGGCAACAAAGATATGCAGGGAATACATGCTATTAATATGTTTTCCTCTTTTTTTTATTAGAGAAATCTAGTATTTCTGTTCAACACCTTGTATTCCTTCTTCATATTCCTTAAAGATCTTGTTCAAAAAAGCAAAATGTATTATCCTGTCCAGGAATGTTCCCACAACGAAAAATATAATTAGAGTTTTCCATTTGTCAATATTTACTTCTTAGGTCAACAAGAACTGTAAGAATCAGTCGATAAAATCTCAACTACAGAAAACTATTTTATGATGACAAATACTCTGTATTATGGCATCTCAGTTTTTCAAAAATTGTACATAATATTTTTTTGCTAAGCCCTAAGTCAAATATCAAGGGAAGTTTTAATAACTCATGAAAAGTAAAAATATGGGGCGCCTGGGTGGCTCAGTGGGTTAAGCCTCTGCCTTCGGCTTAGGTCATGATCCCAGGGTCCTGAGATCGAGCCCCGCATCGGGCTCTCTGCTCGGCGGGGAGCCTGCTTCCTCTCTCTCTCTCTGCCTGCCTCTCTGCCTACTTGTGATCTCTGTCTGTCAAATAAATAAAAATTTTTAAAAAAATCTTAAAAAAAAAGAAAAGTAAAAATATGAAAGAGAGAAAAAAAAACTTTTCTCTGTAAGAACTCTAGGAAAATAGGGGGGGTTCACTTGTAAATGAATCATGATACATTAAAAATAGAATTAACTCAAGAATTTTGCCTGATTTTATCAATAAACATCAGCTTTTGGGACGCCTGTATGGCTCAGTCCTTAAGCATCTGCCTTCGGCTCAGGTCATCCCAGGACCCTGGGATCCAGCCGTGCATAGGCCTCTCTGGTTAGGGAAGCCTGCTTCCCTCTCTCCCTCTGCCTGCTGTTCCCCCTGCTTATGCTCTCTCTCTCTCTCTCTGTTAAATAAATAAATAAAATCTTTAAAAAAAGGAAATAAACATGAGCTTTTAAGTTATGTATGAAGTATATTCAGGATTCTTTGTGAAACCACAGGATCTGCCTTTCACAAAGTTCTGGATCTACTGGAAGAATTTCAAATCCAGAATAAATAAAGTCAAATCACCTAGAAATTGATAAAAACTTAGAAATATGATGTGGTAAAAAAAAAAAAGAAAGAAGGGGGAAGGAATGTTAAAGGCTGATAAGGAGGAGATATTATTGAAAAATGTCTTAAAATCATTTTTAAAAGCTAGAGAACAGTTTAACCAAAACTAATATTGAACTATTGTCAGTAAGAAGAGTTAAGTAAAAAAAAAAAATGTGCTTTTGGAAGTTTTCTAAAACCCATCAGTAAAGGCATTAGGAAAATATTTTTTTTCTAAAATGGAGAAAGGGATTTCATATTTGGATGAAGATCCACTGTGAAGTATACCTACTGAAAATGCATATTATGTAAAGAAAAAAATCCACTTGGAACTGGCAATAATGAGAATGTTTGAGCACAAAATGGAAATTGACCACAGTGTCACAAAGTCTATTGTCTTTTATATTTGTTGATTATTTTTAGTTCAAGTTTGTGTGTGTGTGTGTGTGTGTGTGTGTGTGTGTGTGCATGTGCACATGCGCATGCCCATGTTTGGCTTTTAGTAGGTTCACATGAAATCTGTTTCCCAAACATGTTTTTCTGTAAGATCTTAAGTCTTTCAAAATTTTATTTATTTATATATTTATTTATTTTTACTCTAGGGAGTTTTATTTACTTCAGCCATTTGGTTCTGCAGTGATTACTTGATGTGCATTTTGTACCATAGTTTTCAGTTGTAGCCCATTATAATACAAGCAACATTTCTTTTTTTTGGGGGGGGGGAAACCATCCAAAATTTATTCTCCAACAAGACAGCATCAGCAGGTAAAACTACAGGGTTTCTCCAAAGATCATACATTCACAAGGGCATTACTTAATTTACTTAACAGTAAGAAAGGCTCTGGTGTGTTCTCTGTAACAATATCCACTTCACAGTGTAAACAGGTTACTAGCATTGTGTTCAACGTACAATTCCAGAAGGAAAGGCACAATGTGGCAAAAAAAATTTTTTTGGATCCTAAAAGTCAGGTGCAATAACGCAGACAAACTTTTGGTAACAGTCTTGATCTACTTCCCCACAAAGCGGGAGACTTCTCCACTCAGACATTAAGGTCTGTTTTACAAAAATATTTGGTACCAAGATATTATATTCA
Organism: Martes martes; assembly: GCF_963455335.1. Lineage (NCBI taxonomy): Eukaryota > Metazoa > Chordata > Mammalia > Carnivora > Mustelidae > Martes > Martes martes. Next base: position 97,069,304 of record NC_137890.1, on the reverse strand, counting down.
CATGAGCATCTCAAAGGTGTTTCCTTTTTTTTTTCAAGATTTTATTTATTTATTTGACAGACAGAGATCACAAGTAGGCAGAGAGGCAGGCAGAGAGAGAGAGAGAGGAGGAAGCAGACTCCCTGTTGAGCAGAGAGCCTGATGCGGGGCTCGATCCCAGAATCCTGGGATCATGACCTGAGGCAAAGGCAGAGGCTTTAACCCACTGAGCCACCCAGGCACCCCTCAAAGGTGTTTCCAAGGCACGTATCTTGCTTTCCCTAATATGATGCCTTTAATACTCAAATATTAATCCTATGTAGAAACAACAATCAGTCTCCATTATTTTTGCACAAATATTTCAAGTACATTCATACTTAAATGTATCACATGGCTAATTCCTCTTGCCCAGAAGTTCTGCCTAGAAGTTTGACTCTGTATGACTTGAATGTTTAAACAGTCTCACTTTTATGCCATTGCTACCCAATAATTTACTGCCAAGAGGCTAACATTTGATTTGTTTTTCAAGCAATTCTATGTTTGAAGGAATAGAGAAAGAGATATAAATACCTTAAAAAATAGAAGCACTTTTTTTCTAATGCAAACATGATCTCTGTTCAGAGGAATATTTTTATATTAACTAATTGAATTATTTAGTTAATCTGATGTTCAATTATTTAAAATGGTTCAATAACTAATTATCTAGAAGCTACTGTGGACAAGGTCAATTAGCAAGTGGTTATGGTGTGGGTTGTGGGGTCATATAAACATGAATAAGCTTTGTGTTATCAAAGTTTAAGCTATTAATAAAGACAAGCTATACATAAATAATGACAGTATAAGGAAGACAGTAGTAAGTACCATGAGAATGGGTGGAAGTTATTTTATATTCAGAAGAGGGAGAATGATCTCAGCTGGAGATTTCATACAGTTGGTGACATATTAGAAAAATACATAAGAGGAGTAAGATTTAAACAGAGTGCCATATTCAATGAGAATAACAGTTCAGATTTGGAAAAGCCCGTACTCTATATAGGAAATGAGGCTCAGTGTGAGGAGAGGAAATGTCCCCTGTGATAAGGTACAAAGCTATTTTGTGAAGGGCCTGGAAGGACCCAGGAGTTAGTCTTTGGTTGATGTGTTCCATTCCCAGTATTTTCCCAGAGAAATCATATTACAAAGTAGTGAATTGGACGGGCACAGCACTGTGTGGTTAATGGAAGACCAGTGGCAGTTTTGTTAGGGCAGGGGAAAGCTTGCTTGTGAAGGAGGCAAAAACATTGTGAAAAAACTCAATGATGTGTCTATCATAAAGGAAGGGAAAAAATAGAAGATCCACTGTGAAAGGCTGGTGAAATCATTAGAAAGGGAATTAGAGGCTGAAGGAGGAGCTACAGTGTGAGAGGAAAGACAACCTAATGACAAAGTCAAGTCTGAGGCGTGGATGTGCATCTAATGAGCTAGAAAACATGAGAACTGGAGCATAGAAGTGATCTGGGCCATTTAAGAGGAAAATCTTTATTTAAGCACTAAATTTGATAGGTAAATATCCACTGATGTTGAAGCGTCCCTTAAAAATTGGAAAGATTGTCCATGGGCATTATGACAAATGTAAGAATATGAGACATTCAGAGGCACACATCCCATCTGTGCTCTGGCTGTTCATATGCGTGAAAGCAAAACAAAACTAGCGAATGGATGTGTTAAAAATCATGATGGGTTCTAATTCTTTAAAAATTCACATTAATTTCCTTAAACTTTACTTACATGAAGTTTTGGAATACTTCAGATTTTTGTTGAATATGCATTAAAGTGTGCTGTTGTGTCACACATAACATTGAAATCAAGATGGAGAAAGAGAAAGAGCTGGATATGGTAACAATGAAATACTCAAGGGATCAGGTAATATGAGAGGTAAAGCAAGTCATGGGTAATAATCAAGGGGGTGGGCCATAGACAGAGAATGATGTGCAAGTGTCAGAGAAAGGAGTGTGTCAGGATCCTTTGGGAACAAATGTAGAAATTCACATATTCTTGTGGGCAGAGTAAGAATGAGAGATTCAAAGACCCAGGAAACATGAATGCACCAAAATGCAGAGCAAGCCGGCAAGAGGCATCTTAATATGAAGGTATTAAGTAGCTGGTATGAAAAATTTAGGCATGTATAAACTAACGACTGAAGTCACTGGTAGGGTTTAATTTATTTCCTCATGTCTTATTTTGTTGGTATTTTATGGCAGCAGGGAAAAATTCTTAAAGAATCTCAATATGTCATTGACTTTCAACTTTGGCTACTCATTTGAATGACCGGAAGAGCTTTAAATTTTACTGATGACTAGGTAACTCCTCTAAAATTGCAAATTAACTTTCCTGAGTGTAGTTTGGGCATGTGGAGATTTGGACCCTTTCCAGGTGATTCTGTTATTCCAGGTTGAGGATTTCTACATTTGGAAATCTGACCATAACAGAATTGCACACAGGGAAGGGGAGTAAAGGAACCTGTATGCCACTGGTTATCTCTGCACCAATTTTATCTAGGTTATGAAGTAGAATACCTAGGGGATAATTCTAAAAATACAAAAGCCTTAGTCCCACCCCCCACCAACTTAATGGAATCTCAGTGTTGAAGGTAGAACATAAGTAATTATCATACATACCCCTGTTTAAAATTCTATGCCACAGGTCTCCCTAACATAGCCTCTGTAAACCACTACTACAAATAAAGATTTTGACTTCTGCTGACTTTCCTGGCTTCTTATGAAAGATAATACTTTGGCCTGCTTAGAACTCATGATTCAGTGCAATTAGTTTCCGTCTCTATGTTAAATAATAACTAATTACCATTAATTAAGAGCTGTATGACAAGGTACTGATAGTCCCTGAAGATTCCAAAAAGTCAAGCCATGGTCCTTGTCCTTAAGCCATCCAACTAGTAGAGGAAAACAAACCATTCTGACAGTGTAGGGGCTGAGTACTCTGCTAAAACTGGGTGGAGCATGTAGGGCTGGCCCAGGCAGAAAGGAAGTCAGCAATGCTGCGCAAAGAAACTAGGTGGAAGCACTTCATTGGTAGGAGAGATCAGGAGAAGACCCAATCAAATGCGTTACAGAGGTAGGAAAAGGGGCAAACAAACTAGGAAAGTAGACAACACTCTATATAGTGCAAATTTCAAAGTTCAGCCAACACATAAACTGCTTTCTCTGGGGGCTTCATGATATCTCTTGCTTTCCTCCTCCCCTTTGGAGTTTGGGCTAATAGAATATATACATATTAGTTTGCCACAGGGTACATGAGAAGATCCAAGAAGCAAGTCTGTATCTTTTAGGACAACTGTTCTGCCTCTTATTAAAATAAGAGAAGATTAATTTTAATCTCTAATGAATCAGATTGGCTAATTCTCCCTCTTTGGGAACAAGATTGAATGTGGGTGATGGATAGGGAAGAGCGAGAACAGAGATTTTTCTCTCTGTCCTTCTATGACAAAGACCATTAGCGGCTTATTAATATCCATTCTCTACTTCTTCCTTCACAATATAACCCAGGTTTTTTTGAGACTGACAATGCGCTCTGACTAGAAGCAACATTTTCCAGTCCCATGTTGGGTACTGATATCCATGGGACAGACTTCTGACTTGTGTGACATTACTGGAAATTGTTGGGCAGAGCTTACAGGAAAGAAAGTTTCCCTGGATGAGTATCATCCTTTAAGGACACACCAGCTTTTATATGTGGCTTTGCTATTTCCACTGTCCTGAAACTCAGATGTGAGGATTGCAGGAACAGCAACCATTTCATGAAAACAAATATGAGGGTTAATGGCTTGAGGTATAAATAACAACCTGAAGTATGGTACCAATATCAGACAGCCTGTCTTGAGACTATCATTACTAGAAGAAAACACAAATCCCTTAATTTATTTAAACCACTTGTTGTTGTTGTTGTTGGAAGGAGTGGTGGTATCTCTGATGCTTGCAGGAACTTTATAATTTCTAAATGATACTTTTTCCCACAAGGAAAGAATTGACCAAAGTGCCCTTCTCCATAAGGCGAGATTGAAAACTTCGGCTAGGTATAAGTGTTTTTCATTTTACTTAATGATAACCAGTAAAATCCATTGACTTATAAATATGTATGCTACACCAAATTGCAGACCAACCAATAGCTGGAAAAAGCACTTTTTATAATCTAAAGTAAGAAATGGCCCTACAAAATTCCCAAAATCTGAATGAGATCTCTCAATAAGAGAAACATTTCATTCTTAAACAATACTAATAAGACTAGCTTACCATTTCATGTTAAGTCAACTTCTAAAATTATTTTGGAGAAAACTCCTTCCAGGTTTCTCCAATTATTAGGTGAATAATTTGCTAAAGACTGCCCCAGGAAGTGTCCATGAGAGGATGTGCCAATCCCTTAAATGGAAGTGACAGCTGCTGGATAATGCTGGAGTTCTGGCTTATGCCTTCTGCCCACTCACTGTGACAGAGTTGTGATGAGTCACCTTATGCTATGAGCATAGACGCATCCCTTATGAAGAAGAATGGAAAAAATACCAACAATATTTCTTTTTTAAAATCGACTGAGCAGTTGTAAGAAATCTGCACAATTATTCTCACATCTTTTTAAGGAGTTGATCATCATTGTGGACATTTCATACTTTTAATGGCTTTGGTTTAAAATTAATGACAATCCTCAAGCTCTAATGATAAACTTTACAATAATGTTTTCCACAAGCATTTAGGGATGCAACATTAGCCACTGATCTGACATTACTCAACAGTAACAATATCCCTCTGTAGATTCTGAATGTTCAAGGAAAACAACATCAACAAAAAGCCATTTTTATTAATATGAAAAAGGAATTAAACCTCAGAATAAATGTTATTTTTCCTGTTGTTTCTTCTAATAGAAAGTTTCATTTTATAATGCTTCTGGTATTCGGGTAGAGCCATCAGTCCCAAGAATAGCTGGAGACTGTGGACACTGGGGTGTAGGGTTCTTAAATCAAGATACCGGGTGTGGCTCTGTGGTCCAGCTGTGGGATCCCAACATCACACATTGCAGTTTTCAAAAATGTTCTTCCTGGAGGCAAATGTGTAAATTTGGGATTGCAGCCAATGCAGAATGTTTTTGTTTTTGTTTTTGCTTTAATTTAGTGAAAAATCATTTGGGTTATCTTTCTCTATACTTTGGGAATCACATTTTCCAGATTATTATTCATTCTTTAAAGACCATTGTGATCATTGTGATCAGAATACGCTACTGAGCCCATATCCTAGCTAACTAAGTCTCCCAACTGAGAAGTAAATTAAAGAATTCCACAACAGGGGCGCCTGGGTGGCTCAGCGGGTTAAAGCCTCTGCCTTCGGCTCAGGTCATGATCCCAGGATCCTGGGATCGAGCCCCGCATCGGGATCTCTGCTCGGCGGGGAGCCTGCTTCCTCCTCTCTTTCTCTGCCTGCCTCTCTGCCTACTTGTGATTTCTGTCTGTCAAATAAATAAATAAAATCTTTAAAAAAAAAAAAAAAAAAAAAAAAAAAAAAAAAAAAGAATTCCACAACAGTCTCTGTGATATTTTGGATTGGAAGTAGGATTTAATATGTGTGGTGCTTTAACTTGGAAAACCACTGGATAAATTTTATTACTGATAAATTCAGCATAACTGGGAGCAGTGGAAGACCAGGAGTGCCAAGACCGTTTTTCCATATTCTACTCATTTAATGGGATAATGTGGCCCTTGTTTCACGCATAATAACCATATGAATATCAACAAAGCAGAAAACTCCAATCTGGTTATGCCAGCCCTTCTTATTTAAATATTATTTTCTCTTACACCAACAGGCAAATTTTTACTTTTATTTTTACTAAAGCTAAATGCAACAAAAACTCTTCTCTCTTTTTTTTTTTTTTTGTCACTCATATCTCTTTCTGTCTTAGTATTAACAACTTTACTGTGCTGGAACCTGAGACCCAGAGCCAGGACCATGGCTCAGGAAAATGCCAGTATGTCTGAGATGATTTAGCATTCACTGAGCCCATTTTCCAGACTTCTTTGCAGTTAGATGTGACTAACGCCATTTTCCCTTTCCACCAACCTGTTGCAGATGGTTTTAGTAATCTTGTGAGTTATCTGTTCGGATGAAGAAGACATGAGATAGAAGAGAAGTGAGTCCCCAAATTGTTAATTGAAGCAAAACTGCCTGTCAATTAAGAGCAATAGTTTTACTTAATGTGTTCAAGAAATGAACTGGCATTCTTGAGCCTTTATATTTTGGGGGCATTGTTTGCTTTAATAGCTAAAATTATTTAAGTAAACAGAGAAAAGATTTTTGGTATTCTTTTATCTCCATGATACCCCTTTCATTTTGAATGTCCCTCTAGGAAACCTGTCTCTTCATTTCTTATTTGTCTGTATTAAATTTGCCCCCACCTGTGTTTGCATGTGATCGAGGTTTACATACCTCTTACAATAACCCCAGCCTATTTCCTCTCTCAAAATGGACTATCCTTGTCTCGTGTCTTCAGGGACTTTTTCCTTAAAAGAACAATTAACTAATTCATTCAAATATGTAAATACCCGAATGTGATTTAAAACATTGCCTCTTGGGTACTAATACCTTTATATTTTAAGCGATTCACAATACACTAATTTAAATGAATGACTAACATGAGAAACATAAGCCATGGGACCAGCGTTTTCAAGACTAGTTTAGGAAGATACTAGTTTAGGAAGATTTTTGGTCCTTCCTCTCACATCTCATAATGTGTTCTCTATCTAGCTGTGCTCAAGATGAATCTTCAGCCTTCAGCCTGACTGGCCATCAGTTGGTAGCATCAGATTAGGAACTATATCCCCCAAATATCAGTCATATCCTTACCACTACTGTCCTCCCATCTACCCCTTTCCAAGCATGAAATTTGTGTTTTCTGGAGATTTGAAAGCGGTATTCACCCAGTACAGCCGTTTATTCCCTATCTGTCTCCTCCTTCCCTCCCTTATGCCCTGATGACCCATGAAATAGGAAGCCAGGGTGATTTCACTGGAGAGTGTGGATTGCTCTGTGGATTTCCCAACTGAAAAGTCAGTTGGGAAATACTGAAGGCTACATCAGGGTAGACTAAAGTATGTGACTTCATAGTGATTTACCAAATAATGCATGCCCTTCCTATTTTACTCAAGTGTCCTTGATTTATTGGAGAGATATTCAGTGGAGAAAGTCAGGTCCATTAACACAGTAGGTCAGAAGTGTTAATGTGCTCTTCAGAAAGTTTGCCCACACAGCTGCATACAAAGTGGCTATCGTGCAGGTGATTCGTTCCACATAGACGACTTTCTGGATAGTGCATTCTAAACAGAAAAGAGTCTATAAACCTGGAAATGCCCAATGGCCTATATTATTCTGTTTGAATGCCTACATGGGTCTCAAAACCTGGAAGTATACTGAGTTGTGTTAAAATAATGCCTGTTCAAGCTTCACTATGTCCTTCTTTGAGGTTACTTGGTCTGCTTCATAGTGAACTTGTAGAAATGCCGGGGCTGGGAATGCTTGCCAAATGGCCTCCTCTCATCAGGGCCTCTAATATCCAATTCATTTGTATTTGGCCCCCATGCATTAGAGCAAATTGCTAAAAATGCCATAAAAAGAGTTATTGTAGGGTTATTGAAGTTCTGATAGGTGATTGATGCCTTAATTAGGCCTGTTAATAGTCTTCATAGTGGTATGTAGTAATAACTAAACAGTCAGGTTGGGATTTAGGGTCACTATATTAGTTTGTTGAGTGCCACTAAATGAGCTTTTCTCTTCAGAACCAAATTATAATTTTATAGCTAACTCATAAACTTAACTCAGCTCAAATACTATTTAAAAGGCTCAGAGAGGTACTTATTTACCAAGCTTTGAGCCACTAAGTTCTAAGCTGTAAAATTTGAATTCCAGCTATTAGAATCTTAATCTTGAATTGAAAATAACTCCTTTTTAAATAATGTTCTACATTTTATAAAAGCAAAAGGTAAATTCTATACTGGAGAGAAAGTTTTAAGTATACACATAATCTAAAGTTGCATTCACTATTTCTGTCAACTTCAAGAGAAAAATTGATAAGTGCTCTCAGTGCTGAGTGTTCCTGTAGGATTAAGCCTAATTCCAATCAGTGAGAGGTACCAAAAAATATGTGGTTTCAAAGGCTCTATAAGAAAAATAAATTCCTTAATATTCAGAATTTAACATGGGAGAGTCTCTCACTTTTTTTAGCCTATACTTACTCTGTTATTGTATTTAATTATATATTACCTATAAAAATTTCAACATTTTTCACATTATTAACAAAAGAAATGTTTCTTTTCTGTGTGTAAAAAAAGATGAACTTGCTTAAATTCTCATGTATGAATAATGTACTTCAATATTCTGATTTTATTTTTTACTTTGCTCATGAAAGATATTTTCAATAAGACTTTACATAGGTTATATCACTTGAACCAAATAGTATCTGTGGACAGGTAGGACAGGCATCACTTGCTTCATTTGAGAGAGACAGACAAAAAATGTCCATGCTTGTCTGAGCCAGCATGCAAATCAGTTGCAGAGTGCCTATTAAATCCAGATGCCTTCATTCCATGCACTAAACCTTTCTGAAGCTAATTCTCATAGCATAATGATAGAGTAAGTGAGCTGAATAGGAAGATATAATTAAAAGTGAAGTTTTACAAATATGGTCCCTCTGCTATACCAATGGAGGCAAGATAAAAACTAGTAGCCCCTTCACCACCCTGGGCCCCCTGAGACCTCAGATAAGATTAACTGTGGAGTTCCTCATACCTGTGGAGAACACGGTGTGCAAGAGGGTTAACAGTTAATGCTATGATCCAGAGGCTGCACTGGCTTCAAATGTAGATTTTGAATCCAAATCAAACAGCGATCTAGAGAAAAGTAGAGGTAGATAAATGAGGAGGTAGATAAAGGTAGGTTAAAATGAAGCAAAACAAAACAAAGCAGGGAAAACTAAGAGAAAGAAGTTTCAGAGTAAATGAGTGTTGGATGGGAAGGCTCATGAGACAGTACTCTTAAGTCTGCTGCAGAATTTCACATGCTTGGAGCACATACCTAAAGAGATAATTATATGCTCTAGGAATAATCCTCCATGATGATCCATGATCCTTATCACAGGATAGTATAGACCCTCAGTGATAGTGTAGACCAAGCTGGCATGTAAGAAAAACCAAAGTTGATGGTTAGAATATTCATTTAGTCTGATGGCTTGACAAATATAGGCTCAGACTCCACTCACAGTATTGTTTGCATATATTTAGCTCATTTTTACCAGCATTTAATTTAAATCATCTGTGTGCTTAGATACTACGAAAATCTTGTGAGCACTTTGTTTTGGAGAATGACTACTTAGGAGTTGTTCATTTTTAAAATATGATGAGTGAATGAATGAATGAATTAGTTTCTTCATTCATTTACCAACAAATAATTACTGAGTGCTTACCATGGGCCAAGCCAAGCAAAATAAACATGATAGCACAATACAGGTTCACACAGCCTGTGATCCAGTCCTGAGTCCAGCTCTTGCTTTATGAGTTACCTTAGACAATTCTGAAACACTTGGTACCTTAGTTTCCTCATCTCTAAGACGGGAACAATACTTTACAGGGTTGAACTGAATAGATTTTAAAGACATGAACTGCCTAGAGCAGTCTAAATAATGTTAAAATCATTATTACTGGGAAAGAAGATATGTCATATTCCCTGTCCTTAAAGAAAATATAGTTTAAAGGGAGACAAGGAAATTACATACTAGAGTCACATAAACAATTTTTAGGGGTGTGATGTGCATAGGTAGTGACATACTGTCCTAACAGGGCATTCTCCCTCTCAAGCAGTTATTTTCTGATCACAGGCAGTAGCCTTGACTTCTTTCAGAGCCCAAAGACCTGTACCAGTGCAAGCACGAAGAAGAACACATTAAAGAGGCAATGGAATTTGACTACTAAAATTTGATTCTGATTCAGGTAGCAGGTGGTAGAATAAAAAACACATGAACTCAGGTCTAGATTTCAGTTCTGGTTCTAAAAAGTATCACCTGGTCAACTAAGCATAATTTGAAAAACCTTTCCATACACCCTTGCCCATTTTTTTTTCTAGATATTTGTTATCCTGCACAGGGTTTAGTAATCTGCTATAGATTCTCAGTAAATGGTGGTTGCTATTTTCATCATTATTTAATAGGACAAAATAGATGATATGTATGAAATCTGAACATGTCATTTCTTTGTCTTTCAATACAAGTTCAGTGCCTTTAAGACAGACTTCCAATGTGTAAGCATGGTCTATAAACCCCTTCTAGACTTCGTCCCTGCTTTCATCTTCAGCCTGTTTCATCACTCCTCCCCATCCCCAGATCCCCCACATGGTATTCTGTCACCTCTCCATGACTTTCTTCACGTGCTGTTTTTTTCTGATAGGAGGGTCCTCTTTTTTCAAACTTAAAAAGACTCATTCATAATTTATCTATCCCAAGAAACTTTCGCTCTTGTACCTTTATACAAAATAAGGTGGGTGCCCTTCTCTGATTCAAACCACTCATGCTTATAGTCCTCTTGACATGTTATTGCGATTATTTCTTGACTTTTCTATTTCCTTGTCTCAAATTGAGATAAAAGACTGTCTTTCATACCTGCCTCTTGCAAACTTAGTTCTAAACAGGCCACATAGAGGTTACTCAATAAATGTTTATGGAATGAATGAATCAGTGAATCCTTGGGAAATGTAAGAATAAGTAGAAGCAGATTATGAACATAAAAGGTCCTTTAAGTCATTCCAGGGATTTCACAGGAGGACTCTCCATCCTTAAGAATATTCCTATAGCTTTGACAAAGAAAAAGAATACTCTTATAGGTTTGGGAAATTTTGCATTCAGAAAGATATATCTAAAAATTCTAGTATAACATGAGTGCTTCTTTGGCTCTGGGGAATAGAGAGGGTTCTGAGGTAGAAAGTGCATATCTATCATCACCAATTAGTCCTCACTTACATACTCTGAGCTTTGGGCTTTATAAATATTCCTACTCATTGCAGACTCTTCTATTGTCAGGGAGATTTTTAACTTAACTACAAATGAGATCTTTTCCAAATGTAGAATCTACTGCACTGCACATCTAAGGACTCTGATTTTCAATGTTTTTATGAACTGCTCTCCCTCTGGGAAAATTAAACCTATATGTAGTCAACAGTCTGGTTAATTAAACTTAGAAAAAGTAGTTTTTTTCTCTTTTCCTCTCCTTACTTCTGACCCAAATAATTCAGCTGCTTTTTGCTGGAATTTTCCACACAATTGCTTCTCCATTCTATTTGATTGAGGAGACCTGATCAGCAGGAATTACCACCTTACCCATTCTCTCCTTGTGAAAAAAAAATGGACTTTTTTTGGTTAAAGCTTTCTGGTTAAGAATAGCATGAACTCACTCAACCTGATGGTAGGATAAAAGGGAAATTTTTTGACATGGAGCCTGAAAAACACCCAGGAAAAAAGCTGTGTGTCTTTCTGTCTTTTACAAATATATTATCTTTCATTCCTGTTTCAATGTGGACATTTCATTAATCCTTTTCTCAGCCAAATGCTTTTTCCTGCTTTTCCATATAAATACCTTCTCAGGAAATATAGACTGATTAAATAGGATGAAAATAGTAATTTCTATGAAAAGCAAGACAAGTGTTTTGTAAGAACTTAAGAAAGATGAGCTACCATAATAATAGTCTTTCTAAATAGGCTGAGAAAAAAATAACATAAAAAATAAGAAAAAATTAATTCCACCAAGTAATAGGCTGAGAATAATTGGCAAGAATCTTTAAATTATTGTTAGATTTTGAAGATTTTAAAACAGTGAACACATATCATGTATTATTGATATGATTATGCAAAAAAGATATTAATTTTAATCAATAGAGAAATGTTTAGGACCCACATAAAAATTGTGAAATAAATATAGATTTATATATTACACAATAAAATAAGATATTCGAAGCAGACATATGTCTGTTTTTAAATTCCATCCTCTCATTTATCTTTTTATGGAAAACCACTTATAGAGTACTTTACCTTATAAACATTACCTATTAAAAATTATTAAAATTTGTTTTTAAAGTGTACAACTTAATGGATATCACTGTCATTAGTCATCATGAAGTTCAGAGCATTTTTTAACACCTCTAAGAGAAATCTTATCCTCATCAGCAGTCACTCCCCTTTCCTACCTCATCTACTCCCTGACAACTATTAATCTACTTTTTTTTGTCTCTAAAAGATTTGTTTATTCTGGAAATACAATATAAATTATGTCATACAGCATGTGGGCTTTTGTGTTTGACTTCACTAAATTATCATAATATTTTCAAGGTTCGTCCATTTTGTTGTATGTATCAGCACTTACCTCTATGTTCATTATATGGATATACCACAAGAGTTGCTTCTACTTTTTTTTTTTTTTTTTTTTTTTGCTATTCTGGATGAATCTGCTTTAAACGTTTACCTACAAGTTTGTGTGTTAATATACCTTCACTTATGTTGAGTGTATACATGGGAGAGGAATTCCTGAGTAGTATGGTGTAATGGCTAGTTTTCTATGTCAGCTTAACCATAGTATCTAATTATTCAATCCGACATTAATATAGGCTTGCTGTTGCACCTACATTTTATAGGATGTGCTTACTATCTAAAATCAGTTGACTTAAAGGATATTCTTGATAATGTGAGTACTCCTCCTTCAGTCAGTCCTTAAGACAAACCCTGAAATTTCTTTCAGAAGAAATTTTGTGTGAAGACAAAAACATAGATATATGTAACATAGATATACCCATATGTCCAAATGGCTGCATTTCTCCAGAGAAAACTGACTTATTCAGATTTTTGTATGGAAAATTCTTTTGAGGAACAGAATCTTAAGGATAAGTTTTCTGCATTGGTTCTGGGTTTTTTGGAATTATCTAATCTGATCAGATTTTAAGGTAGTAATGACTATTTCTAGTGGTAAAAAGAACAATATTTGATACTCCTGATGAAATACTTCTAAAAGGTAAGTTTCTGGATGCTATATATTTGATACCTTAAGGCATTTTTGTCAATCTAATGAGTATAATGAGATTGAATAGTTGCTTCTAACTAATGGAGAAAGTAAGGGACATAAAGGATAAGTTCAGGACTTAAAATTTCCAGCTTGAACTTTGCCTAAATGACCTGAAAACTTCTATGTCTAACCTGAAAGAAACCCTTATCTCATGCATCTGTAGGGCTGATATTTCTGAAAAGCATATGCAGACTCTTACCTTATTAGTGACTGAATCAGAACACAAAACGAATTCTCAACCTCTCAGCATTCCCGTTAAAGTGAGGACATTGATTGGAAGAAAAATAGTTACCCTTGCTCTCTTTTGTTTTCTCCTTACATAGTTTTCATCTTTCTCCATTCCTTCACTTTGAGTTTCAGTGTGTCCTTAAAGCTAAAGTGAGTTTCTCATAGGCAGCATGTATATGTAGCATATAGTTGGGTTTTATTTTTGTTTAATCTACCTGACTACTCTGTGTGTTTCAACTGTAGAACTTAACCATTTACATGTAAAACAATTATTGGTAGATAAGAACTTACTGTTGCCGTTTTTAAAAATTCATTTGCTCTTCTTTTGTTCCTTTCTCCCTCTCTTGCTGTCTTTCTTTTGATTTGATAATTTTTGGCATCATATGCTTTGATTCCTTTCTTCTCTTTTGTATATCTGCTATAGGTTTTTGGTTTGTGGTTATGAAGCTTACAAAAAACATCTTAATATTCTAATAGCCTGTTTTACACTGTTCACAACTTAGTTTTAATAGTATAGAAAAACCACATTTTTGCCCTCACATATTCTGTTTTCGATGTCTCAATTTATAGATTTTTGTATTGTGTAACCATTAACAAAATACTATAGCTATAGTTATTTTAAATCATTTTGTCTTTTTTAGTCTTTCTACTAGAGTTAAAAGTAATTTATATGATACCATTACAATATTAGAATATTTTGAATTTAGATATATATCTACTTGTACCATTGAGTAATATACTTTCATAAGTTTTCATGTTACTAACTAGCATGCAATTGTAGGCTTCTTACAGATATTCTTTATCAGGGTGAGGACTTTCCCTTTAATTACTTTTTCTGAGAATTTTTATTCTCATAAATGGGTATTGGATTTTTAAATTCTTTTTCTCTGTTAATTAACATAATTATAAGACTTCTTTTTAGCTTTTTTGATATAGTAGATTATATTATGTGATTTTGAAATGTTTAACCAACCTTGAAATCTAAAATTATCTTACTTGATCATAATTTTTAATGAACATTTTGGATTTTCTTTGCCAATATTCTGTTAGGTATTTTGCATCTAGATTCATGAGAATTATTGGTCTTTAGACTGTATGCTCAGGATCGCAGAGGAGGATTGTCTTTGTTTACATTTGGTACCAGGGTAATAATAGGCAAATAAAATGACTTGGGCAATGTTCCTTCATTTTCTGTTTTCTGGAAGAGATTATATATATTTAGTTATTTTTTTCTTTAAATGTTTGGTAGGATTCCCTGGCGAAAACATGTGCTTGGAGATTTACATTTTGGGAAATTTTTTATTATGAATTTAATTTTCTGATAGATCTATGTCCTATTTATTTATTTATTTTTTTAAAAAAAGATTTTATTTATTTATTTGTCAGAGAGAGAGAGAGAGCGAGGAGCGATAGAGTGAGCACAGGCAGACAGAGTGGCAGGCAGAGGCAGAGGGAGAAGCAGGCTCCCCGCTGAGCAAGGAGCCCGATGTGGGACTCGATCCCAGGACGCCGGGATCATGACCTGAGCCGAAGGCAGTCGCTTAACCAACTGAGCCACCCAGGCGCCCCGGATCTAGGTCCTATTTAAATAGTTTATTTCATTTTGTCTGAGTCTTGGTAGTTTGTGGTTTTTAGGAATTGATCCATTTCTTCTAACTTGTCAAATTTATGAGTGCAAAGTTGTGTCAAATCTTCCCCTGTTACCTTTTTAATGGCTCCAGGATCTCTAGTGATAGTCTCCATTTTATCCTGATAGTTGCAAATTTTATCTTTTCTCTTTTTAGATCTGTCAGTCTTGTTAGAAATTTATCAATTTTACTGATTTATTTCAAAGGACCATCTTTTTGTTTTATTGATTTTCCTCTGTTGTTGCACGATTTTGAATTTTGTTGAGTTCTATTCTTTATTACTTCCTTCCTTCTGCTGGTTTTGAGTTTATTTTTCTTTTTCTAGAGTCTTGTTGTAGAGAATAAGATTATTCATTTGATGACTTTCCTTGTTTCTAATGTAAACATTTATTTCTATAAATTTATTTCCATCGCTCCTTTAGATACATACTCTAAGTTTTGCTATGCCTCTTTTTTCTTTCCTATTCAGTTTTTGTATTTCTAAATTTCCTCTGAGACCCATGAATTATTTAGAAATATGTTTTTATATAAGAAATTCCTACATTCTTATATTTTCCTGTTCTTATTCTATTATTGATTTCTAGCTTGATTCCGTTGTAGCCAGAGAACAGTCTATGTGAGACTTAAATTCTTTCGAATTTGTAAAAAGTCTTTTTATGACCTAGGATATAGTCTATCTTGGTGAATATTCCATGGGTGCTTGAAAAAATGTAATTTGCTGTTATTGGTTAGTGTGTTTTTATACATGTCAATTAGTCTGTTTGTTGACTGTGTTGTTCAGATCTATATTCTTGCCAATTTTCTAATAGTTCTATCATTTGTTAAGAGTTGAATGTTGAAGTCCCTGACTATAATCATGCCTATTTTTCATTATAGCATTATCAGTCATCACTTTATGTATC
The DNA here is from genome assembly GCF_963455335.1 of Martes martes. Taxonomy (NCBI): domain Eukaryota; kingdom Metazoa; phylum Chordata; class Mammalia; order Carnivora; family Mustelidae; genus Martes; species Martes martes. The sequence continues at coordinate 97,053,444 of NC_137890.1, read as the reverse complement.
CTGAGTCTCCATTGTTGGGTATATATACATTTAGAATTGTTAGATTTTCTTGGTAGGTTGGATAAATCCATTTATCTCATATAATGTATCTTTTTGTCTCTAGCAATGCTCTCCACCCTAGAAATTACTTTATCTGTATTGATATGCCTCCCCCTGCCTTTTTTGATTAATGTTTGCATGTATATCTCTTTCCATTCTTTTACATTCAATCTACCTATTTTTTTTTTTTTTTTTAGATTTTATTTATTTACTTGACAGACAGAGATCACAAGTAGGCAGAGCAGCAGCAGAGAGAGGGAGGAGGAAGCAGGCTCCCTTTTGAGCAGAGAGCCCGATGCGGGGCTCAATCCCAGATCCTGAGATCATGACCTGAGCCGAAGGCAGAGGCCTCAACCCACTGAGCCACCCAGGCGCCCCAATCTACCTATTTTTTTTAAAAAAATATTTTTTACTTATTTATTTGAGAGACAGAGATCACAAGTAGGCAGAGAGAGGAGGAAGCAGGCTCCCCGCTGAGCAGAGAGCCCAATGCAGGGCTCAGTCCCAGGACCCTGAGATCATGACCTGAGCCGAAGGCAGAGGCTTTAACCCACTGAGCCACCCAGGCGCCCCAATCTACCTCTGTTTTTGAATTTGAAGTGACTTACTTGTAAGTCACACTGAATGTGAGATTTGTCCTCTTCCCCTCAGTTTATTGGCATGATATCCAGAGACTTCTGATAGAGACAAAAAAAATCTGCTTTCCCTGACGCTCCCTGCCAAACACAACTGAAAACCCTAATAAGACTAGACTAGTAAGGTATGTTATGTTTTGTTTATCAACCCTGCCAGTTTTAGTCTTTTAATTGATGTATTTAGAAAAGTTACTTTTAAGGTAAATTGATATAGTACAACATAATTCTGCTACTTGATTATTTGTTTCTTCTGGTACTTCCTCCTCTGTTTTGTTTTCTTGCCTTTTCTGGGCTACTTATATTGTCTAAATCCTGGTTTTGGGTGTATATCTTTGTATAATTTTTGTGATGGCTCCCATGTATATTAAAATATACATATATAACTTATAATAGTGCTCTGCTAGCAACACTTTGAAGGAAGTATGGAAATGGCATTTCCGATTAGGTCCTTTTACCTTCTTACCTTTTAAATATCATTATCTTGGATATCAAATATTTTGTTTCAATCATCAAATATGATTTATAAAATCATAAGTGATAGGATAGTCTGTTGTATGCACTCATATCTCTGTTCTTCTGTTTTTCCTTCTTCCTTCCTGATGCCTTAAGATTTCTTTCATTTATCATTTCTTTCTTTTTGAAGAACTTCTATTAGCCAGTTTTTAAGGACAAGTCTGCTAATGACAAAACTCTTTTTTTGTTTTCATTCTTTGGAGAATGCTGTTTTTCTTCTTCCTTCATTACTGAAATATAGTTTTACCAGTTATAGGATTTGTGACAGTTTTTTCTTTCAGCACTTAAAAAAATATTGGTTTACTTTCTCCTGGCTTCCATGATTCTATATGAGAAATCCATTGTCATTTAAATTTGTATTCTTCTATCAACAATGTGTTGCTTGTCTCTGGTTACTTTCAAGATTTTTCTTTAAGTTTTCAAAAGTTTAGGTATCACGTATCTTGACAAAGATTTCTTTCAGTTTATCTTGATTAATGTTTACTGAGATCCTGGGATTTATAGGTTATGTCTTTCACCAGATTTGGAGGTTTTTCTATTATTTCTTCAAATCAGCCAGCCCCAGTCTCTTTTATGTATCATGAAAATATGAATGTCGGACCTTTTGTTTTTATCCCACAAGTCCTTGAGGCTTTATTATTTTTTTCCAGTCTTTATTCTCTGTGATATTTAGATTGGGTGAATCCTATTGTTTTCATTTTCAAGCTAATAGAATCTGTCTTTTGTTACCTCTATTATTGAGACCATCCAATGAGTTTCTTTCTGTATTGTATTTTTCAGTTCTAAAATTGCTATTTTTTTCTTTTTTAAAAAAATAACTTCACCTCATTGCAGAAATTTTGTATTTTTTATTTGTTTGAAAAGAATTGTAGTTGTTGAAACATTTTTGTTATGGATATTTTTAAAAATCTTGTTTAATAATCCCAATGTTTGATTCACCTTGGTGTTAATATCATTCAATTGTCTTTTCATATTGAAATTGTGATTTTCTTAGTTCTTGGCATAACAGGTTGTTTTTAATTTTTTTTTGTCATGTTTTGTTTTTGTTGTTGTTTTAATTTACCCTGGGCATTTTATCTATTATGTTAGGAGACTGGATATTGTTATGAGTCTTTTATTTTAGCAGTATTCACCTATTTAGATTTAACATGTGGATGTTGTTCAATTTTGTGGGCTGTGTTTCTAATGTCAGTTTAATTTTCAGAGCCTTGGTAGTATTATTTTTGTCTGTTTGGTTTATCTACTGCCCCTGGTGTTCCCAGTAGTTCCTACTGACTTCCCTAGGTCTGGCAGCAGGATGTCTCTCAGTGAAGGAGAGAGTGTGGTAGGATTCATCCACTGTCCTCTCCTCTTCTCACCTCTACTCTTCTGATGTTTCTGGAAGGGGAAGGAGAGTCTCTGACCCACAGAGACAAAGATGATTTCCAACCCAGGTCACTCTCTCCAGCTAATTCTCTCCTACCTGCTCTATTTGTCCTCTTTTTACATCAGTATCTCTTAGAGGAAAAGGAGAAGTCTCATGCCTAGCAAGGGAGAGTGCCTCCACTGGTCACTTGCTTCTGGCAGGAATCTCAGATAACTCTCCTTGTTGGCAGTGCTGTCCAGCTCACCTGCTGTTGTCAGAGGGACTTCCTCCTCTCTGGGAGAAGAATGAGCTACTTTTTGTTGCTACATCAAATAATCAAACATGAGAAATGATATGTCTGGGTGGACTTCCCATGTTGGGTGGGAAGATTCAAAGTGCCTGTTACTGTGATGTTCCTCTCATTCTGGGATCCCAAACCAGATCGCATTTTTCTTACCACCTCTGAGAATTTTCATTTGTTGTTTCTTGAGTCATTTACAGGGTTTTCAGTTGTGCTTAGGAGAATGGGGCAAGAAAAGCAGATCTATACCCTTTTACCCTATCAGAATTCTCTGAATATCGTTCTAATAAACTGAGGGAAACAGGGCAAATCTCACCTTCAGTGTGAGTGAATGCAATGTAAAGAAGTCTGTAATACCAAGTTTTGTGTGCCAGGAGAAAATTTTTATATTTTGTGTATCATAGAATATTATTCCTGAGATACGTTTATTAAATTTTCCACTTATTGAAAGCCTATGCAGTTTTAAAATGACTCTGATTTCAAGGTGTCTATACCTTCACATAGAAGAGAAATTCGTGTTGTTACTCTGTCACCTTCATGCCAGAACTTAAGGACTTTCATTGATATAGAAGAATAATGAAATTGGAATAAAAGAAAAATGATGGGGTGACTTTTAATTAATAATTGCACAATCGGTAAGATATTAGAGAAGGAGGATGAAGGCATACCAACACTCCTAACTTGAAGGTGGAAACCAGCCAAAGGACCAGCCAAAGGACAGGCAAACAGAAGAAGGAAATGTGTGTGATAAGGGAGCTGCTGAATACAGTGGTAGCAAGGTTTTCAGTCAGAGTACCAAACACCAGTTTTTCATGTGGTAGATTTTCATCAGGGAATGTACTGAAAAATATCTCCACAACTGTTAGCATAGTTAGGGCCACAATAAACAAGCTTGACTTAAGAAGAACTCTTTGGTTTCATGGAAAGCCGCATTAAGTCAAGACAAAGTCCTTACCCTGAAAAATCAGAACTTTTGTTTATCTAAAACCAAGAAAATAATTAGGCTATTTCTGATTTGTATACTCACACATACAACAAAGCACATGGAAAATTGATTATGTAGTCATGAAGAAGCAATAAAATGAGATTTCTAGAAATGAATAAAGCTTACTAATATGATTGTTAAGTAAAATGAAGAACAGTTTGGATACTGTAGAAAATCAAATAATGGCTATAGAATCTGGATTCTGAAGGCCTAAGATGCATTTATTTGCATGTTGTTTGGCATGGAAGGAAGAAAGGCAGGTAGAATTCAAGGGAGAGATGAAGGGGATGAAAGGGAGAGGCCAAGAGACAGAGACATATAATTATGGTATGGATCTTAACAGGCTGAGAGAAGTTTTGTTTTGTTTGTTATGTTCTTTTCTTTTGTTCTGTCACTGTGCTGTCACTTTATCCCTACAAAATGGGATAACCCTAACAGTTTGTTGAATTAGGTTACTGAAATTACTTGAAAGTGCAAGAGCGGGAAGAGGACATGCCAGGATAAGTAACTATAGGAGGAGGTCCAGAAGGAAGACAACAGGGAAGGGAGATTATTTACTAAAATAATAAGGGAGAAGGATTTTTTGTCAGTCAGGGTCTAATCAGGAAAAGAAAATCCACTTTCAGAGTTTACAGTAGATGCGGCTTACTGCAGGAGTTGGTTGTACCTATCATGGAGGAATTAAGGAGCCAAATGGACAGTGAGTTCACACTAGTAACAGACTAGCAACATCAGGAAACACCATGCTCTCAGGCAGAGAAACAGAATGAAAAGATGATTTACCAGAGCCCACTGCTATATAGTAGAAGCTGGAATCATTACAAGCCTGCCTGGTAGGAGGTGGAGGAACTGAGGAGGGGCCACCACTGAAAAAGAAAATGCCTAAATCCAAATAGTATCTTGGAGCAAAGAATGGCAACACAGACTGTGTTTAGCATTGGCTAAGTGATGGGAGGATTCAAGGATGCTAATGAAGGTGCTGTTAAAAAATTGTCGTCATTTATGCAGACTGCATAGAGAGTCGGCTGACTTAAAAAAATGAAAAAAAAAGTAAAAGGGAAAAGAAAGGTAAAGAGAAAAAACAATGTGTGTCACATCAAATGTGACTTTGGGTATAGTTCACTGGTGTGGCTTAGATAGGAATCAGATTATTAGAGGTTCAAGTAGATACAGTTTGCAATGTATAGGCTGCAGATGACCACCAGTTGATCCATAAATTAGAAATGAATGCAAGAAGAGAATAAGAAAGTAATTGGGAGTAATTATAAAAAATGAGTATTTTTTTTCAGTATAGTAAAAGTTATGCCTATATTCAGAAAATTGAAGGAAATGACAAATTTCCACTGACAGGTAAGTAAGGGAACCATTTATAATTTTGTTTAAAAAGTAGTTTCAGTGACTTATCTATACACCCTTTATTTTCCTGAAGGTTTTATGTGTTTATTTGAGAAATAGAGAGCTAGTGAAAGAGAGCCTGAGCAGGGAGTTTGGGGAGAGGGAGAAGTGGGCATCCCACTTAGCAGGGAGCCTGATGCGGGACTCATTCCCAGGCCCCTGGGATCATGACCAGAGCTGAAGGCAGACGCCCAACCTACTGAGCCACCCAGGCACACCACCCCATCTATTTTGATTCAGCTCATTTTAAATGTTAACATAAAATGAGTAGTACTGAAATCAAGATATTTATAAGACCTTATAGAAATTTTACAGGTACAACCTTGGCAGCTGCATCTCCAAACATCCTAGCAAGAACAACATGCTACTCCCTGGGAACGTTTCCAAGCTCAGTCTTACAATAGCAGTTGTGGAAACTGGGAAACAAGATCCAATACTCACAATGAGGGCAAGGTGTTGTCAAAGAGAATAAAAGCAAATGATGTACAGGTGACTTTAGCATAGACAGCCATGTGCTTATATCTGGGAAACAGTCCAAAGGACAGGTCCTGAAGAGACGCATAGCACTGACAATGGACTGGGCAGATAATCATGCAAGCTCAGTGAGTCTATACCACTTAAAATTTAGAGCAACTCAAGGGAGAAAACTCTAACAAGGAAACCACTGTAATAATTGAGCCATAATTATTAGCATTTTAAAGAGAACATTAAAATTAAACCCAGTGTACTGTATCTGTTCTCTTTAAAAATGGGACACCCTGTGGAGAGAAAGAACTCTGAGTAAAAAGTCATCTTGATTATAATGAAAACAAAGTAATATTGGAAATCTGGAGGTCAGGTGAGGTGTGGTAAGGTCATCTTACTTCAATATCTTGACATAATTTAGAAGACTTGGCTATTTCTTGTCTAGAAACTCACAGCATTTGGAAAGAGTGAGTCATATTTAAATTTCTGGGGATGCATTCTGTATTATTTGGCTTGGGCTGCCATAACAGAATGCCATAACCTAGGTGGCTTAAATGCCAAACGTTTATTTCTCATAGTTCTGGAGGCTGGAAGTCCAAGATCAAGATGCCAGTCAGTCTGGTTTCTGGTGAGAGCTTTCTTCCTGATTCACTGATGGAGACTTCTTACTGTGTCCTCACATGTCAGAGACAGAGAGACAGAGACAGGCAGACAGAGAGAAAAAGAGGGAGACCTTCTTGTAAGGTCACAAATCCTATCAGATTAGGAGTCCACCCTTATGATTCTACTTAACCTAATTATAACCTAAATGCCCTATCTTCAAATTGGATGTTAGAGCCTCAATATACCAATTTTGGGGTGACACAATTAATCCCATGGCACATTCTAATAGTTTATTTGAGTCAAAGTCTTTAGCATCGCCTATGAAGCCTAGTCCTGGGTCTATTCTCTATCCACATTTCTATTCACTCTCTTTAAGCATCCTTAGCATTTGTTATTTCTTGAAATACTAAATATAGTCTCTTACTGGGGCCTTTATATGCAGTTCTTCCTCCGACTGCTCACATACTACTTCCGTGCTTGGATTCTACTCTTCAGTCAGATCTCTGTTCAAATGTTGTCTCCTTCAGTTTTTTTGGTACTTATTGTATACTTTCATCAATAGATTGTAAATTCAGTGAGGAGATACACTGTTTTGTTTCTGTTTATTGTATAGTAAGTACTCAATTAATTAATATTTGCTGAGTGAATGAATGAATCTTGAATCAAGTCAAGAATTTAAAAAGCTTGGGAACCACCCCTATTTTAATTGTGTGCCAAGGAGGAAAAGAATGTCTAGACTTCTCATTTGTTTATAAGTAAAAATCTCTTGGATAAGAGCCACTCATGAAGAAAGGTATTGCCCCCCCCCCCCCGACCGCCACTCTGGCTCTTCCAGTTCAGCACACATTCATGAATACACATTTCTGACTCCTTTTTAAATATCCAGTGTAATCAGTGAGCCATGGGAGTACACACTGTTACTCACTCACATCTCCAGTTTGGAGTATGCTTTCCTAAAAGCATTATGGGATGGCATTATAAAAGGATACTCTCAAAGGGGGTCAACACTTAACAGTCTCATGTCAGGAAGTTCCAAATTCATTATACCAAACAGTTAAAAAACAAAACAAAACAAAGCATTAAAAACAGCTCAATAATCTTGGTTGTAAAAAGCATAGTTTGGCCATAGGCTAGTTTTGGTTAAAAAAAAAAAAAACAATTTACCAGAAACCTGTTAGCAAACCTGAATCTACTGATGATCCCTCCTATCCTCTTTGGATGGTATCAACATTCTTGATGACAGCAGGGAGCAGTAAAATCAATCAAGGTAGCAGGTTGACACATTTATAGAAGCCCCAGACAGTTTACACCAGCCACTGTTCTAGAGGAATGGCTCAGTCTTCTCTCAGTCCTAGCATTCCTTTCCTATGCTGCAGTGGCCACCAGGTAGAATATGAGGCCATATACACAGGTGATGCTATGCTATTTAAAATATCAAAATGCAGTAACTATTCTTTTTTCTTTTTTTGGTGAGAGAAAAAGCATGAGCGGGGGTTGGAAGGTGGGTGGGCAGAGGGAGAAGCAGAGCAACTCCTCACTGAACAGAATGTGCAATGCAGGGCCTGATCCCAGAACTCTGAGATCTTGACCTGAACCAAAGGCAGACTGAGCCACTTAGCCAACTAAGCCACTCAGGTGCCCCTGAATGCAGGAACCATTCTTAACTTACAAACTCAGCATACTTACTCTTACTTAAAATCTAAAGCTCATCCTCCTCTCATTTCTTGCTTCTCATTTCTCAAGACAAGCAAGCAAGCAACCTTTCACAATTTCTTAGACCTCCATAATCATGACATATAGGTAGCTCAACCCAAACGTGCTGTTTATTTCAGTTGCATTTGACATTTCTTTTTACAATATATTTGACATGAGAAGGCAGTTATAAAAATGCACACTTGGAGTATCCTTTTTCAATTTAACCCAGTTTGAATCCCATTTGAATAGAATTGAGACATCTTATTTATCTTATATCTGTCAGCCAGCTATGTAAACTCATTTCTTTTCCCATTAACCAAAGTAATTTCAATAGAACATTTTGAATCACCCAAGTAGTTATGTCCATGTGCTCACCTCACATAAGGTTGCCAGTTTTTAAACAAATGATATTAACTTTTTAACTGACAAGATGACATATGTTTCACTAAGAGTCACCTTTAATTTTTTTTATAAAAAGTTTTCTTATGTATTTTATCTGGTTTTATGAAGGGTCTTACAGCATGCATGGGAAGCAGAGAGACCAAACTTGGAAATGTTGGGAATCTAAAATGTCCCAGAAGGTTATAAAAGGAAAGAACAGCATGGCCAGGTAGTCACCGCTTTGGTGACTTTTTGCCAATTGCCCAATTTTTTTTTTAACCAATAGAACTTTTTTTTTTTTTTAAGATTTTATTTATTTATTTGACAGACAGAGATCACAAGTAGGCAGAGAGGCAGGCAGAGAGAGAAGGAAGCAGACTCCCTGCTGAGCAGAGAGCCCGATGCAGGGCTCGATCCCAGGACCCTGGGATCATGACCTGAGCTGAAGGCAGAGGCTTTAACCCAGTGAGCCACCCAGGCATCCCTAGAAGTTTTTTTCATTCACAAAAATATCCCATTTTGAATGTTAAGTTATATAATTACTCTTGTATTGACATTAAGACATATAAAGCTATTGAACTATTCATTCACTCAGTAAAATCTACAAAATGAAAGAACCTGTATGTGGGTGGAGAGCCCAGGCCACAGTTGTGAGATGCTTCATAACATCTAAGTGTGACGTGTTAAAATAATTGCGAGTATAACTTATGAATCTGCTTGTTCTTTCTTGTGCATTTTCTTTGGGGGGAAAATACACAGAGAGTAGGAACCATTGGGAATGGAAGTTGAAAGTCTGCCTGAGACTCACTGGGGAGAAATGCATGCCCAACTACATCTCCTACAGTATGATGATAAAATGTGTGAATGGAGGAAGGTTTAAAACCATTGAAAACCAAGGAAAAAATTTAATATAGAAAATCATGTGAAGCCTAAAAATGCCCCAGAACACAGAATGAATAAGAGATTTATAACTGGCCTCTCGAGTGATCAAAATCTTCATCTAACGAAAGTGTTTTTTCAGTATGGACATAAAATTCTTTCTGTTGATGAAGTGATCCCCAATATTAGACCAAACCAGGGAAAAGTTTTCTGTTATGCTCCCACACAAATACAAGGAGAGGTAACAGAAACCTGACCAGGTGCTGCTTCATCCTCTCAGTTTAGCTTCAGAATGAGAACTGCTTCTTCAAATCTGAGCCAGGAGACTTCAGTTATTACTTTTTTTTTCACTATTGTTGTCATCATTCTGAAAGAAATGGTAATTTTATTTCTGGAGATCTTTGAGAAATAAATACCCATGTGGATTGCCTGGGTTCACTATGAACAACTCTCTAGGCAAAAGTGAGATAAAGCTGAAACAAATTAGTTCAACAACAGGAAAATATGTACACTGGAAAGGATAATTATTTCTTTTTCTCTTTCTAGTATTTCATTAGTTAGGATTGTTATCTTTTGTGTGAAATTTCAGCTTTTGTAACAAGGCAAGAGAGTATTCTGCAGCAAATAGGAAAAAAAAAGTGGGGCTAGAATTAGACCTTTCTTAATGTTTTGAATAAGCTGGTTTTCTTTAGTAAATTAAATCTGAATCATTCTTCTAACACTTTATCTGAAATGCTGTGTGTGGTTGCCTTAATACTGGCAAACAAAACTTATTTATACTAATATGTACAATTTTTTGAAGTATTTTTTAAAGTATGAAATCATACAGATATGCAAATTGTGGCAGCTTAGTGTGTAAAATATGTCTTTATTTGTTATTGAGGTATTATCATCATACGGTGTTCTATTAGTTTCAGGTGTATGATATAATGATTTATCGATTCTATACATTTCTCCATGCTCATCAAGATAAGTGTACTCTTAATCCCCTTCATCTATTTCCCCCATCCACCTCCCCTCTGGTAACCTAACCTATCTGTTCTCTGTATTTAGAAATCTGTTTTTTTGTTTCTCTCTCTCTCTCTCTCTCTTTTTTTTTAAGGATGTTATTCCATAGTGTGTGATTTTTTTCAGGGGTCAGGGCAGACATGAAACTATTATACCATAAAGCTAGCAACAATTTCAGAGCAATCGGACCAGAAGAAAATGAGGGAATAAGAGAGACAGAGAAAGAGACAGAGACAGAGAAAGACTGAGAAGGAAAAGACAAACCACTGAAGTCAAGGATTTTGAAAAGTTAATAATAGCAGAAGCAGAAGGAAAGTGAAAGGATGGAATTAATAAAGAAAAAAAGAACACATTTCAAACAAATGTAGTGATAATACATAAATCCAAATGTGATTTATTTCAAAAACAGTAAAATCTAACCAAGTCAGGAGACGATAAGTAAGAAAGCATAGACACAAAAGATTAGACAGAAAATGGAAAAGAACCAAAGTTACAGAGGAAATTAAATGAATTAAACAATTTATCACTTCTTCAAATCAATTTGGAAGCTGAATATAATAAATGAGATTCTGGGGAAATGAGAATTGCTAAAATCGGCAGTTAAAGTGACAGGAAATATAAACAGACCAATTGCATGAGGGAAACTAAACATGCTCCAAAAGAAAATAGCCTCCTCCTGACCACTGCATCTCTAATATCCTGCAAAAGGCCAAGAACCAGAGGTTATTACAGGTGAATTTTATCGATACTCCCAAGAAATTGATCATGCTGATGCTATTTAAACTTGTCGAGAGCACTGAGAGCAAAGGAAAAGTTCAAAACTATTTCTAAAAGTCAGACCTAGCCTTGATATCAAAACCAGAGAAATCAGTTCAAAGAAATAAAACTCATTTAAAAATATTGATTTATAAGTCCCTAATAAAATAGACTCTAGCAAATAGCTAAATTAAGAAATGCCACAGAAAACTAGAGTTTGTTTCCAGAAGAAAAAAATAACTTAATGTTAGGAAATATCTGTATAGAATGTAGCATGAAATGTATACTGGTATAAAAACATATGCAACATAGCATAGAATGAGTATAAAAACATATACAAAAGTTAGACTGAAGGCCAGAAGACATATGATAAAATTTTAAATGTATTTTCCATTAGAATCACTTAGCTTTCAAGAAAATAGTAAGCGATGGATACTTTCAGTGTAATGTTTAAAATGGAACACTGAAAAATAAATTGCATTCAGAAAACATAAACTGTGTGTATCACTGCTAGCACTATTAGTTAACACTATTCCAGAAGTACTTGTCAACATAAGTACATAAAAAATGTGCATAAAATATGCATAAAAAATCTTTGTTAAGGAAGATGTAAAATTATCTTTATTTAAAGATGATGAGATCGTATAGCTGGTTATTCAAAGTATTTAAACTTACTCTATTAGAAATTCTAAATAAATTCATCAGTGTAGGTACAAAATTAATATACCCACTGTTTATATTTATAAACAACCTTTTGGAAATTAGAGATTCCATTTATAACAGTAAATAGATGCAAATTATAAAAAATAAGAAAGATCCAGACCTAGAGGAAAAAACTTTAAGTACCCGTCAGTTGTTCACTACTGTGTAATTGATCACCTCAAAATTTAATGGCTTAAAGCACAATAGCATATTTACTCATGTTTCTGTTGGTCAGAAGTTTGGACTGTACTCAGCTGGAATGAATCTGCCTTGCTCCATGTGGTGGTTTTAGCCTTACCTGTGTCTCCATGTGTCCTCTCTTCCTTGAGGAGGATAGCTTGAGTTTATTGACACAGGGCAATAGCTGTCCATGTGAGAGGATAAGCCACAAGGTTATTTTAGTCTTAAACTTAAAACTTGTAGGGATTCACTCAGAAATTGAGAGTTGATGTAAAGATTATTTTAAGCTGAAGACAGATGCAGAAAGAAGCCTTCTCAGAGCTTCTCTGATCTTACTAAAAGCAGATACCTCTGGGAAGTGAGGACTACCATAAATTTCCTTTTTAGGGCACCATCTACTCCCAGAAGGCAAAAGTAAACCTACTAAAAATCTCCTCTTTGGGAGTTTTACAGCCCTGCAGAAGACCACTCATACCTGGATAGACAAACATTATTACAAGCTTTCTTATCTCCCATTTGTTCTCAAAACTGTCTGTCTTTCCTTAAGGGACTTATTTGTACTTCCCACAGAAGGCATTTCTTTCCTTTCCCCTACTAATTAAGGTATGTAAACTTTACCTTTAAGTATCTAACAAGCTAGCTACATGTTTTGTTGTCTCCTGTGTGCCTATGAATAAACATGTTTCCTCTGTTCATGTGGGTTTTTTTTGTCAGTTTAGTTTGCAGGTTTCAGGTACCAAATCTAAGAGAGTAGTGGAAAAATTTTTTCTTCCCTGACAAACTCAAGTTAGAAGGCCAGCCTGTATTCAAGGCCAATCTGGGAAAAGGGATTCCACTCTTTTTTTTTTTTTTTTTAAGATTTTATTTATTTATTTCAGAGAGACAGTGAGAGAAAGCATGAGAGGGGAGAAGGTCAGAGAGCAAAGCAGACTCCCCTTGGAGCTGGGAGCCCGGGACTCAATCCCAGGACTCCGGGATCATGACCTGAGCCGAAGGCAGTTGCTTAACCAACTGAGCTACCCAGCCACCTGGGATTCCACTCTTAATGAGAAGAACTACAAAGATTTTGTGACCACTTTTAATTACTATATTTACAAAGGGAGAGAAGATGAGACACCTAAATACCTTGTTTTTAGTCAATAAGGATAAATGTTATAAACATTTCAGTTCTTTCAGTATGCATCTATAAAGTTAAAGGGATTGATAAAATATTGGCTACTTTGTTTCTTTGATCCTTAACTTGATGCTAACCTCATATGTGAAAACATGAAGAGTTACCTTAGTGACAAAAATAATTGTGATGATAAGTCATGATAAACACATAATTTTAATTAGTTGTAATATGTTTACAGATATTAAAACATATTACAAAAACACAGTAATAAAAACCTTTGATGTCACAGAAGTCAGCAGGTAGATAAATGGATTGAAGAATTCATAAATATATTAAGCATATAATAAAGCCATCATTTAAAAACAATGAGAAAACTCTGAATTAGTCAGTATACAGTTAATAAATAATTGATAAACCAAGTGAAAATAAAATACTAGATCTGTATAACACTTTTACACTATGCTCTTCTCGCAAAGGATTAAGCTAGAGGAAAATAGAGAGGAATTTCTTTTACGATCTTGGAGAGGGAAAGATTTTCCTAAATAAAAAAAGAATCCAGAATTTATAAGATAATTTTTATTATGTGAAATTTTAAATGTACATGTTGTGGGCTACCTGGCTGGCTCTGTCAGTGAAATGTGCAACTCTTGATCTAAGGACCATGAGTGCAAGCCCCACACTAGGTATAGAGATTACTTAAAAATAAAATCTTCAAAAAAAAATGTATGTATGGAAAAGGAATACCAGAAGGCAAAATACTAAAAGCAGACTGATAAATATATAGAGAACAATTAAGATTCAACAAGAAATCTACTACAAACCCAATAGGAAATAGAATAGGTCAAGGATATGAGTAGGGGTACAGTGGTTAATTCCATGTGTCAACTTGACTGGCCTGTCTGATGTTCGGACAGCTGGTAGGACATTTTTGGGTATGTCTGTGAAGATGTTTCTAGAAGAGCTTAGCATTTGGTTTAGTTGGCTGAATAAAGCAACCTGTCCTCACCAGTGTGGATGAGCATCATCCAATCTGCTAGGTGTAAAATGGAACCAAAGGCCAAGGAAGGATGAACTTTCTCTCTCTTTTTGAGCTGGGGCTTTCATTTTCTCTTGCCTTTGAACCTCAGAGCTCCTGCTTCTCTAGCTTTCTGACTCCAGGGCTTAACTGGTTGGAAATACATGAATGATTATTACAATAAAACAAACTCTATAAAGTTATTTTAATTTAGTGCCAAAATTGAAACCAACATACTTTCTGTTTCTGTGTTAAACCTTTATAGAATAGAGCCTATTCTTCCTATAAATCAACTAAACATTTAACACAATGGTTTCCTCATCAAGGCTCATTTTCTAGACCCTTGTTTCACTTTATTGTGTCCATTAATCCAAAATTATTGGGTCAGACACTTTCCCTGCCTCATCTCAACCAGTTCTTCATTTTGTAAGACCTCAAAAATCACCAGCAAAGACTGGATCCCAATTTTCCCATTTTGTGACATTATTCAGAACTGGTTAAGAGGGTGATTCTCTACTGCTCAGCTCTAAGATATTTTAGTGGGGATCTTTTGGGGAGTTGACTGTTGACTGTATCAATAATCATAAGAGGTGGGTCATTTAACCAAATGTTAAAATGAAGTGTTCCTAGGTTGGCTATTAACCTTCTGTTGGCTGCTACTCATCTCATCAAATTTACCTAAATGATAACCCTTTTTAGAGCCATAGTGATCCACTGTGTATTTTTCTATATGTGAGTACAGAAACTGACATTTAAGGGTATTAGTTAAATAGTCAACATTAATGCATGGAATTAAAGACACAGGGCTAGAATCCCTATTTCTGAACTTACAAACTTAAATGTTCTGCTAAAATAATGCCTATCACTGAGGAACTCAGCATTCTTTAAAAATAAAATATAAGCCTCAAAATTATTCTATTAAATTTGAAATGTTGGCTGAAGCACTTTTAAAATCGTACTATTACTAAAAATGTGACCAAAATGTAGTTCATTTATTTTAGGGGGCTATATGTGGGATTTTGAAGTAGAGTTTCTCAAACTTATCTGATAATAAGAATTGCTTAAAATTCTTGTTAAAATTATGTATGTTTGGACCTTCCTTGATCTATTGAACATTTTTATAGGAGGTGTCTGAAAATTTGCGCTTTTATCAAGTTGTCAGCTATTTCTTGACCTAAGGCAAGTATGGGAAATGATGCATTCTAGGCCAGTGGCTCACAACCCTGTCTGTACTTTTGAGTCACCTGGGAAACATTTTTTTTTTAAAGATTTTATTTATTTATTTGATAGACAGAGTTCACAAGTAGGCAGAGAGGCAGGCAGAGAGAGAAATGGGGAAGCAGGCTCCCTGTTGAGCAGAGAGCCCAATGCGGGGCTTGATCCCAGGACCCTGAGATCATGACCTGAGCCAAAGGCAGAGGCTTAACCCCCTGAGCCACCCAGGCGCTCCCCTGGGAAACATTTTTAAAAACACTCATAGTTACCTATACCCTAGATCAATTAAATTTAATCAATAAAATTTTTGGAGGAGAGACCCAAACATGTATGTTTTCATATATTCCCAGGTTATGCTAATGTGTATCAAACCATAACTTCTCATTTATATGCATACAAATCCTAAAAAAATGCAAATTATGATTCAGTGGATGTGGAGTGGGGTCTGAGATTTTGCAGTTCTAATAAGTTTCCAAGGGAGGCTAATGTTGCTGTTCAGCAGACCACACAATGAGTAGCAAGAAATTAGAACAGTGATTCTCTAAGCCTGATCCCCAGACCAGCAGCATCAGCTTCATCTGGGAGCTTGTAAGAATATGAATTCTTGGGCTCTACCTCATACCTACTCAGTCAGAAACCTTGGGGCCGGATCTTGCCTTTACAATGAACCACCATAACTTCACAAAAAATAGCAGATTCACAGTCATTTATTATATTGAGCTTCCAGCAATAATTTTACTCAAGAGCAATAATTAATAAATAAAAATAGTTATGTAGGTAGATAACTAAAAGCCCCACATTTATAGGAAAATGCTGGATTTAGAATTACACAACCAAATTTAAAATTGTAGTTCAATTTTCTCTTAGTTATGGCAGCTTGGTGAGTCGTATAACCCTGAACCTTCAATTTCTTAACTTAAAAAAAACACTAAAATGAATACTGATACCTTCCTTATCTACTTTACAGGTTAGCTGTGAGGAATGAAGTTATAAGTGTTCGAAATCTATACTTGGTAATGACAGGTGTGGCGCTTAAAGAAATATATAATTAAACTTTTAAACTTGGT
Source organism: Martes martes (assembly GCF_963455335.1). Classification (NCBI taxonomy): domain Eukaryota; kingdom Metazoa; phylum Chordata; class Mammalia; order Carnivora; family Mustelidae; genus Martes; species Martes martes. The sequence goes on along the minus strand of NC_137890.1, from coordinate 97,037,151 downwards.
TCCAGCTGCACAAACTTTTTAATCTATTCAGAAACAAAGTGTAGCCAACACTAAAGAAAGCAAAGAGTTGCTAGAAAGAACAAAAGAAAGTTTAATAACATTTACTGAAGACGCATTTGGTGCTTTAAATATGGTAATTTATTTTTCCAACATCCTCATAAATTACAAGTGAGGAAATTGGGACTGCAAAGAAATTGAGCAAATTGCCTTTGGAAATACATTAATGGGCTTTTGTATCAGGAGAGCTAATTTTGAGTAAAACCTGTCAGTAGCTATGTGACTGTTGACTAAAATTATCTGTCTCAATATGTCTTTAATGATATGGATATAATATCTGCCCTACCATATACCTAGTACCCATAAATTTAAAAAAGATGTGAAATTGCTATAAAAATCTCATGGATTTTTAGCTATATGAGGCATTGTTATGCAAAAGCATGTAGAAAGGCTTATGATAAAACTTTAATATTTTTATGTTTTCCTAAATTGACTTAAATTTCTCTGACTTATACATATATCATAGGCAGTGTTGAGCTGTAGAATATACACCTATCTTCAGCCTTAATTTCCATACATTTTAATTTCATGTTATTTTTTATGAATATTATTCCCTAATCAGGAGAAAATTCTGAATATAATCATGTTGAAGATTTTGTCTGATTGTTGTGTCATTTTCATTTTACTGGGAGGGAATTCATCTACTATTGTTGGTTTTATTGGTAATTTCTATGGTTCCATTGTACTTTATATGTTCAGGGTTTTGTTGTGACAGTGTGTAGGGACAGGCTTTCTCTTTCCATCAGATCCTCACTCTCTTGTGGTTTTGCAGTTGGTTTCATACAGCCTCCCAGGGCTCCCAGTTGAGAACTGAGCATCCTGTGTGTGGCTCAGTTCCTACTCCACGGTGGCTGCTGGTATTGCTTCTGATTCAGTGACTGAGCTGGCAGGGGTATCTCTATCCTGTTGCTTTTGAAGAAAGCAGATTTATGTGAGCCATGTTGCCACGCAGGGGTTGGCAGGAACATTTTTCAACTTCCTTATTTTTACAAGCAAAAGTCCTTTATCATACCCTACTTTTAACACAGTGATCCTGACCCTGACTCTATTTCCTCACCTTTTATAGGGAATGTTTATTCTTTATACCCCTCCAGGAGTCAAATTCTCAACTGCTTCTGCCTGCTTCTGGGCCTGGAGCCTGGAGTGGTCATGGGTATAGCTCTGCTTTGTGCCCTGTTTTCTGATATTTAAAGACATTTATTTTATTTAATCTTATAGCATGGTCATATCTTTTGTTTTTAATTTACTATCAATTATTATTATTATTATTATTATTATTATTATTATTATATTTAAAGATGAGAAAGGGCCTCAGAATATAACTTTCCATGCCAGCTTAATAGGAAACAGTGTCAATTTTATGAAATGAGTGTTAGAGATATGAGGATTAGAAGAGTGGAGAAGGCATCATGGAAAAGGGCCCGATAGTGTTCACAGGCAGAATCAGATCATTACAGTAATTTCTGTGTGTTGTTCCATGGGTCCTGAAGCAATACCTTCCTACATTCAGTGCTGTGGAGGCTGAGCCAATCCTTTGTGCCTCTTTTATTGTATGTCACTTCATTGCTTTTCTTCATGTGTTCACCCCTGAGGGAAGTGAGCTTGTTTGGTCTTTATACCACCTATAAATTGGCCCTTTTTCAGTTGAATGTCCCCCTATCTGTGACTAAATCAGATCAACCTTTTGCAACTTCATGGATTGTCCTATCTTTGTCATCAAGAAGGCTGAAAAAAAAGAGTAACAGGAAAGTTGTCATTCTGTAGGCTTTTCCTAAGGACACATTCACTTGCCCCATGCCTTGCTTGCGAAACTCACCTATGGAGCACTAAGTTATAAAATATATTAAAAAAAAAAAACATCAATTAGAAGCTCTGAATGAAGTTTTTTGTCACTTTTTCAATTGAATGGGTTATATTAACTAACCATAGTTGGGTAAAATTATGTTGTCGTATTACCTTGCAGTTTTGTCTTAAGAGAGATACAAACCTCCTTCTCATTGAGAACTTACCCTAAGTAATAACTCAAGGTGCCTCTATGAGAAAAATCACAGTATATATATTTCAAAATTTAACTGGTTTATTCTCAGAATCATTACTGAGCTCCTGGATTTATCTTTGTGAGAGTGGGAAATGTGTGTAGATTTAGATTTTTTACTGTATTAAAAATTAAAAATTGCATGTAGAAATCATTGCAGTATAGTTTAAACATAAATAGAGTATGTAGAGAAAATAAATACAATAATTATACTTTTTTTCCATTAAGGTATACTCTTTCTTTTAACTAGCAATCTGGAAAAATAATTATCAATTATGTGAGTGGTGGTTCAATCAGTGTGTAGATTAACAGTGATTAAAAATAATAATAATGTGTGATGACAAAAAAGGAACAGAATATTAAATTGAACTTTCTTTACTTAAAAATATTAACAGAGGCTAGACCATCAATGAAGGAGAGACCAAGGAATTGTTAAGCAAGTTTTGGAACCCTTATTTTATTCTGCTCTTGGTTAGGTTTCAGCAATGAGAAATTCTTTGGGGAATGCAGTCAGTATGCAGTGTGTTTCCAGGAAGGACACAGTTGAGTTGGTTCATTCCTAGCCCATTAAATTTGGGCTTTAATATATGAATGCAGAAACTTGCATACAGCTCATTTCTGAAATTGTTCTGATTGCAGAGTGGGATAAATGGGCCAAGTTGAACCAATCTGTCTTTCTACCAAGAAATGAGCTAACATCCTGTTTCCCATTGTTCAGGTATCAACCCTATGAAAGGATCCCATTTTGGAATGGCCTTCACTCAAGAGGATTATGTGAGGAGTGGGGTGCCTTCCAATAGAGTTTCCTGAGCCTTCCAGATGTGTTTATAAGGATGTTTAGCAACATGAGAGCTGGCTGGGAGCAAGGACTAAAAAGATAGATAAAGCTTAAATTTTGTGGTTTAATGACAAGAACATAAAACCTGAGGTCTCAAGTTCAAGTTTCTTCCCTACCACTTTCTCTTTTGTATTCTTGGGCAAGTTAGGCTTTCATCCCTTAATGGGTAAAATGATTACAAGTATGTAAGCCTTATATTGTGGCTAGTGATTATCACTCTCAGGGGACTCTGCAGGGATTAGTAAAGAATATGAGGATGGGAGATGAGAAAGGGAAGCTGTCCCTCCCCTCTTCAATTGAAGTGCCTCTGGATTTATCAGCTGTGTGGGTAAGATGTACCAGTGGGCTTTAACTTGAAGATGGGTTGACTAAGAAAATGAAAACCAGGGATGATGAATGTAAAATATAAAGGATGGAATGATGGTTTTTTTTCATCTTAGGTTTTCAGTTCAGAAAATTTAGAATCGTGAGGTCATAACAGGGAGAGACAAGTCTTGGAATATGGAGTTGTCATGATGGAAATCTCAACAAAACTGCATGGCTCTCCAGAAGACGGGGAGAAATGAGATTGGAAGCCAAGTTAGGGCAATGCTGAAAGGACATGCACAGAGTTAGTGTGCTATTTCTAAAGAGAATGGAATTTGGAGTCAGAAGGTGTGTTTGAGAAAAGGCTTGGGTGGCTTTTGGCAAATCATTTCATCATGTTGGGTTCAGAATTCTCATTGAGGAACAGCCTCTGAGGTCCGGCCCTTCTCTTTCATCTTCTCCCTCAGATTCTCTTCTGCACCCATACTTTACTCTTTGCCATTTCTTTGAGCACAGAAAGCTCACCTGTGTCTGCTGCCTTTGTGCTCATTGCTTTGTCTTTCTGAGGTGTTCCCAAGGGGACTGGAGTTCCAGGACAGCAAGGCCTAAATCTTCCTTTCTTGTATCTCCAGAATTTAGCACAGTCACACATAGAATAGCGTAAGCACTCAAGAGTGTTTTTTAATGCATGAAAGGATAAAGGAAGAAAGTGGGAAGGAAGGAATGAAATAAAATGGTTTAGTATTGATTTGTTCATACACAAAGACCTGTTCAGCCCTATAATTAGGTTCACGCATGTACAAGACAAATTGCACAGGTAAAATCAAATCTGTCGCTAAGGAACAGAGTGATGAGTTGTGGGGTGTGGCAAGGCCATAATAAACTAAACTGACGATGTGTCTCATTAACTCAGATTTTCAAATCAGTGAGCTAATAAGCTTGCAGCCTGAGCTTTTCATTTCTACTGAAATAGTATTCATCCAGCGAGTTGACTTTTTGGACTCTTTGGCCTGCCATATGGATACCAAACTCGCTGCAGCCACCAGCTCAGAGCTCAGCAGAAGTGCTGGAGATAATCCAGGAAATGTTCCCTTTTGCTATCTAACTTGTCAAAGCTAAGATCTTGCACCTCATACAGAACTGTCCCTCTGATTCGACTCTGCATGTAAAAAATCTAATTGGGGCCTTCATAGATTTTCCCATTGTATATGTCACCACTCCCTCAAGCTATTCCTCACTGTCCAGAGCTATATACAGACTCTATTTGCTATTATCCTTCAGCTTGGACTTGAATAAGCAGCATTTGGACTTTTAGCAAAGGAACCATTTGTTGGTGTTGTAGTTCTTAATGCAAAATTTAATGTGGGCCATCAATGTGATAGAATAGCTCTAGCAGAATGAGTTGAGTTGGAAAGGATTTGAGTTCTATTTTGAGGCTGTTCTTATGCCAGTTCCACATTAGCCCACTGGGAAAAGAAAACAGTGGAGAGTGGTCAGAAAATTGGGTTCCAATTTTAGCATGAAAAAGCTGTGTGAACTTCAACGCAGCTCACCTATCTCATATAACTTTTCTAATATACAAAACAAGGTGATGGAACAAGATGATTTCTGCAATGCCTTTCAGTCATAAAATTATTCAGAGTGAAATAATTCATTTTACTTGCAGTTTTAATCTTGCTACATTAAAAATGGTTTTCTACATCAAAGATTGAGAGAAAAATATCAACAAGAAATTTGTTAAGGAGCATGGATTCATGTAGCTTAATATTGCAAAAAGAAGCTGTGCTATTCATTAGGGAATTGATTAGTTATTGACTTGATGTAAGAGAAGAAAGATCTATAATAAATGAAGAAATAATGTGAAAGCTGCATCCTTAAATTAAAAGTGCAACCAGATTCCCATGTGCGTATGTCATTCCTCTACTTTATTTAACACAATGTGAACAAAACATTTCATTGTTATGCCCCAGACTACTCTGCTCGTTCAAGTAAATATTGGATTCCCTAGATATAAAAAGATTTTTCACCTTTCAAAGGGACTTTGCAAGGTTCCACTGACCTGCTCCTTAGGCAAACAAAATGTCTTTTTCTGCACATAATTTTGACTTGAGAGAAGGTAAATTGAAATGACATTTTAAAATTTAAAATTAGTTTTAGTAAATCCAATATTGACAGTATACTACTTGAGGGCACCTGACACTTGAAAGTTCAGAGATCAGTCCTTCCTCAGAGAAATCCTGCTTTTCTATATCAAGAATATTTATTTATTTATTTTGGAAACTTTAAATGTAAAACTGAGCATCAGAAATAGCAAGTTGACAAAAATAATAGCAGGCTTATTTTATTTATTTATTTTTTACTTTTTCAGATACTTCCATATGACTAGTTTTTTTTAATTTTTTTATTTTTTTTAATAAACATATAATGTATTACTAGCCCCAGGGGCACAGGTACCCTCCCCAATGTCCATAACCCCACCACCCTCTCCCTACTCCCCTCCCCCCAGCAACCCTCAGTTTATTTTGTGAGATTAAGAGTTTCTCATGGTTTGTCTCCCTCCCTTCCTACTCCCCAAACCCCCCACGTTGCATCTCCACTTTCTCATATCAGGGAGATCATATGATAGTTGTCTTTCTCCGATTGACTTATTTCACTAAGCATAATACCCTCTAGTTCTATCCACGCATATGACTAAATTTAATTACCATTATTTTTGTAGTTTTTTGGAGTTTTTTTGTGTGTGTTTTTTGTTTTGTTTTTGTTTTTGTTTTGTTTGTTTGTTTTTGAGAGCGCACACACAAGCAGCAGGGAAGGGACAGAGGAAGAGGGAAAGAAGAATCTAGTAGGCTCCAATCCCAGTGCGGAGCTTGAGGCAGGGCTTGATACCATGATCCTGAGATCATAACTTGAGCCAAAATCGAGTCAGACCTTTAACCAGCCAAGCTGGTTATAGCACTCAGGTGCCCCGTAGTTTTTGTATATTTTAAAAGTGAAATATAATACAAAATTAAATGTATAAATCTTGTGTTTGAATTTTTTTTCAAATGTATAAACATCTGTGAGTATCACCCAGATAAAGGACAATATTAGCACATCAGGAACTTTCCTTGTTTCTCCTCACATTTAATTCCCATCCCATAGTTGTAACTTCTGTGACATTTATAACATAAATTATGTCTGTTTCTGAACTTCACATAACAAATTATACAGTATATAATACTTTTTTCATCTCACTTCTTTATCTCAGTTATTTCTATCAGATTTATCTGTGCTATGTGTACCAGCATTTATTTTTTTCAGAATTTATTGCTGTGTTATGTTCCATTAATAAATATACCACAATTTATTAATTTCAACATTGATAAACAGATTATTGTTATTTTATTATGAGTAACACTGCTATCAACACTCATGCACTTAAATTTTGGAAAATATAGTTTCTGTATATGGGGTAAAATCTTATGTATGTAGCTCAATAGTTATTACCCAAGTTTTCCAGAGTAGTGGTTGAAATACTAATTTACATTCCCACTAGCAGTGCCAACACTCATTTCTATTAACATGTTACTGGTGTTTTTGAAATTAATGTTTTCAGTTTGAATATCAGCATAGTGATAACACATTTTGTTCTTCATTTTAATTTTCCTAATATAAAGTTCTGTGAATATCCCTTTGTATTGTCATTCTATTAAACGTATCTCTTGAATTCTTAAGTTCTGTTAATGCATTTTCAGTTGTAAAATTTCCAGAATGTATTTTCAGTTTCCTGCTGAAAATCTGCCTTTTTCTGTATTTTCTGAACATATTAAATATAGTTATTTTACAGTTCTTTCCTGATAATTCCAGTATCTGGATCACTCTTAGGTATTTTTCTGTTATTTGTTTTTACACTCGATTTTTTGATCATTTGATTCTACTTCTTTTTTTTTTTTTTAAAGATTTTATTTATTTATTTGACACACAGAGATCACAAGTAGGCAGAGAGGCAGGCAGAGAGAGAGGAGGAAGCAGGCTACCTGCCAAGCAGAGAGCCCGATGCAGGGCTCGATCCCAGGACTCTGGGATCATGACCTGAGCTGAAGGCAGAGGCTTTAACCCACTGAGCCACCCAGACGCTCCCATTTGATTCTATTTCTTGAGATGCCTATTAACTTTTCACTAAAAAATGGGGTATTCTCTGCCTTGGTTGATGCTCTTTCTAGAGAGGGTTTGATTCTACTCAGGCAGGTGAATAGAATACAGGTAAATGACCTTATTCCAGTGGATCCTTTGTTTCCAGTTTAAACAAGCTGCTGTATTTTAGGTTGCTTTTATCCTAGGGTGTGATTTCCCACTCATCCAATATAGCTCTCTTAGTGTCTCACCTGAAACTGTTCTTCCCTCCCTCCCACCCTTACTTTATTTCTTTCTCTCTTTCTTTTCTACCTCTGTGGCCAGTCTAGAATTCTAACTTTGTTGTAGCAAGGCTGCCAAACTATTTTCTCAGCTTTCTAGCTCATCAGATACTGCTCTCCACTTGTTTTTTAGAAGTCTCAGCTTACAAACATGAAATATAAGGAATTGGACAGTGCCCGAAGGGGGAATGACCTATAAATCCCAGCCTCGCTCTTTTTGGTTTCTTGCTTCTGGTCTTTTGTCCCTTAAGTTTTTTCACCCTAGGAACGGCAAACTCCAGACTGTGTCCCTTTCCCAGTTTGATTGCTCAGGTTTTTAGGCTACCATGTCTTTCACTTCCCTAAAATGTGATTGGCAAGTTTTCTGAGACAATAACAGAAGTGAAGCAGTGCTTACCTGGGTGTGCTTCCCTTCTCCTTTCTGCCTTTCTCCCTGTGCTTTCTTGCATCTTTGAACAGTTGTTTGTGCGTCTTATCCATCTTGTACAATTTCTCTTAGTGGTACGATTAATTTCTTACATGTCCCATTTTCATGGGTGCAAGCCAGAACATTTTTTTAAAATAGTGCAATAAGCATGGCAGTGCTGATTTAAAAGATGAAAGAAATAAAAAGTGAAGAAGTAAGCATTTCCTGTGATCATAGAGCAAGACTATTGTGGACTGGGAATTACGATTTCATCTCAGGAACTAGTGATCCAAGTTGTTTGTTGGTTTGTTTTTTACTTTACATGCTTCAGATTTCCCATAAATTGAACTTCCATGGTTCAGTTTTAATCAGATTATATTGATAAAGAAAATTAACAAGCCAACAATCCCAGTTTATAACAGAATAAAATCTTGAGTGTGTTTTTATGAATACTAACTTAATTAAATATGACATTCAGAGAATAGGGAAAATTTTTCTTGAATTAACAGCTACAGATGGAGTGCACAATTAGAAGGAGTATATAGAATACTGTAGAAATAAAAATAACTTCTAATTTCACTTTACTTGAAATCTAATGCCATAATCTTGTCCACAAGTCATATGACACTGACATTGTTCATAAACCAATGTATTTATAATATCCAAACCAGTGGCTGACAAGTGGACCCTTTAAATGGAAAATAACATTCATTTTATGACATCATACAATGCTTATAGTGATTTTACTTACTATCTTATAAGTATCTTATGGTGATACTATAAGGGAATTCCATATATCATAAAGATGAAAGAAAGTGGATGCACAGATACAGTCACAGGAATTGACCTGGGGCAGTGAGGAATTTATGACACTCAGAAATGAAACTCAGGCATTTTTTCTCAACCTCAGCCTCGGTCTCCTTTTGCTGTATTGGAAACCTGAATGTATTATGGATACAGCCCAAGAGCTCTGCTTTAACCTACATCTCTTGAGCTACCCTCAGGCAGTTGAAAATACAAAATAAACTCCATGAGGAACGGTTTTGGAGGTTTACAGTAAAAATGTTGTGGAAAGCACCTACTATTTAAAGTCTCACTGGAACGTCTCTCTTTTGCTCCCTGTATCCTTTCATACGAATTACAGTGTGCAGATCCTCTCTTGCTTCAGGAACTTAGGGAATTCTGAATGAGAATTTCGCATGAGCATCAGGGATAACATTTACGTAGATCTCAACATGAAGGATGTATTTGTGATTTGTTAACTTTAAGATCAATTGTCCTTCTGTGGTTCTCTTCCATGGTCTACCAGTGAAGTTTCAGGTGTTCCCCATTCCCATAGTTGTCCCTGCTTTGCCAGATATGACAAAGAAGTGATTTACAACTGTTTATGAGGTTTTCACTCAGTAAAATATTTATGAGCTGATTGATGCCCCCAATTAGAATTTCAAATTTTTCAAAAATCAGGAGAGATTGAGTCTTTTCCTTGTGTATCATGCACCTCAGAGAAACCCCAAGGAAGTCATTCTTGATACTGAATGTTAGACAAAGTTTAATGAAAAAAAAAAAAAAAGCCCTATCCTCCCAGTGGATATTAATTTTCTGATGCCTATGTTAGGAAATTAATACTATTGACAAAAATGATGATGTACTCTCCATTTCATTTCCCTCTCATGAACACACCATCTTTAGGTATAAAACTGCTCAATTGACTTTCCAGTATTATTTCAAGAAATTACTATCAGAGGAGCTTAACAATTTTAGAAGAAGCTCAGAAATATCTGAATATCTCAGAATACAATTGAAACATCCCACTACAGAAATTATAACTGATTCCATTTATGGATGTAAGAGACTGGCTAGAAAGCAACTGTAAAAAATTAAAAAAATAAAATGCTATGTCAGATCCATATAGTAGATCATTAGTAATCATAGAAAGAAATATTCATGGGTGGCATAGCCCTTCTTGTAACTGGACTATAATGATCTTCATATTCTAATAACTTAATTATCTAGAGATAGCATTGTATTTTATAGATTTGAGTCATTAGTTTTTGAATGGTCACAGTAATTTCTAATTTTTACAGAACCTAGTTATATACTATATAGAACTTGGTGAAAATTGAGCTCTCTCTTTTAATGAAAGCTTTCTTTCTGATTCTTATGGAAAAATGGATTAAATTTGTACTAGAAAGAACTTTTACAATGGTGGGCTATGAAAAAACTATTTAATGCTTTCCTTGAATCATATAAGTGTCCAAAGATTACCATTTCATAGGTTTGCTAATTTTCCAAAAAAGAATGATTCAGGTAATTGCTCTGATTTCTTTCCTTAGGTGCTATCACTTCTAGTATGCTATTATTCTGTCACAGAATAAAAGGTTAAAAAAAGGCTTTGGTAATTTCCTGAAATGAGCCTTCTTATTTTGTGTAAGAATTCAGAAAAGATCAGAATTTAATAAAATGCATTTTGTTCAGAAACGAAAATACTTAAAGGAGTAGGTGGGGGAGGGGAAGAGATTCAATTGTACTTAAGTTTTTACCAGCAAATGCTCAATTCTGGTTGAGTAAATATAGTTACCTTTTGAGAAATAGGTGTACAAATGAGTTTGTGCTTCAGTGCCAACTGCTTTAAATCTAATTGTTAACATAACTAGTGAGACCTGAGTCTGTAGATTTTCTTTTGTTTTTAGGCCAAGAAAAACATTGCTGTCTGAACAACTTACAACTATGGCATGGTGGACTCAAAATAACAAATTATATCATCCCAGTTACCATGCTCTACATTGGTAGTTAATCATAAATAGATCATTTTGTATGTCTAACAGGAAATAATTTGATCTTTAGTGAAATAGACATTAGATATTATTTCTTTTTAAATAAAAACTAGTTCATCTAATACTGTAACCAGAGAGTTTAGCATTGCCCCAGCATTTTGAGTGAAAAAAATGATGTCATCAGTCAAGGCAATTATGAGTTTCTTGCAACATTCAGATGTGAATTGGGGTTCCTTTGAGAAATGTTGGCATGTTTTCAGACTTGAAGCCAAGTATTTCTTAAAATGCAGGGAGTATTGTTTAAATATTTGAGGACAAGTCTGTGGAAATAGTTAATTTGACCCTAACTTCAGATATAGCTCAACTTAGTAAGATGGGATAGCCATAAGATGATGAATGGTCATTTTTTTAAAAGATTTATGTATTTATTTTAGAGAGAGAGCACACAGCGGGAGGAGGCAGAAGGAGAGGGAAAGAGACTCTTAAGCAACCTTCCAGCTGAGCAAGGGGCCCCACTCAGGGTTCAGTCTCAGGACCCTAAGATCACGACCTGAGCCAAAACCAAGAGTCAGATGCTTTTTTTATTTTTAAGATTTTATTTATTTGCCAGAGAGAGTGAGAGTATACACAAGGAAGCAGAAGGCAGAGGGAGAAGCAGGCTCCCCACTGAGCAAGGAGCCTGATGTGGGACTCCATCCTAGGACCCAGGGATAATGACCTGAGCTGCTTAACTGACTAAGCCACCCAGGCATCCCCAAGAGTCAGATGCTTAACTAACTGCACCACTCAGGTGCCCCAATGAACGGTCATCTTTAAGTATATGACAACTTTTCTTCATATTTCCTATATAATCTGGTAGTCTCTGTCTTATGTGCATAAACTTTTTTTGTTTACTATGAAATAACTGCCATGCCAATCACTGGCTAACTGTTAGAGTATAGTCACAACCACAAACTCTGTGTTTATGTTTCTGTATGCCATCTAGCCCTTCAGGGTTTTGTTTTGTTTTGTTTTGTTTTTAATAATATATCCCCTATAGCTCAATTTCTACTTTACTGACATTATCTTAATATTTTTGTATTTTACTTCAATTATGAAATATTTACTTGTGTATGAATATTCTAGCTGGAGGGTTCTTAGCCCTCTATGTTGTCAGTGAGTCCCATGGAGGGATATTATTTCCTCATGGTTCATCAGGTTAAAAATGAGTGTTTCAAGGTTGGAAATAAAGTCTTGTTTTCTGTCCTTGGCATTAAGCTGGAAATTTGTTCACAATCTTTCTTTAAGACAATATGCATCATCACCTCCGCATAGAAACTAGTTGCAATGACTTTTATCATCTTCCCGTTTCTCCTTGGAACCCAGTGAGAGAACTGTGTATTTTTATTTAACATCACAATAAGCCAATGTGAGAATAAAAGTAGAGAGATTATAAAATGTTGTTAGCCTCTCTGACCCATTGCCCAATACTGCTTCCATAGTACATAATTCTATTTATATTTTTTCCTTAGACAGCACTGCTTTGAAATCATTATCACATTGTCTCATCTAAGAATTTTTCCTGTTTAAAGTTCTGAACTATCTGAAATGTGAGCTTATCAAGATCATCTTAATTTGGATATTGTGGCCAAGTTTTGTTGATTTTGGTTGTCCAGTTGTGCAAATGTCAGAATTGGGATATTCTCTTATCTTTGTACTATCTAATGCCTACAGTAAGATACTCATTTGATGTTTTCCTTTTTTTTTTTTTTCTTTATCCACTTTGCTCTTTGCTTCCTTTCCTTTCTCCCACCAGTTGTTTTTCAAAGGTTTATTGTACTGAGGTTAGATGATCCAAAGATGTCCTAACATAAAATAGGGCTCAAGTTTTCCAGAAGCTCAGAAGGCAGTGAGTGAAGCAACCCAAGTCCAGTCGGTAAGCCTGTGAAAGGATGTCTCTGGTGGAGTGGTTTAGAGAAAGGTTTGCTACTTAATTTACTATGGAAGTGGGAGAGGATTCCATTGAAAGGATGGGACTCAAAATAGGTCTTGAAAGATGAGTAAGTTTACATAGAATAGAAGAAGAATGCATTGTCTGCTAGGTAGGGGCACAACAATTGCAAGGCCACAGAGTCATGAAAGAACACTGAGTGTTTAGAAAGCATCTGTCTGTGGACTCATAAGCAAGTGTGATGTCCTTGCTCCTTTACCACAGTGAGGGAGTAGAAGAGGGGTTGCACAGAAGGGGATGCCTGCCTACAACAAACTAATAAAGGTTACTGTTGTAATCGTGCTCTGAAACTGCTTGGTTGAAAATTATTTTTCCTACAAGTTGTTCTGGGAATATAAAAAATATATTCATATTACCAAGCAAGTAATTTTAAGAATAAGAATAACACAAAAACAAAATATACTTTTATAAGTGACATGCCATTCTTCTTGTTGGAAAAATCCTTTAAAATCAATTATTTAAAATGAATCACTTAAAAAGTTAGAATATGGTTCATGAAGCCCTTTAATTGAGGAATGATGGTTCTCTACTCAGTCTACCCATTGGGCAGAATCAGTTAATCATATTTATGTTGTCCTGATGAACATTTTTTTAAAATTGATATCCTTTCCCTTAGGTGTGTTTTTCTTTACTGTCAGTGGCTGTTCCTAGTCCTTTGAGCACTAAGAAGTCCACAATGGTGCTCAGTGAGATCAGAGCCTTATGGTGCTAAAAATTCCCGTTGCTACAATGAATGGAACACAATCTGAGGTGACACACTGTATGCATGTATGCTTCTGTAACTTGGAGAAGATTTAGATCAGTGTTTCTCATTTTTAAGTAGTACAGTTACATTTTCTAAAGAGAGAAAACCTGTGTGTGTGCATGTGTGTATATTTATGTATGCACATGTGTTTATAAAATTAATGCTTGAGAAAAAGTATGTAAAACCCAGGATAAGAAACACTTCAGTAAAAGGTAAATGATGACTTCCGTTTTGGTCCACAATAAATAACAGATGTGGGTTTATTATGCCCAAATAACTAAAAACTAGACAGCATACATAAAATAATGGTTTTCAGACATTAAACATTGGGCACTGTAGAAAAATGATATTTGGGACAGAGGAAAAAAATGAGGTGAGTCCAAGATTGTTCCAGTTTACATCTAGTGAGATTGCAAGCTGAAGCAAAGGTACTAGGAAATCAGGTGGAGGTCAGAAGTATTTCTGATTTAAAGAGACAGTTCTGAGTCCAGGGGGTTGAAGGCTGGTAGAGTTTACAATAGTACAAGGGAAGAAATATCTGCAGAGGATCACCTTCCAGTCTTCAACTGAGTACTGATTAGTGCATGCATATAAATAAATTAGCAAAGCTGGGGGAGAGAACCACTTTAAAATATTATTATTGAGGTGAAATTCATATAACATAAAAATAACCATTTTAGCGTGAACAGTTCAGTACCATTTAATACATTCACAGTACTGTGCAATCACCATGTCCACCTACTTTCATCACCACAAAAGGAAACCAGCTACTTCCTATACTTCCCTGGCAATCAGCAGTGTGTTTCCTGTTACTATGGATTGTCCTATTCTGGATATTTCATATAAATATACAACATGTGACCTTTTGCATCTGACTTCTTTCAGTTACAGTTATGTTTTCAAGGTTGTTAAATGTTCAGCGTGTAATTAGTACTTCATTTCTATTTATGGTATATATGTATATACATTCCTATTTATGGTATATATTATGTACATACTACTATTTATTTATACATTTATCTGTGGATAAATTTAGACTGTGTTCACCTTCTGGCTGTTGTGACTAGTGCTGCAATAATAAGTGTATTCATGTATTGTTTAAGAACCTATTTTTAATTATTTTGTGGATGTGCATATGAAGTAGTGACTCTTACGATTTTGATTTGCATTGTCCTAATGATTAATAATGTTGAGCATCTTTTCATGTACTTGTTAGCAATATATTTGTATAACCTTTTTAGAGAAAAGTTTATTCATTTTTTTACCTGTTTTTAATTGGGCTTTTTGTTTTTGAATTGTAAGAATTCTTTATATATTTTGGTTATTAGACCCTATAAGATATACAGTTTGTAAATATTTTCTCCAATTCTGTAGTTATCTTTTCACCTTCTTAATAATGTCCTTTGGTGTACAAAAGATTTTAATTTTGATGAAGTGTAACTTATCTAATTTTCTTTTTGTTATCATGATTTTAGTGTCCTATATAAAAACCTATGCCAAATCCAAGGTCATGAACATTTACCCTATGTTTTCTTCTAACAGTTTTATGGTTTTAGCTCTTATATTTACATCTTCGATTGATTTTTAGTTAATTTTTTTCATTGGGAACAAATTCTTAAAGCTTGCAGAGGGCAAGGACTTGTCTGTTTCCAATGACTAGAGTGGAAGACCTTATAATTCATGGGGTAAGGAGTAGATTGCTTGGAATTATTATTCAGTAGGGTAAAACTAGCCCTAGACAAAACTGGCTGTATACTGCTTAAGAGAAATTACAAGAACTCTTGAAAAAGGAGCTTTGAAAAAATTATTGTTTCCAAGTAAATAAACTACATCTTATAAGAGTACACAGATATATTTATAGGAAAAAAATATTGAAGTTCAACGAAGTGAAATTCCCAAAGACTAGCATGCCGTGAAGCAGGAAAATAAGACCCATAATGAAGAAAAATCAAACAGTATAAAGAGAGATTAAAGAGTTGCTATGCTAATGTATTCTTAATAATTGTATCCCATATTTTCAAGAAGTAGAAGAATGAAAACAATAGACACATGAAAATTATTTTTTAAAAAAAGACTAAAATCAAACTATTGGAATTGAAAAACTTCTCTAAGATGAAGATACCGGGTGGAATTGACACAGATTAGGCAATGTAGAAGAAAAGCTTAGTGGATTTAGACATATAGCAATTGAAACTACTCAAAATGAAACACTGTGAAATGCCCTGAAGGAAATAAACATCATCCTTCATGATTTTTTTTTTCCTTTTTAGTCCATTTTGAGACTTGAGTATATATCCTTCATACAAGTCCTTTATTAGATAAGCGATTTACAGATATTTTCTCTCGGGACGCCTGGTTGGCTTAATTAATAGAACATGTGACTCTTAATCTCAGGGTTATTTGTTTGAGCCCCATGTTGGGTGTAGGGATTACTTACAGATAAAAAATCTAAAAAAAAATAGAAATATTTTCTCCAGTTCATGGATTTTTTAAAATTCCCTTAAGAGCTACTCTTGAAATATAGTGGTTCTTGATTTTGAATAATTGATTTTTGTTGTTTTTGTTCTATTTTTTAAACTATGGGTCATGCTTTTGCTCTTCTACCTAAGAAGTCATTATTTAGGCAACAGCAACTTTTCTCCTATGTTTAGTTCTTGATGTGTTATAATTTTAAGTTTTACATGTAGGTCTATAATTAATTTTGAATTAATATTTATGTATGTTGTGAAGTAGGAACGAGGTTTTGATTTATTTTGTTTCTCTTCTCCTTTTTCTTTTTGTCTAAAGTACTGTTTATTAAAGAAAATATCCTTTTTCCTTCAACTGTGTTAACAATGAGTTGATCGCTTACATTTTGGTCTGTTTCTAGACTCAATTTTGGTACATGGATATATATGCAATTTTATAACAAAGCTACACATATAACTGTATAGTAAGATGGTATGGGTCTCTGGTTAATACAGATTGTCCCGATTTCTTTTTCTTTTTCTAAGCTTCAACTATTCTAATATTTTTTGTTTGTTTCTTCATATAAGGATTAAAATTGGCTTGTTGATTTCTACAGAAAATCTTGCCGTAGTTTGTTTTTTTTTTTTTTAAAAACAGTTTTGGAAAAAAAATTATCTTGACAACATTGAGTTTCCTAAACCATGAACATAATACATCTCACCATTTATGTATATATTTTTAAACTTTCTTCAATTAGTGTTTGTATAGTTTCATGTATAGGTCTTGCACAGGTGTTCTAAGATGTCCACCTAAGTATTTCATCATTTTTGTGAAGTAATAAGTAGATATTTTCAAATTACAACTTCTGGTTTCTTAATTGCTAGGATATAGAAATAAAATTGATTTGTGAATATTGAGTTTGTATCCTGTGGCTAAAATCACTGAATAGTTCTTGTAATTTTGGTAGATTCTTGTCTTGTCAAGTATCTTGTTGTTTGAAAATGAAAACAATTTTACTTCTTCTTTTCCAAAGTGTATAACCATTAATTCTTTTCCTTGCCTGATTATCCTGGCCTGATGCTTTAGTACAAGGATGCATAGTTTAGTGGAAGAAAATACCCTTACCTTATTACCCATCATTAGGGGAGATCATTCAGTGTTTTATTTTTAAATATGATTATAGCTATGTAGCTTGTATATCTGTAGCTTTTTTTTTTAATTAGGTGGAGGAGTTCTTTCTTTTGCTAATTTTTGAAGTTTGTCACCATTAAAGTTTGAATTATATAAAAGGCTTACTCTTTACATTTTAAGATGATTGTATAGTTTTTCTTTAGCTTGTTGACATGGTGAATTGCAATGGCCGATTTTTGAATGTTGACTGAATCTTGCATTCCTGGGATAAACTCCATATAATTATTTTAGATTGCCCTGAAAAGATTTTAAAAAGTCACATATAATTCCTAGATTATAAAAAACATATCTGTACAGTTCTCCTTTAGAAAATTTTTTCCATTTTTCTAAGATTTTTATTTATTTATTTAAGAGAGAAAGAACACTAGTGGTTGAAAGAGGAGAGAGCTCCATGAATACTCCATGCTGATTGCAGAGCCCAACATGGAGCTCAATCCCACCATCATGACCCTGAGATCGTGACCTGAGCCAAACTAAGGGTCAGATGCTCAACTGAACAAGCCACTCAGGTGCCCCCATTCTATACTTTTTTTCTATTTTATTGTATGTTAGATTCTAAAGTATTCACCTATATGTTTAACTGGTATTAAATTAACCAATTAGTAAGTGTTATTTTTAGTTTTCATACAAGACTGAGGGAGATCTTTGTTCCAGGCATCACTGGAAATTTAAAATAATATGGGCCAATAAATATTCAACGAGGTGGAATTTAATCTTTATTAAATGCAATGATAACAATGGCAGTAATGTAATTGTATTAGAATGTGAGTATAGAAGGATATCACTGATGGATATAATTGATGGCTGGGGGATATATGACGACAACTCAGGAGAAAGAGCAATTATCTCATCTTCCTTTACGTGATTGAAAGGTCATATGTGGCAGATGATCTCAGTGGTGCTTACCAGAAAATTTCTGACTGGGTGGTTAAGACTCTATTCCTGGGGAAGTTTGAAACTGTAATTCTGTTAGGTATTAAGCTCTAATTTGGTGATGTAAACCTAGCACAAGTGACTTCATTGAACACCTATGGTTTTTGTTCTTTTTTGTTTCTTTTTTGTTTGTTTGTTTGTTTCTAATAGCATTTTTTTTGTACCTGTTGATATTAAAAGTTAAGTAATGTTCTGTGTCACACAACTAATATAACGGATAGAACTCAAACTTGATTAATTTGTACTTCATAGCACATGATACTGATCACCATGCTAGAATTTGAGCATTGACAAGGAAGGTGAGGCACATTGCTTGAGATCATACTAGAAACCCTTTGGATCCTAAGCAACAACTACCTATCTATAGGGGTTTGAGCTTGATGGTCTTATGTGTGAAACAATGAGAGAGAAAAAAAAAAAACACAACACTTTGGAGCTTATGTAAATGTCACAGAAACACAGAAACAGAGGTTCTACAATGTTCTAAAAGGAAGAAAAAAATTTCAAGGGAGGCCAACACATTAGGATATTTGGTTCTAAATTAGTTTCTACTCTTCTCCTCTCAAAGGTATGATAGATTGCCGTGGGTTCCTCCTAAAATAAAATTGGGAAATGTTGTAGATTAACAGTAGATTAACATGGGTATTATTTAAAGAACAACTTTCTTGGATTGGTAAAGATAAGTTTGTTTGCCTATATCCATGGTCCTCAAATTTAAGATGTGCTTCAGAATCAACAGGAGGCTTGTTAAAACAGATCACCAGGCCTCTTCCTCAGAGTGTATGATTCAGTAGAACTGTAGTGGGTCCTAGAAATAAGCATTTCTATAAGGTTTCAGGTGATGCTGATGCCTCTGGTCCTGAGATCAACTTTGGCAACACTGGCCTACCCTATATCATTTCAGCTGCAATCTTCTCTCAAGAGCTAGAAATCAGGACACCTAATTTCTAGTCACAATTCCCTACCTACCTTTGTGACCATGGGAGAGTTACTTAATCTCCCTAGGTCTTATTGTCTTTATATCAAAACTGTGAGTATAAACTAACATTCCCTACACCTTTATAGTTGATTTTTTTCATTTTATTTGTTTTTTATTTTTTAATAATTTTTATTTCAGTTTTCTTTTTTTTTCTTTTTATTTCATAAGTCTAAATCTTTTCTGTGGCTCCTTACTACTTTACTGTGATTCCTTACTTACCTGATTTGAGAGCAATTCATCTATTCATTAATTTATAAAATACCAAGGCCTACTTCATGCTAGGCATTAAATTATAAGATGAATGAATTATTCTTGTTTTCCAGAAACTATATCAAATTTTACAGATCTCCAACTTCACCATGCATCAGAATCACTGAGAATTAAAGACAACAAGGCCTTTCCCAGGGAGATTCTTATTCATTAGGTCTAGGGCAGACCTTTGGTAATTAATTAGTCTCAGAAATGATTAGGCTAAGTAGACAGTATTAGGAGTTACTGATTTAGTGGAGGAGATAGGCACAGGAAAGAGATGATCATAGTGCAATATGACCAGCACCAAGAAAAAAACCTTCATAAGGTGAGGAAGCCAAGAGAAACAGCTTCGTTAGTTCCCTTTCTTCCTCTTAGCAATTCAGTTATCCTCTCTTGACTGTAGAATCTTGAAGAAGCTATATTCTCAGTCCGATGACAATAATCACAGGAAAGACACTGAAAGTATATACATTAGAAATTGGGAAGCTTTATGGGGCCACTACTCTGCAATTATTCTCCCTAGATTCTGGGCAAATTGTTCCACCTCTTGAGGCTCAGTTCCTCCATGCCTGAAATGAGAGCTTTGGAACTGGCATCATCGGAGATGCCTTTCCGTTCTCACAGCCTGGAAGTTTAGGTCTGAGCATATAGACATTGCAGATATTTTCTAATGGTCTTTTCCGAGACAAGTTTCTAAAGTGGGCTTCTTTAAAAAAAAAAAAAAAAAAAAAGATTTTATTTATTTATTTATTTGTCAGAGAGAGAGAGAGAGATCACAAGTAGGCAGAGGGAGAGGGGGAAGCAGGCTCCCTGCTGAGCAGAGAGCCCAATGCCGGGGTGCGATCCCAGGACCCTGAGACCATGATCTGAGCCTAAAGTGGGCTTCTTTCCCAACAATTTTCTTATTTCTCCCATAAGTAGATTCAGAGGAGGAGGAGGAGAGCTGATCTAGTGGCTTGCAATCTGTTTCCTTAGAGTCCACCCATCAGTGCTTCTATTCTTTGAGAAGATGATTGTGTATAGCTCTTCTCTGTGGTTCAGTACAGTGTGCTTTCATGATGTAGACTTCCTTTATAGCAGTCAGAAATAAATAATCACTTTCAATGCCACGCTTCCGGAGTATGCTCTTGACTGGTAAGTAAATTAAAAATAAGAGAATCCAGTTAGGGAGCCACTTCCTTGGGAGAGCTGAAGCTCAGGATAAAGTCAATTGAGATGCAAATGTTTCAGCTTAAACAGGTGGACAGTTGCTCCCTCATTTTCTCAAACAAACAAACAAACAAAAAAACAAGAAGAAGAAGAAAAAAGAAATCTTGTCTAGTCCGACAGAGCTCTCTGAGATATGCATTTCTCAGAATGATTAATATCTCTGGCAGACCATTCAACAAGCAATAAGGAAGGAGCCAAGAGGCTTCAGAGAGTAATGCATTTATGTTCAGCATGATTTTTCTCTTATAAAAATGAAGTTAATGTTATGCCATCCTGTTAAGTCTTTGTGTGTTTTAATGCAAAGTTTTAATGTTACCCTTGTCTTTAAAAAGCCAGCCCATGTGTCTAGCTTGTAAAATGCTAATGGTGGTAATTTCAAATAGGGTTTGGGGCTCGCATTGGTTATAAAAAATAGGGGGAAAAAAAAAGGTTTACTATATGGTTAGAATGTCCAATGGAATTTTAGTTTGATATATTAAGAGGTATGTGGATAAATTACTGTATGGTTAAAAACAATATTTGTTATCATTAATATTATTTTCACCTTTGCAAATAAGGCCATGCAAGCACGTATTACATTAGAGACCAGTATAATAGTCATGCTATTTAACCATCCTAACAACCAAGTGAAAAAGAAATTATTGTATTTAGCTTAAAAATGAAGAGAATGAATCACAGATAATTTAAATTTTTCATTCAAGGTCATGAAGGTTATAAGTGGGATTCAAATTTAATTCTCTTATCTGCAACCTAACAGTCTATGTTCTCCTCTGCGCATTTCCTGGGAAGTCTCCATCTTAGCGACAGAGCTAGGAAAATTAAAGTGTCCAGACCAGAGATGAATCTTGTTTTGCTGGGTGGTAAACTATAACAAATAAGAGCATGAATGCTTCTGCTCATGCACTGATGCCAGCTTTTACTGTAGCTGTATACATACCTGCCATTAGCAGGAGAACTAGCCTTGGCCATGTTGACAAAGAGGAGTTTGCTGGTGGCTTTTCTAAGATCCTTGTGAGAGCCTGGTGAATTGAGAGCTATATGAAGAGCTAATTCACACCTAGAACCCCATAAAGGCAATTAATATCTGAAGTTGTACATGTAAACCATGTTCAAATGCATTGTCAAAATTATCTTAACTAGTTAAATGTTTTCAGGTGTTATCTTTCCTATTTTTGAACATGACTTTTATTACTCACAAACAGAAAAATTATCAAGGCTGGAAATAGCCCGGGGAAGTCCTCTTGGTTTTTCTGATGCCCTCTCTCTTGGAATATTTGTAGGCTCCTCAGATTGGGGAAGAACTTCTTTGCATACTGGTAGTTCTTCTGCTTGCTTCACTTCTACATCCATGTTGTCCAAACTACATTACCACTTGCATCATGTGGTAATATATGTGAGAGCTTGCTGATTCTATGAGCATACATATTAAATGCAATATATTCACTATGGCACTCCTATTCTATTTTTGTGCCAGGCTAATATAGAATTCTTTCTAGCATCAGCACCACTGCTGTTCACATGCCCTCCTTGCGGCTCACTGCTGGATTCCATGATACAACTTGATTCTTCATCCTATTCTAGTGAGTTTCCTAAAGAACCTAAAAAGATAACATTAACACAACACTATGGCATGTTGATCGAGGTAATATTTGGGAGGCACCCAATCATATTTTATAGTTATTCAAATGATGAAATATATCAATCATGTCATGTCGATTTTCCCATCAGTGGGAACCCATCTCCTAGTATAAGTCATGATCCTAAAATTAGCCCATAAGCCCTATGTGAATCCTGATAGTGTTCTCACCTTAGACTCCTTCTCTTCTCCCTGTGTTCACTTGCTTTCCACCATGCTACCCTCCTTACTGCTCTTCAGAGATCTTTTCTGCATTCTTCACATCTGGACTGTTTGTCTCATAAATCTACAGCAGCTAGTTCTTTCCCTTCCTTTGCGTCTGCTTGTATGATGTTTGTGCAGTGAGGAATTGCTTACTAATCCTCTCTAAACAGCAACACATGCATAGACACTTCACAGTCCTTTACCCTCTCATCTACTACATTTTTTTTTTTTTTTTTTTAAAGATTTTATTTATTTATTTGACAGACAGAGATCGCAAGTAGGCAGAGAGGCAGGCAGAGAGAGAGGAGGAAGCAGGCTCCCCGCTGAGCAGAGAGCCCGATGCGGGGCTCGATCCCAGGACCCTGGGATCATGACCTGAGCTGAAGGCAGAGGCTTTAACCCACTGAGCCACCCAGGCGCCCCTCATCTACTACATTTTTTAATGTGTCACTTAATTCATTCTTTTCCTCTTTGTCTCCTCTCATTCAAGTAGGGATCCTCTGGATATAGATGTAAATGGAGATGTCTGTGTAGACATAGACACAGAGATAGATATGGGTATCTGTATCTCTATTATTTGTTTGTTTGCTGCTGTGTTAATTTGTTGTTGTTTACTGCTGAGTTCCCAGGGTCTCAATCAAGTACCTTAGCACACGATCCTCTCGAAATATAGTTACTACATAAATGAACATGTGTAGGGAGTTCCCTAAATCGACTTGACCCAGCCATTTTTCTTTGTTAGGAATGAGGAACAGATGAGCAGGAGTTTCCAACAATCTGGATTAGGAAGAAATTTTAATGTGAGATTTCACTGACTCTCATGTGATATAAACAGATTCTATTAATTGAGAAAATGCATAGGAACAACAAAGCTGTTTTTAATTTAGCAATTTAAATTAATCTTCACCTTATTAATCACAAAAATATGTCATGACATATAATTTATTGACATATAATTTATTCTGTTTGGGTTGCACAAGAGATTCTTCAGAACCTTTCTGACTCAGATGTATAGCTGTGAGGCCGGCAGTCCTCAACGTCTTGGAAACAGTTTGCTTCTTGGGCAAACATGACTGAATTTTAGTTCTAACACCATCACCTCTCTAAGCCTACCCATAATGTGAAACCAGTAATTCTCATCTCTAGGGATTTGGGAAGGATAAGACATGATGGCATTTTAAATGATGGTAATCAATAGTGGCTTGCCTGGGCCTGTACCTCATAAACGGGAATTCTATTAAGAAATAATGGCAGGAGTGAAGATCAACAGAATAGTGGGAAAGAGTGGGTTCTCCCTGAATACAGATGTTGGTTGAGCTGTTCTAAGCAGCAGAAATGCACCAGTGTTCCCAGATTGTACTTTGTACTATATACATTTAAGGCCAGTCTTCACTTAAAGGTGCTTAGGAAAACAAAACAAACTTGTCAGTTTTTAATCCTGTCTCTGTAACTACTGAATTAAATATCATTTTCCAAGACCCACAGCAAATATCATCCTCAATGGGAAAAAACTTGCAGGCTTCCCGTTGAGATCAGGAACAAAACAAGGATGCCCACTCTCACCACTCTTGTTCAACATAGTATTAGAAGTCCTAGCAACAGCAATCAGACAACAAGGAGAAATAAAAGGTATCCAAATTGGCAATGAAGAAGTCAAACTCTCTCTCTTCACAGATGACATGATTCTTTATATGGAAAACCCCAAAGACTCCACCCCCAAACTACTAGAACTCATACAACAATTCAGTAACGTGGCAGGATACAAAGTCAATGTACAGAAATCAGTGGCTTTCTTATACACTAACAATGAAAATACAGAAAGGGAAATTAGAGAATCAATTCCATTTACTATAGCACCAAGAACCATAAGATACCTGGGAATAAACCTAATCAAAGAGGTAAAGGATCTGTACTCGAGGAACTACAGAACACTCGTGAAAGAAATTGAAGAAGACACAAAAAGATGGAAGACCATTCCATGCTCTTGGATCGGAAGAATAAACATTGTTAAAATGTCTATACTGCCTAGAGCAATCTATACCTTTAATGCCATTCCGATCAAAATTCCACCAGTATTTTTCAAAGAGCTGGAGCAAATAATCCTAAAATTTGTATGGAATCAGAAGAGACCCCGAATTGCTAAGGAAATGTTGAAAAACCAAAACAAAACTGGGGGCATCACGTTACCTGACTTCAAGCTTTACTACAAAGCTGTGATCACCAAGACAAGAGTGGTACTGGCATAAAAACAGACACATGGACCAGTGGAACAGAGTAGAGAGCCCAGATGTGGACCCTCAACTCTATGGTCAAATAATCTTCGACAAAACAGTAAAAAATATACAGTGGAAAAAAGACAGTCTCTTCAATAAATGGTGCTGGGAAAACTGGACAGCTATGTGTAGAAGAATGAAACTCGACCATTCTCTTACACCGTACACAAAGATAAACTCAAAATGGATAAAAGACCTCAATGTCAGACAGGAATCCATCAGAATCCTAGAGCAGAACATAGGCAGTAACCTCTTCGATATCAGCCACAGTAACTTCTTTCAAGGTATGTCTCCAAAGGTGAAGGAAACAAAAGCGAAAATGAACTTTTGGGACTTCATCAAGATCAAAAGCTTCTGCACGGCAAAGGAAACAGTCAACAAAACAAAGAGGTAACCCGCGGAATGGGAGAAGATACTTGCAAATGACAGTAAAGACCAAAGGTTGATATCCAGGATCTATAAAGAACTCAAAGTCAACACACACAAAACAGATAATCATATCGAAAAATGGGCAGAAGATATGAACAGACACTTCTCCAATGAAGACATACAAATGGCTACCAGACACATGAAAAAATGTTCATCATCACTAGCCATCAGGGAGATTCAAATTAAAACCACACTGAGATACCACCTTACACCAGTTAGAATGGTCAAAATTAGCAAGACAGGAAACAACATGTGTTGGAGAGGATGTGTAGAACGGGGAACCCTCTTCCACTGTTGGTGGGAATGCAAGTTGATGCGGCCACTTTGGAGAACAGTGTGGAGATTCCTCAAGAAATTAAAAATAGAGCTTCCCTATGACCCAGCAATTGCACTACAGGGCATTTACCCCCAAAGATACAAATGTAGTGAAAAGAAGGGCCATCTGTACCCCAATGTTTATAGCAGCAATGGCCACGGTCTCCAGGCTGTGGAAAGAACCAAGATGCCCTTCAATGGATGAATGAATAAGGAAGATGTGGTCCATACACACTATGGAGTATTATGCCTCCATCAGAAAGGATGAATATCCAACTTTTGTATCAACATGGACGGAACTGGAAGAGATTATGCTGAGTGAAATAACTCAAGCAGAGAGAGTCAATTATCATATGCTTTCACTTATTGGTGGAGCATAACAAATAACATGGAGGACATGGGGAGATGGAGAGGAGAAGGAAGTTGAGGGAAATTGGAAGGGGAGGTGAACCATGAGAGACTATGGACTCTGAAAAACAACCTGAGGGTTTTGAAGGGCAGGGGGTGGGAGGTTGGGGGAACCAGGTGGTGGGCATTAGGGAGGGCACGTATTGCATGGAGCACTGGGTGTGGTGCAAAAACAATGAATACTTTTTTTTTTTTTTTTTAAGACTTTATTTATTTATTTGACAGAGATCACAAGTAGGCAGAGAGGCAGGCAGAGAGAGAGAGAGGAAGGGAAGCAGTCTCCCTGCTGAGAAGAGAGCCTGAATGTGGGGCTCGATCCCAGGACCCTGAGATCATGACCTGAGCCGAAGGCAGAGGCTTTAACCCACTGAGCCACCCAGGTGCCCCTAATGAATAGTGTCTTTGAATGAAACAATGAATACTGTTTTGAATGAATTTCTGAAAAGAAATTAACAAAAAATAGTAAAACATGAAAAAAAGTTAACATTTGTTACTTCTGGGAAGTGGGTATATGGTGTCTTCCAATTTCTATACATTTTGGTGTATTTAAAATTTTCATAATTACAATTTCATTTAAAGTTTAAAAATATATCATTTTCCCTAATGAAGTGTTCAGCTCAATGTTTTATTTCTTAAACAATGAACAAGTATTATACTTGTTACTTATTATGTGCCTAGCATTTGTTTAGTTAGTAACAAGAACATAGTGCAGCACCTAGGGCACAGGCATTGGGATCATTTAGACCTGGGAGTGAGCCTGGCTTATGGTTCCCAGCTACACTGACCTCCTGAGGTTACTTATGTACAACTCTGTTTTCTCATTTTTGGTAGTAGCATAATTATTCGTAGGTTATTTGTAAGGGTTAAAAATTGATTAAAATAAGGAAAATTGTGAAAATGTAATGAAATAATTACTATATTAAATGAGAAGCAGCTAACAATGGAGCTCAATAAAATTCAAAGCAGTTTGTATAATTAATTGTAGAAAAATTACAAAAATTTTTAAGCCAGAATTATAAAAGGTACTATACATAACCATACAAGTCTAAGAAAAACATCATTAATACTATGTTTTAATATTTGAAACAATGTTTTAATTGTCTGAGACCACAGGAAAAGTTTAAAAAGCAAGAATGTTACTATGTATGTCATGCAACTTTTTTCCCCCGCCAATATCATTTTAGATTTCAAAAAATAATTCTTAAGGGTGCATGACCTCTATCTTTTAAAGATGAGATGAAATGAATCAATCTAGTCTCTACTATTTAAATTCCTAGCCTGCTTTCAAGTTTTCATTGTTACAAGCTAACATTTTATTTATTATTATTATTATTTTTTTTTTTTTTAGGATTTTATTTATTTATTTGACAGAGAGAGATCACAAGTAGACAAAGAGGCAGGCAGAGAGAGAGGAGGAAGCAGGCTCCCTACTGAGCAGAGAGCCCAATGCGGGGCTCCATCCCAGTCCCCTGGGATCATGACCTGAGCCAAAGGCAGAGGCTTTAACCCACTGAGCCACCTAGGCACCCCTAACATTTTAATAAACTAATGACTTGATTATTATTCTTTTGTTTATTGCTTTTACATTAATATTCAGAGATGACTTTTCATTTTATCTCCTATACTTGACTAATATTGATCTCATGATTGTTATAGGCTTATAGGATTGGTTGGGATTGGTCCATGCTTTTGTGCTGTAAAAATATTCATTATTAGAATAATAAACTCTTTATTGAAGATATGGTAGAAATTTTTCCAGTCATCTATTGTCAATGCTGTATATATTTGACTGGCTTTCTAGTTACTCTGGTGATTTTTAGATTATTTGAGTTTTCATTTTTTCCTGTCATTTAAGTTATATTTTCTTAGAAAAGCGTCCTTTTGTAGAATTTTTAAAAATTTGTTACCAAAGAGTTATACAGGTTACCAAATATTTTGTATTTGTCTCATTCTGTCTCTTTAAAAATGTAGAGCATGTAACTCTTGATCTCAGGGTTCTGAATTCAGGCTGCATGTCCGGCATGGTGTTTCCTTAAAAAAAAAAAAAAAAAAGTGTGCTCTTTCTCAAATTATGCTCACTTGTACCATCTCCCTTTTAATTTCTTTTCTTGGGGGGGGTACACATTATATTGACTTCTACAAGTTTATCTTTTATTGAAGATGGATTTTGAGCAAAAGGACACTCACTATGATAATTCTGACATTAGTCTGGCCTACTTTCCCCTTCATAAAAACTCAGCTGTAGACCTACTTTCAATTAATTAAGCTGAAAACAACTTCACCTTTCTCATCCCAGTGTCTTTCTTTCCCTGATGATGAGTGATATGGAGCATCTTTTCATGGGTCCATTGGCCATCAGGATATCTTCTATGGAAAAATGTTTTTTCATATCTTCTGCCTATTTTTTTATTGGATTACTTAGGTTTTCTTTGGTGTTGCATTGTATAAGTTCTTCATATATTTTAGATACTAACCATTTATTAGATATGTCATTTGAAAAGATCTTCTCCAATTCAGTAGACTGTATTTTTGTTTTGTTGATGGTTTCCTTCACTGTGAAGAAACTTTTTATTTTGAGGTAGTCCCAAGTTTATTTTTGCTTTTGCTGCCCTTGTCTCAGGAGACCTATCTAGAAAGAAGTTGCTATGGAGATGTCAAAGAAGTTACTGCCTGTGCGTTCTTCTAGGATTTCTATGGTTTCAGGTCTTACATTGAGGTCTTTAACCCATTTTGAGTTTATTTTTGTGTATGGTGTAAAAAAGTGGTCCAGTTTCACTCTTTTGAATGTAGCTGTCCAGTTTTACCAACTCCATTTGTTGAAGAGACTGTCATTTCTCCATTTCATATTCTTGCCTCCTTTGTCAAAGATTAGAGAAAGAGAGAGATTGCTGATAATTGCTTTGTTATTTTAGAGAAAGAGAGAGAGAGAGCAAGCACGAGAGTGAGGGGAGGGGTAGAGGGAAAGGTCTGTGGGAGGAGAACTGCCACTACCTGGAACTGAAATGGGGTGGGGGTATTTGGAGGGAACAGATCTGCAGAAGAACATGGGGGCAGGTATGCAGTGTTAGTAATGTTTTGGGGGGTCTGGGAGGACCTGGAGCCAATACTTGGCTGGCCAGGGTTGTCCTCAGGAGAATATGGGGGTAAGGCATGCTGTTGGTGAGTTAGATGGAGAGTGTTCTCCCTGTGCTGATTCCTGCTGATTCCTCACATGCTCTGAGATTCTCTTTTTTTTTTTTTTTTTTTTTTTTTTTTTTTAAAGATTTTATTTATTTATTTGACAGACAGAGATCACAAGTAGGCAGAGAGGTAGGCAGAGAGAGAGAGAGAATGGAGGAAGCAGGCTCCCTGCTAAGCAGAGAACCCGATGTGGGGCTCGATCCCAGGACCCTAGGATCATGACCTGATGCTCTGAGATTAATCAACAAATCCCCCTCGTATTTACCAAGGGCATTTTCAAACTGCTGCTTCTGTGCTATATCTTAGTGGGGTATTTATTATGCTGTCTCTTTAAAGGCAGGGACTCAGTTTCCTCTCCCCCTGCTGGCTCTTTCAATGCTGTGAACCCACTGATTTTTAAGGTTCTAGGTGTTAAATCCTGCTGATTATAAGAACTTGCTAAATACTGCCCCCCCCCCTAGTTTTCAAAGCTAGAGGTTATGGGGATGCATCTTCTTCATGTAGCCTCCCTGGTATGAAAGTTTGCTTTCTCTCCTCTTTGGACCTACAGCATCCTTCCCTCCTGGGGATTGCCTGGAGATCCGTTAAGCTCCCGACTGCATCTCTGCCCTTCCTACCTTCTTTCATGTTGTCTCTTCCCTACATTTAGTTGTAGATAGTCTGGTCTATAGTCTTTGGTGGTTTTCTGGGTTTTTTACCCTGATATGGGTGTTATCTAGTTGTATCTGTGTGATGAGGTGAACTTAGCATCTTCCTACTCCGTTATCTTCCTTAGAAGTCTTGTCTCCCTTTTTTAATTAATAATACTTTACAAACATTTTTCTACATTATTTTTCTTCTCAAAAAGAAAAAAAAAGATAATCTTAATAATAAGAATCAAATTTCCTGTGTTGGATTTTGTTAGCTTTGTTCTTTACATTAAATTTTAATTTTTAAAGGAAAATTTTACTTTTTAATTATACATGAATGAATACTTGTTAAAACAAGTGCAGTAATGTATTTTAATGTGTATTGTCATTGTTTACCATTTTCCACTGCCCTTTCACCATTCTTCTCATTGCTAGCCTTATATGTGTCTTTTATGAACTTCCTTCTTATTATAAATTTATCTAAACATATATGCACATAAAACTCAACACTAGAGGGCTTCTGGGTGGCTTAGTTGGTTAAGTGTTTGCCTTTGGCTTGGTTTATGATCCCAGAGTCTTGGGATCGAGTCCCACATTGGGCTCCCTGCTCATCAGGGAGCTTGCTTCTCTCTCTGCTCTACCCTCCCCACTCATTCTCTCTCTCTCTCTTTCACAAAAATAGATACATAAAAATATGTTAAAGAAAACTTCAACACTAGAATCTCTTTGTGTGTATGAAATGTCTTATCAGTATCTGATGATATGAGATTTCTCACTCTTTCTATATTTAGATAACAGATGAATGGATATCTTCATATGAAAACTCCCTTGTATTTCTGTAATAAATCTAAATTAGTTGTGGTACATTATAGTTGTTGGTGGTGATGCCTTATTGGATTGCATTTGCTAATATTTACATAGATTTTTTTTTTTGTATCTGTATTTTAAGTGTTCTGAACACCTCCTATTCAACCTATTAGGGAATAAGGAAACTCCTGCCCTGAATAGTATGAGATGGCTTAATACACAGCACCTGACACTAGACAGATAAGCATGGTAGCAGTTTATTAGTCACATATACTCCCTGGTGGAAGAGGACACTGTACACCTCAAAGGACCACACAGGGGTTGCACTCAGAAGAAAAGTGACTGAGAAGAGACCAACAGAGACAGGCTTTATAGTAACCAGAGGGGGGAGAGACCCCAGATTCCATTGGGAATATGTGCTTGGCTTTTTTGAGAAGTTTCATGGACTGGTAAGGAAATAAAACCCATTAGATTGAGGATTAGTAGGAGGCAGTTGGTATGGCTGATAGGCAAACTGAGGTAGGGATAATTTCTCACTGGGTTGGGGCACATGTGGAGAGACTAGGGGAACTCAGTCTTTTGGAGAGTCCTGTGACACTCAAAGATGTCAAGGCATTCATTTGAAATTTTAGGTTTTACAATAAGTGAGATTGGCCTATACTTTATTTTTTATAATACTTTTAACAGAATTTGGTAAGAAATGTATGGGGCAAGCCTTATGAAATAAATTGGAGAGATTTCTAGAATATTTTTTCTAGGATATTCTTTGAATATTATTTTAATGTTAGAATCTATTATTATAGAGTATACATTTTCTAGATTATTTTAAATAATGGACTGATCAATTCTTTAATAGAACTCAAACTGTCTTATTCTAACTTTTTGAATGGCAGGATTACTTTTGTGATCACTTTTTTGGGGGGTTCTTATCTATCTATCTATCTATTTATTTTTAATTTATTTTTTATTTTTTTATAAAAATTTGGTGTATTATTAGCCCCAGGGGTACAGGTATGTGAATCGCCTGGTTTACACACTTCACAGTACTCTTTTGTTTTTTTGTGATCACTTTTATGGGGAAATATTCTAGTTATTCTTAGGTTATAAGGAAATTAAAATTTTACTTCAAAATAAGTACTCTAGGTTTTATTTGTTTTTACTCTAGATTTTAATTTTTTGTTGTAGACTTGCATGTGGTATTTCTTATTTTTATTTCTCTTATGTATAATCAGGTGTAAAACTAATATAAAATATTTATTTCCTCATTCCTACTCATTTTTTAAAATTCTTTCCTAATTAATCAAGGTAATGAAGGCTATTCTATTAATCTCTTCTAAAAGTGAGTTTCAGTTTATCTTCAAATATTTATTCCTTTTTATTTCATTAATTTTGTTTATTTTTAGTTCTAATCTGTATTATGATTATATTATTTTTCTAATATTTTAAGAAAGATTCTAAATTGATTTATTTATATCTGTGAGCTTAGATGCTGAATCTGAGATAGAAATTCTTGTGGAAGTGATTTTTTGAGGGAGAAACCCTGAGGAAAAGTCTTTAATACTTTACCATTAAGTGTGATGTTAATTTAGGATTTGGGTAGATCTCCTCTATCAGATTAAGAAAGCCCCCTTCTATCCCTTTGTATTGTGATGATCACATGTTTTATCCCACATTCTGTTCAAATGGTGAACTATAATGATTGATTTTTGAATGTTGAATCAACCTTCAAATTTCTGATGTAACTACTTACTCGTATATTTATTTTATTCATATTGTGGGATTTACATTGTGTTCTATGCTCTAACCAAAAGCAGAGTCTGATGAATATTCTTTTTTTTTTTTTTTTAAGATTTTATTTATTTATTTGACAGACAGAGATCACAAGTAGGCAGAGAAGCAGGTAGAGAGAGAGGAGGAAGCAGGCTCCCTGCTGAGCAGAGAGCCCGATGCGGGGCTCGATCCCAGGACCCTGGGATCATGACCTGAGCCGAAGGCAGAGGCTTTAACCCACTGAGCCATCCAGGCACCCTGATGAATATTCTTTTAAGTGGTTGTAGTTCTTGTTATTATAGATATTATTGCAGTTATTTCTTGAGGCTTCAGTGACAGATTTTAAACTTCTTCAGGGTAAAGTGTGTTTTTGTTTGTTTGTTTGTTTTTTAAGATTTTACTTATTTATTTGACAGAGAGAGATCACAAATAGGCAGAGACAGGCAGAGAGAGGAGGAAGCAGGCTCCCTGCTGAGCAGAGAGCCCGATGCGGGGCTTAATCCCAGAACCCTGAGACCATGACCTTAGCCGAAGGCAGAGGCATAACCCACTGAGCCACCCAGGTGCCCCAAGATTGTTTTTAACAGAATTTATTTGGTATTTTATCTTAGTGTTGGAGAAAAAGAAGTACAATCAGTACCGGTAGTTTGGCTAACGAGTTTTTGTTTTTTTATTTTTGTCTGTTTGTTTGTTTTTTGGTAGCCAGGGCTAGGGAAGAGAGGAAAATGAGGAAGTCTTACTGAATGGATATAAAATTTCAGTTATGCAAGATGTTTCCATTTTAATTTAATCTTTTCAAGTTGCTATGAAAAATTTTGTGTTTATTGTATACTTTTTCTTCTTATCCCACAGCTTTTGTACTGTCAAAAAAATAAACTTAGCAATTTCAATATCTTATGTAAAGAAGATAAAAGTCAAAAGATTGATAATGCCTGGCGTTTGAAGTTAGGGACAGTGTTTGTTAGGAATATTTTTTGTTTCCATCAAAGTTAATTAGTAAAAACATGTATTTATCGCAGGCAAAGCAAATACTCTTGCTTATTTCTTAAGGGTATTATTAATAAGTCCTAAGGAGTTTTCCTAGAGCCTTTTCTACCCTAGATTATGTTTTTCATATACAGAAACACACAATTAAAAGGATTGATACTGTACTTTATTCTCTGTGTTTTATTCACTTTCCTAATAAATATTTAATAAAATTTTATACACTAGATTTAAAAAATATATATGGACATATATACATCCATATATGTATTTTTACTTACTTACTTTTTAAAAGATAGCATATTCTGGCAACCAGAACAAAGATTAGAGTTTGCCAGAATCCTTTAGTCTATAATATGTACCTTCCTGCAGTCCAGAAAGGATGCATTTATTTTACTCAGTGGCTTCAATATTTCACTTTTTTTTTTTTTTTAAGTCTTGATGGTACCCAGGTACCAGCACTCATTGTGACAATCTTTTGTTATAAAATCCAGACTGTGCCCAAGGGTGTATGATTTTGGTTAAGTGAAACTTGGCATTTGGATATATCATAAAACTGCCAAGAATGTGCTAATATAATATTTGATTTAGTAATTGAAAATAGCTACCACTAAGAATTCTTTTATAAATAAAACATGGCCATATATTTCTACATAATATTTACATATAAAAAGAGGTATAGATCTCCTATATTGCATTATAGGTCACTTGAACGTCAGATTACACAATCCTTGTGTAATTATTGGTTGTAGTAGACTCTGGAAAATGTGTGGGTTTTTTGTTTTTTGCTTCTTTGTTTTTGTTTTTGTTTGTTTGGTGTGTTTGTTGTTGTTGGGTAGTTTTGTTTTGTTTTGTTTTGTTTTTGTTGTTGGGTTTTTTGTTTTTTTTTTTTTTTTTTTTTTTTTTTTTTTTTTTTCAGAATCTGCCTGAGAATATAGTGAATTGGAATGACTATACCAGGGCTTTTGCCTTCTAAGACCCTGAACCCAGTTAGTAGTAAGGAGAGTCTCAGAGCCCCAGCTAAAGGGAAAAGAAGTAGGGACAACTCATTCTAAAATTTTTCCACCATTTCTGTCCCTTAAGTATACCAGAAAAAGGACAAGTTTTATGAAATTATTAAGACCCAGTTACATGTTAACAGAGATTCTGAACTTATTGAGGGAGGATGTTAACCTGGTGCCCTTTCTCACTGCTCTTGACACAGTAGGTGCTAAGAAACACAGTTGATTGACAATGATTGTAAATCTTCCTCATTGTTCACATTTATCCAACATCTGTTCTGGCCCTAGGAACTCCAATTTGAATTAGTCTCCCTACCATTTTTCAGGAGTCACCATGTAACACTATTGCAGTTTTCTTGGAGCAAGACCAAAATAGAATGAATGATCCTTCTTTCACAGAAGGGATGGATGAGAACATGGAGTGAGAACTCCTTAGGACAGATTATAGCTGGCCCAAAGACAAAATAATACAGATTTCTGTCATCAAAGGGAATTCTTGATGGGTATTGTGACAGGTCCAGTGAAAGTATTCATCTTTTATCTTTCTACTCATAGGTCAGGAAGCATTTTTCTAAACCCTTTTGTCAGGATACTGTGCTTTTTATTGTTTTATTGCTATTTATTCCTTCAAGATTTTTATCTTTACTTCCATCTGCCCTTCTTCATTTTTTCTGGCTAAATTATATTTGTGCAAAATGGCCAATTAATATTTAATCCAACATTTCAAGTCCTGTTTAATTTTTTAAGAGCCTGTTCTTCTAGGCTTCTTACATAAGGACAATCCTTTTCAGAAGCTATTAGTGAGCAGTAATTAGCCAGAAAGTAGCACAGTGAGTATGAATATTTTATGATAATTAAGTCCCTCATTCTCTTAAGACATAAATGTATAAGCATTTATAAATGTATGAGTTGGATTATGAAATACATGGACCCAAACTAACCAAAGACAGATGGAGAAGAGAGAATGAGAAAGGTGTGCAAAGGAGAATCCCTGATTCTGAGCGGTACTCAGGAGGTTTAGGAGGAGACTTATGGAGTAAAAAGAGAAAGAGTGGATGACTGTAACAGTTGGTGTCATTAATGTGGCAAGCATGTAGAAAGTACTAGTGATTTAAAAGATAAATAATTTCTCCAAAGGACAACATGATACCATGAAAGAATACATTTGATTGATACTTTCTATAACAGAAGTTCTTCAACTGAGATAAATAGGCAACAGGAAATGATTGACAACTCTGTAAGTTATTTCCACCACTTCAGAAACCATAACAAATCATAAATTTATGTAGACATTAACTAAATATGTAGACATTAACTAAAGTCCTAGATGTTTTTGCTTTTTCAGAATTATATTAGTATGGTCTGGTAAGGTGTCTTATATATTACTAATCAGAGGATCATTTTAGCAAATGAGTGATGGTAGGAAGTAATTCAAGTGATTATGTTTTTTATAAATAGTTCCCTCTCCCCTTGCCACGTTCATGGGAAGCTTACATTTCCCAGTTCTTTGATTTTATATTTATCTTATGATCTGTTTAAGAAAGAATGTCAGGTGGTGAAGGTAGGAACTTTAAAATGGGTCTCTACAATTTGATATTCTCTAATGCATTCTGTCCTTATCATGAGTTTAATGTCCTCACTGGCCTCTTGTTGGAAAAAGAAATTTGGGGAGTAGACCTGGCTTCAAATAGCTGCTAAAAGCCACCTAACTGTGTCCATAAATCATAACATCAGTCAGTCCACAAATACTTGAGGGAAAAACAATCCTTATTGTTGTAATGCCACTGAAGTTTTGTTTCATTTTTTGTTGTGCACTAAATGACAGATTCATCCAATGAATGCTAAGAGATGCTAAGAGATCTGACTTCAAAAATAGATGAAGGAGCTTATTTGCTATATTAATATTATATTAATATTATTATTTGCTATATTAATATGTTGAGTTCATTTATGAATAATGAGTATTGTTTTGTAGGTTTCTAAGAAGAGCAATTTAGAATTCCCGTTTGGGTAGATCATTTAGTTGTATCAGGAGAAAATGGATTTTAAATCTGGGTGGCAGTGAAAGTTTAAAGAATGACAATGATAGAAGAAAGGATATTAATATACAAGGTAAAGATGTACTTGAAACAATGTACATTTGACAGTTATTTGCACTGATGTATGTATTGCCTCACAGCACCAAGTTCACCCTTTATTATCTGCTCTGTAATAATAGAGTTGGATCTTATAAACAGTTTTCCTTTATAGCTCTTTTATAGCTTTTAACATTCTGTTAAGATGTTAAGCATAGGAAGTAGAGGGCATAGGAAGGAAGCTGAGAAAGGAGGGTATTTCTCTTCTCTTTCTGGCTTTGGTTTGCTTCTCTTGGCTTCTTTCTCCCGTCATGCAGCTGCCCACTCACAGCATATAGTCCCTTGGTAAGTTTACAATTCCATTTTTAGCCTGGTGACTACTTTACCACAGTCTTCCTAAGAGGGACACTGTACTCCCCAGACCAGGTGCTACCCATCTTTTGAGTACACTCCTGAGGCCTTGACTCCCCCTATATGTCCATCTATGTGTCTTGGTCAACCTGAATCCCATAGATATGTCAAGAAACATCTAATACAGATTCCATGTACCTCAGGTCTCACACCATCCAGCCATTAAGAAGCAACTAAATCCATGACCCCTGTGGTGGATTTTCCGATGAGGATGCTCACCTGCCCCATCCCCCAGGTTTCCTGCTTGAAAATCTCAGCCATGATTCTTACCACCTGGACAAGGTGTTTCCTGTTTTCTTGGAAACTGCAAACCGACTCTGTGCCAAAATTCAAGCCACAGAATTTTTCAACCATCTGGTAAGCTGCCACCCTACCTGTTCCAACAGGGTCTGAAACACAGTCTTGAGGAAAAAACAAACAAACAAACAAACAAAAATACCTCTGTTTCTAAGTTTGCTGTTTTCTTGGACATTCTCTCTCAGCCCTGGAGATTTTTTTTTTTTTTTAGAGTTATCTTTGCCTTTTATTCTCCTGATATAGTTGATAATTCTTTATAATAAGATTTCCCATTTCAAATTACTGTGTGGTTTATGTCACCTGATTGGATTTTAACTGATAAAAAACACTGATGAATCAATTGTGAGAGGGAGGTTGAGAGTGGTCAAGGGTGATTCTGAGATGGGAACTGATTAATGGTGGCACTCTTGACTGATGTATGAAGTAGGAGCCAGCACGGGAAGAAAATCAATTCCATTTTGAATGTGGACAATGTGAAGTACTTATTGGGCATTCAATGTAATTGACCATCAGGCAGTGAGATAGCATAACTGAAGCTTGGTGGAGAGAAGACAGATAGGAGATATGGATCTATGAATCATCAGCATTCAAGAGCAAGGTGAAATTATGAGAGTAGAAGTGATCACCTAAACTACTGAAGTATGATGGATGATAAAAGCAGAGACTCAAACACAGAAATCCACAGAAAACTAATGTGTGATAATTCTCAAGAGTAACTTAGAAGCAATCGTGAGAGGAAAGTAGACATTTTCTCAAGCATGGAGTGATTAATGATGCCAAATATAACAGCAAATTTTATTAATATAAGGATGGAAAAATACTAGATTTGGCCATTCAATTCTGTTAAGAAAAATTTCAGTTCTTTTCTAAGAATTAAAATTAAACTTCTCATAACTTGAGAAGTTAAATGTCAGGTGAGATGACAAAGGGTAGTTTTTTTTTTTTTTTCCCTTTGTGATGTTTAAGTGAAAAGAGAAGAAGATAAAACAATAACTTGCAGACCACATAGCATAGAAGGCAAAGGAAGATTTAGTTTTTCGGGTGAGAGTTTTAATCATGATTAACAGAGGAAATGTGTTCAAGGGAGAAATTAAAGATAAAAAGGTGCAATAATAATCAATAGAACTTAATCTCTGGGAGACAGAAAGTGTCAAGATTAAGAACACATGTGGAGGGACTAGGTTCAAAATGAAGGTGGTACTTGATCCTTTGTGACTGCAGGATGTGTTTAGATGTATAAAGTATGTAATATTGGGCAGGGGAATTTAAAAATTGTTATGCTTAATGACTTAAGTCTTCTCAATGAAGTGAAAGAATCTGAGATTGATGTAGTGGAAGAAAATGTAAGGCTCTCTGAAAGAATTAAATGTACAATATGTTGAAGCACTTAGGTTAGGAATTTGTGACTCATTAATATATAATAGTAACAATCAAGAATGGAGTATGTAGGTATGCCTTTGTGTTTGTGTGTGTATGTATGTAGCCAAAAAGTGATTATTTGCTCATGTAGGTGAGTGATACACTTGTGCTCTTGACAGATTGTTTCTGTATATATTTTGTATTTTCCCCAACTGGGTTTTCATCCACCAGCATATGATAGAGACTGTCTCACTGTGTAAATAAACTTTAAGTAGAATTTCACACAGTATTCAAAATCAATTGCAAATCTTTATTTTGGATAACTGTAGATGCAACATGGTATAGTGGAAAGAGCATAGGCTTGGTCTAAGAAAATCCTGAATTCCATTACTTACTCTTCCTTTTAAGCTGTAGGATATTGTTTCCTTTGATCTTGACACACCAGAGGCATAATAAATGTTAGTGTTATTAAATGTATAAGTTCTTACATGTCTAGGAGGACTCTCTAAAACATTTTGTTTTTTTTACCTTTCCAAATCTGAGTTTTCTCTTGTCTAAAATCAGGATAGTCATTATTCTATTAAGTTGTGAATATCAAATGTACTAGTTAATATATATATATTTTATGGCTCATGGCTCTACAGAGCTTAAGTCAGTGATTGAGACTTAACAGAAAATGTCAATTTCCCTATTTACCCACTGACTTTTTTTCTTTAGTTTAATCCATATACATATTAATTGTGTTAACCACTCGATTTCTATGATATTGGCTTTTATTCTCCAAAACCACTCTTAAGTATTATGTAATACATAAAGGATTTAATTAGCAATTAATTGGTTATAGCAGCAAGAATCACCTAAAAGCAAACGGAAGTCATTGAGGAGATATTTACTGAGAAGTGAGTAGACAATTTTCAAATTTAAAAATATAAATGAAGACTTCTATTTCTAGGAGTGGAGCAGATTAAATATTCTTTTTGCTACAAAAATAACTAGAAATCCTGCATAAAATGCAACAAATATTCTCATGAATGCATAGCTGAGATAACAAGAAACTTATAAAGACCGTAAATGACAGAGGAGGTGAAACCAGCAAAGTAAACAGAAAATGAGGTAAAGGCTTTTCTTAAATTTGCTAACAGTATAC
Organism: Martes martes; assembly: GCF_963455335.1. Classification (NCBI taxonomy): domain Eukaryota; kingdom Metazoa; phylum Chordata; class Mammalia; order Carnivora; family Mustelidae; genus Martes; species Martes martes. The sequence goes on along the minus strand of NC_137890.1, from coordinate 96,997,669 downwards.
ATTTAGTGTGCCTCTTCAGGGGACAGAGGCAAGTCACTGAGTTTATAACAGGAGAAAAGTTAAATGAGACCTCTTCACAAAGTTAGGGACCTCATTTGCATGAAAGGTTGTGCTAAAGCAAAATATTTTGCTTTCACGCAGTGCTTGAGGTTTGAATTTCAATGACAATGGGAAACATGTTAGAAATACAGACTCTCACCCTTTCCCAGGTCTGCTGTCATACTCTTTTTTTTAACAAGATCCTAAGGTGATTTATATGACATTGCCTTATTTTCCTATGGATGCTATAACAAATTTAGAGCAAAGTGTTATAACCACAAAGTTAGTGGAAAACAGAACAAATGTATTATCTTACTAAAGATCAGAAGTTCTAATACCAAGGCCATGTTACTTCTGGAAGCTCTAGGGGAGAAAATGTCTCCTTGCTTTTCAGGTTCCTAGAAGCTGCCTGCATTTTTTGGCTTGTAGCCCCTCCATCTTCAAAGCCAGCAATGTAACAATCCAGAATTTCTCTCTTTCTCTCCTCTCTGTTTTATCATCACATCCCTTATCTTTTTATAACCTTCCTGCTCTCCTCTTATAAGAACATGTGTGATTACATTGAGCCTGCCTGCAAAATCTAATATTATTAACTTAACCCCATTTACAAAGACACCCATCTAGTATATAATGTAACATAAGCACAGGTTCTAGAAATTAAGATATAAACATCCCTGGGTGGCTTTTTTTTCTATCTACCACATACATTAAAGCTTGAGAAGCACAGCCTTAGAGACCATGAAAGAAAACAAATGTAAATATCCTCTAAAGAAATTCAAGTTTACCCTACTTTGGGGTTTTCTTCAAATAAGATCAGCTGAATAGGAACTCAAAAAAAGAAATTATAAGTCAATTGACACAATGAGAGAATCAGCAAGAAGAGCAAACAACAAAAAGAATAAAATGCAGAATTAGACTGCAGATGCTTATAAATATGTATTTAAAGAAATAATATTATGAATAAAAAGCATGAACGTGACTTTCAAAAATAAGTTGGCATATTTGAAAACTAACCAATATATTACAAAGCAAATTAAGAACATTGTAAAAAAGAATTTGTGTCTGGCAAATACATATGAATAAGTGATCCAGAATGTAGCACAAATAAACAAAAAGAAGCTACTAAGAAGATTTATACACATTGAGGATATAGTAAGAACATCTAATACACATCTAATTGGAATCCCAGAAAAATACAATAGTGAGAAAGGGTAAGAGCACATATTTATTTAAAAAGGATATCTGAAAATTTTCCGTTTGATGAAAGACAGTAAAATTCAGGGAGCATAATTAATTACAAGAAGAATAAATAACAAGAAATAATGTATTTAAATATACCAGTGAAACATATAACACCAAGACAGCCAGAATGGGGGAAAAGACAGATTATATACAAAGATGATAGCTAACTATTCAATCACAATGATGAATGCCAAACACAGAGAATATTTTGCTGGATGAAAGATAGAATTTAAAATTTGAAATTTTATAATTAGCTAAGTGCTAGCATTGGGTAATTCCTTTATAATTCCTATATAATAATAATACAATAATTCCTTTATAATGCCATATATTATACCAAGATATATATATATGTGTGTGTGTAATCAAAATATTAAAAATGTAGAGATAACAACTTCCAATTCAGTAGAATTGTTAGCTCAAAAAGGAATGGAGGTTTTGTGATTATGGAAATATGTAGAAGATCTTCATCTCTATTGGTATTGTTTTATTTATTAAGATAGTGGTTTGTGTATATACAGTTATAGTAGTCTTCATATGTTTTTCAAATGTCTTGGAATGTACAATAAAATCAATACAATATGTTTTTGACTTTGATTTTAAACCCCAATATGTCCAGGACAGAATTCTTTTCTTAAGTAAATCCTCTGTGTTGGGTGTAGTTTAAAAGCTGCACAAGTCCAAATTTTTCAACATAGTGTTCTTTTTTTTTTTTTTTTTTTTCAACATAGTGTTCTAATTTTGCTTCTTTTCCATTTCTACACTCCTTTCTGGTAGTAGTGTAGGATATGGAGGGAACACCCAGCAGGGAGTCAGGCAGCCCTAAAATTGAATCCTATCTTGGAAAATTGACATGTGGGTTATAATAAAACAACAACTACAAAAGATAACACTTTTCTTATGATGGTGAACACAGAAATAATGTGAATATAAGGGACCTATATTATATTTCACATAATAATGTGAATATAGAGGACCCGCTTATGAAAGGAACAAAATAAATAATAGTTGATAAATGTGGACCTGGAGAAAATATTTATGATACATTCACAGCCATTTGAATATTGCTGTGAACAGTAGAGATCAACTCAGTATGGGGAAATTATTCTTCAATGTTAATATCCAGAGAAATAAAAATTGACCACATGAAACTATTATGTAAGTAGAGGTTTCAACATGGAAATGATGTTTAAATTAGTATTATGGGAAAACTTTCCATTTATGGAAGTTCTACTATATTTTAAGACAAGTCAAAGTGTCTTATGTGCATTATTGCAAAGATTTTTTATTTGCTTATTTGAGAGAAAGAGACAGAGATAGCTCATAAGCAGTGGGAGAGGCAGAGGCAGGGGAGAAGCAGGCCCCTGGCTGAGCCAGCTGGGAGCCTGATGTGGGGCTCAATCCCAGGACCCAGAGACCATGATCTGAGCCGAAGGCAGACAGCAACTCAGTAAGGGACAATTGAGCCACCCAGGTACCCCTATGTGCATTGTTTCAAATCTGCAAAAGAATCCCACACATAATTATCTCAATCTTCCTTATGTAGCTGCTCAGGCTCAGAAGAGAGATTTTTTTTTGTTTTTGTTTTTTTTTCAGGACCACGTAGGTAGAGAATGGTGAACCTGGATCAGAACCCATCTCAAAGCCAGAAAAACAAAACAAAACAGAAAAAAAAATTGCCTTAAGATGTATTATAAATTCTGGTTACCAATATGCAGTCTTGTTTACAGTGTATAGTTATGAATTCATTCTAAATAAAATAAGGATTTTAATGTATTTTACTGGTAGAGGGAAATTACTCTATATTTTCAAGGAATACTTGAACAGAAGTTGGTTGGAGTTATAAAGTCTTGTTAAAATAACTTTCTAGGCCCTAGAGGTAGCCAGCCACTCCTGCCCAGAGTGCCAGGTCAGCAAACTGAATATTCCTGTTCCTGTAAATGCAGTATAGCCTGTCAGGCAATCCCCAAACACCAAGCCAGCTCTGGGCCTCATACTTACTTAATTGCACCTTGATCTTTCTAAATAAGGTCAGGTATGCATCCTCAGTCACTCGTGCCCTGTCTGTTCATTGCTGCTGTTAACCCTCTGTAAAGCTCCCTTGCCCAAATCCCTCTAGAAGAGTGTGCCATTGTTTGTACCACTGTACTCCCCCAGTTCATGGATTGGCTTCCCTTGACTAAGGACATAGCTTGTAACTTAATGGTTTTATTTTTGTCATTTGAGAAATTGATGCTGTGTTTGATGAAGTTTATCAGGTTTATTAAAAAATAAATCTTGTCCTTGGGGCACCTGGGTGGCTCAATCGGTTAGGCTACCAATTAGGTTTTAACTCAGGTTGTGATCTCAGGGTCCTGAGATCAAGCCCCAAATTGGGCTGCAAGCTCAGTATGGAATCTGCTCGAGATTCTTTCCCCTTCTCCCTTACCCCTTCCCTCGATTGGCACACCCGTGTGTGCTCTGTCTCTCCTCTCTCTAAAATAAATAAAATCTTTCAAATCAATCAATCTCATGCTTAGTAGGGTGATCTAACCCAGTGAGATAAGCAGTCATGTGCCGAAAGGAAGTTTCAGAAGAGTGAACAAATGATAGTTTTCCAAATCCCTTCATTCTAATATGGACATTTGAATTTATCCACATTTAAAATTAACATAGATGTAAGTTACATTTATTGCCCTACACTAAATCTCACCTGATGATCTCTCTCTCTCTGAAACAAATAAAGTCAAATTTCGAAGAGCTATGCAAGATTATGTAGGACCTTAAGTGTGGCTGATGAATTGATGCTACTCAGTGAATTTTTTGTTAGAGTCATGACAAGATGATACAAAAATTAATATTGGTTTAAGAATGTTTATAGTAATTGAACATTGCTCCGGCAGTCAAAGCAAATGATCAGAGACTTATCTTACTAAACAGGAAACAGATCAATTTAGGTGTTGATGATCTTGCATGATAAATTGTATCTGATATGAACTAAGCAGTAGTCCTGTGTTAATTTAAGGTTAATCTGTTAAATGAAACCCAGAAGTATTGAAAATATGAGATAAACATTTAGTTATTTGTATAATTTGATTTAATAAACATCTTTTTTTATCAAGTCTTTTAAACATTTATGGCCGTATCTTTATAGCTAAATTAAGAAAGCATAATTTGTATTATTTATTTTTTTCACCTAAATTTTTATATGGTAAAACAAATTCATGTTATTTTTGTCACAAATTAGTATGAATTTTTCTGCATGTAGCAATAAGTCTAATGACAACTTTACAAATAATTCTAAACAAATGAAAACCAAAATAATTAATACTAATTTTACTCAAAAGCATTATCCTTCAGATAGTTTATTTTGTAGACATGATTCATAGTGAAGTGCTAGAATAACTATGTTATTTGTGAAGAATATTCTGGCCAGTGAAACTACAAATCTGTTATAATTTAAGTAACACTTATAAACAAAATAAAAAGCACATTCAACCATAAGGAATTTTTGAAAGAAAATATGTTGAATTAGGCACTCAAAGGAAGCTGATGTTCAATAATTCAAATATACACACTGGTTCTTCCAGAGCTTCTTTTAAAGTAGCACATCGGTTGAAGACTAAAGAACCATATAAAATTGCTGAGACATTAGTGAAAGACTGTATCAAAGGTGCACTCCTGCAAATATTAGGTAAATTTAGTATTTAAAGAAGATAGGTTAAGTACCAGTTAACTGTTACAACATAACATGGAATATTTAGGAAATGGTTGATGATAAAGAATACCAACTCTTAGAACACATAAAATCAACAAAGTTTTTTTTTTCTTTTTAATTCCATCTGACAAAATGCCTAGATATTACTAAAGCAACAGTTCTTTGGGTGTGGTGACAATAAGAAAATACGTTTCTTTTTTTTTTTTTTTAGCTTCATTGCTAATAATCACAACTAGTTCTTAAAGGCATTACATTGTAGTATTACATGGTTTTGGACTTCAGTTCCAGTGATCTTTTTTTCCTAGTAATTCATTTTTATTGTATTTTTTTAAAATGTTATTGAGATTTATTTTTTTAATCAAAGATGATTTGATAAATGCTGGTTTAATGGATTTTCTAGTAACTTAATTACAAATTTATTACAAATACTTCAGGGCCCCACAGAAAAATAGTAATGGATTCAGAGTTCAGTGTAGAGAAAGTTGTGTGGGTTTGTTTCAGGGGAGGAATGAAAGAAAAAAAATTTAGATTACTGAGATGAAGGTTAGAAAACCTTGATTTTCTTTCTTTGACAACTGAGAGAAGAAAGAGAAAATGAGTAGGATTTAAAAGAACACCTTCAAGTTTTTCTCATTTTGGCCTAATTGCTTTGCCAATAATATTGGTAAAGAACTTTGGTTCTTTAGAAAAAGATACAGATTTTATCTGATTGCCTTGAAATATTTTTCCTTCCCACCAAAGTTATTCAGGGATGATGTATAAAAATTGATTCTTCCATGTAATTCAGAGACAGGTATTTCTGTAGACTTTTAAAACAGTGACACTGACGTACTTGTGAATTTGCTAAAAGAAATTTTAAAAATCCTCAAATTATCTATGAGAATAGTCATCAAGTTTTTTCTTTTGATGTTAATCTTATTTTTTATATAAAAAGCTACAGTGGGGACGCCTGGGTGGCTCAGTGGGTTAAAGCCTCTGCCTTCGGCTAAGGTCATGATCTCGGGGTCCTGGGATCAAGCACCACATCGGGCTCTCTGCTCCAAGGGGAACCTGCTTCGTCCGCTCTCTCTCTCTGCCTGCCTCTCTGCCTACTTGTGATCTCTGTCTGTCAAATAAATAAATAAATTCTTTAAAAAAAAAAAAGCTACAGTGAATCGAAAATTATTATCCATGTGAATAAGTATTACAATATTTTGAGTATTTTACATTTGTTAAACCAGTAGAGATTTTGTATTTTTTCTTATTTATTTATTTTTTAAATTATGTTATGTTAGTCACCATACAGTACATCATTTGTTTTTGATATAGTGTTCCATGATTCATTGTTTGTATATAACACCTAGCGCTCCATGCAATCCATGTCCTCCTTAATTCTCATCACCAGGCTCACCCATCCCCCAATCCCCCTCCCTTCTAAAACCCTCAGTTTGTTTCTGGGAGTCCATAGTCTCTCATGGTTCGTCTCCCACTCTGATTCCCCGCCCCCCGTCATTTTCCCCTTCTCCTAACGTTCTTCGTGCTAATGGTATTTTTTCTAATTTAAAAAAGAATTGCACAGAATAAGTAGTATATCATTTTGCACATGGAAAAATTGAGGCACAAGAAAGTTAAATAATATGCTTAATGCCAGGGTGCCTGGGTGGCACAGTTGGTTAGGCATCTGCCTGTGGCTCAGGTCATGATCCGGGGTGCTGGGATGGAGCCCTGTGTGTCAGCCTCCCTGCTCAGCGGGGAGTCTGTTTCTCCCTCTTCCCTTTCCCCCCACCATGATGCACTCTCTCTCTCTCTCTCTCTCAAATAAATAAAGTCTTTAAAAATATATATGCTTAATGCCACTGAAATATACTGTGTTGGTGCTGAAAATTAGACCCAACTCACTCTGATCCCCTCTCTAGTATATTCTTTTGTCCTAACATTCATTCCCTCCATTATTTCATATGTAGTACTATATCAAAGCAAAATACCCATAAATTGAAAAAATACCTGTTAGGTAAAATTTACTAAATGAAGAGAAAGTCTTGATTTTAAACTTTATTATCTGGAATTTTGTGTGTTTTTGTTTCATTGACACTATTATCAGATGGGTTTTTCTTAATACAGTTTTATACCTAAGACCAGATCAAAACACACTACTACTTAGATAATTTGTATTTTAATCCACAACCTTGAAACAAAATAGCAGTCACAGAACTGCCCAAGTGGACATGTTTTCCAAAAGTAATAATTTATGTGAATGAAAATTATCTTTGGATAAAAGTTACAGAGGTATGTGATCATTCTGTAATTAAATGTTTACAGAATCATTTCCCAAACCACTCATGAAATAATTCTGCTTTCCATGTATCTTCTGTTTATATGAGTGGTTTTTTCCACCCATGAGGTGAAGCAATTTCTTGTGTAATATCTAATATATTCTACTTTGTCTTGTGAACAATTTGACATTTTGCTACTGATTTTCCCTTTCTTTTCCCATATTTACTGTATTTACTGTAAATATTTACTGTAAGTCAACAAGAAAGGGTGTTGATTCTTCCTTCCCATTCACCCATGATCTCCAAAAAGTTATCAAGACCCACCAGTTTCACCTAGTGCCTCACTATTACCTCATTCTGGCTGCAATTTATCTGCTAGAGCTGTAACCTTTTTCTTCTGAAATATTAGACCAAGCTTTAAGTTCTGACTGTCCAATGTGAGTAAGCCATTAGCCATATGACTATTGAACTTGAAATCTGGCTGGTACATGTAGCCACTAGCTGAAAGCATAAATCACATACTGGAGATAGAGATCATATTTTAAAAAAGGATATAGACCATTTCATTAATAATTTTATAGGGTTTTAATGTTGAAATAACAGTATTTTTAACATGAGACAAATTGTATTCTTTTTTTTTTTTTTTTTTTTTTTTTTTTTTTTTTTAAGATTTTATTTCTTTATTTGACAGACATAGATCACAAGTAGGCAGAGAGGCAGGCAGAGAGAGAGAGGGGAGGAAGCAGGCTCCCTGCTGAGCAGAGAGCCCGATGCGGGGCTCGATCCCAGGACCCCGGGATCATGACCTGAGCCGAAGGCAGAGGCTTTAACCCACTGAGCCACCCAGGCGCCCCGAGACAAATTGTATTCTTAAAATTAATTTCACTTCTTTCATTTTACTTTTCAACATGGCTAGTAGCAAAATTTAAAATGACCTATGTGGTTCTATTAAATTTCCGTTTGACAGTGCTGCTCTGGTTGATCTCTCTGGCTTCTGGCTAGTCAATCTTAAATTTATTTGAACAGCGAGCTGCCAAAGTGGTCTGTCTAAAACACATTTCTAGCCACTAAACAGACACATCCAGATGGTTTGTGAAGCAGCTTCATGGAGAGATTGTGACTGGAGTGGAATAGCAAGACTTGAGTTTAGAGACAGTTCTGTGAGTGACATGGTTTCCCTTTAAAGAGTCAACTATGTCGTCACCAGGGTGGACATTGCACAGCATGTTGGTGCTGGGAAATGAGCCCTGCATGACAGGAGCTGAGAAAGTGGAATGTCCTTGTATGAAGTACCATCTTCCTCTCTTCACCAGCCTACACTCACATATATGCCCCAAATCCTCCAGTGTTTACAAGTAAGAAATTTTAGCTGCAAAAAAAGAAAATCAACTAATACCATTAAAAAAAAATCCTTTCTATGTATATTAATACAATTTTCCCATTCCCTATTTCTTCATAATCCCTCTTCTCCACAAAATAAAAATATCCACTAACTAAATCACAAATTGAAATGCACTAATATTATATGATATCAACCTTTTTTAGCTGTACAAAGACATGAGCTTGCAACCGCTTTGTTTCCTAATGGATTTTGAGAAGAAACGAAATGCCATTTTGAGTCATGTTTATATTATTACTGGAATGTGTATATGCAAGTAGGTGCAGGTTTAATAATTTTCCCTTAAATAAAATGGATCACCATAATGCCATATTTCCTTTAATTTTTATGTTACCTTAGTGAGGAAAAATACAACCTGGCATTTCTTTGGACAGTAGTTGGTTGGGGTTAGTGATGTGGACTGATGCAGTATTGAACTAAGTGCAGCAGGTCTATACAAGGATTGAATGGATAATCAGATTTCATTATTAGTTCAGCGATTCAAGCTACTCAGCTAATTGGGTACAAACAAAATGGAGATAATTAGAGAGTGACTTTTAGAGGTAGTGGGAGTAAGTAAACATTTCTTTCTTTTGTGGATATCTGAACTTTTCTAATGAGATTGTGATCAAAAGGTTAGCCATTTATTTTCATTTTGAAACTGTCACAGAGTTCTCCATACCAGTTCACATGAAAACAGTGACTTCAGATCTGAAATATAAAGGAAGGCTCAAAAGATTAGAAATAAAACTGACTTTTAGCAAATGTATCATAGATGCTAACATCCTACAGAACAGGTCATGACAGCAAGTAGTAGCTGTTCTCTATGTACGTAGCAGGTGAACTAAAACATTGTTTTAGGTGTGACTATGACTTCCAGAGTACCCATATGTTTTCTTCCTTTGAGAACATACAGGAAATATAGGAAATAAGTAATATTTGAAACCTCAGTTTCAACATTCTCTCTCTTTTTCATAATATAAGTACAGATAAAAGTAGTAAAGAATTTAGTCTTTGAAAGTAGACAAATGCTGTCTAATTGCATTGATATTTCTTTTTTACTATTGAAATATATTTAACTTCTATGAAAACATAGAAAAATCTATGTATTATATAGATGTGTATTTTTATTGCTAATACAACTGTATCTCATGTGCAATTAAAGTTGGCTAGATTTAAAAATGTACTCTCAATCCATTTGGAAGCTTATTGTTTAGTTACACTGATTTTGCATGCATTATCTGTAATTTATACAAGAATATAGTTGAGTAAGTATGATATCTTCATTTTCCAGATGAGAAAAATGAGTCACAGAAAAGTTAATGATTTACCAAAAGTCACACAACTTGACTCTGATGGTGCTGGAAATTGCACCCAATTCTGATCCCAAAGCCCCTTATCCTTTTACTGTACTGTTCATATCTCACATATGAATACAATTTTTTGTGTAAGAAGTATATTTTATGGATATTAAATGTTCATAAATTGGAAAAACTCCATTATGTAAAAATTTTGCAAGTTAAGGAAATTTTCTAATTCAGCTCTCAGTCATTTGATATCTTGTTTCTCTGTTGCACTGCCATTGTTATGGGATCAAGCTGATATTTAGGAAATTTCAAATATAAAATAAAATTAGATTTTATTGGGGCACCTGGGTGGCTCAATCAGTTAAGTGTTTGACTCTTGGTTTTGACTCAGGTGATGATCTCATGGTTATGAGGTAGATCTATCTCTACCTGGGCTCTATGCTCAGCAGGAGGCTGCTTGAAGATTCTCTTCCTCTGTTCTTCCCCCCCATTCATGTGCATGCTCTCTCTCTCTACTTAAAAAATACATAAATAAGAATCTTTAAAAAATAAACTCAAATTAGATCAGTATATTCTATTAATTAGAAACTTAGACTTCTGTTTACTATACATATGGCAGTTAATGAAGTTTCCTCTGGGGACATACTTTCAGGAAGTTGTAACTTATGTGAATAAAATATAATTTATGGGTGGAAATTACAGAAATAGGCAGTTATTCTCGATAACTTCACCATTTACAGAACGTCTAGTAATGTGCTTCTGCCTCCCCTATATGCTTAGCTATGTGGGTGAGTTATATATTTAGTTGTATAAATAAACTTATAAAGGACTTTAAAATGTACTTAATTTTTAAATTTACTTGTTCTGTGGAATATGTAGTATATTTTATTTGCTTCAGGGAGCCACATAATATCCCTCTAGCTAATTCTCCATTTCTTATTCAATAACATTTATTCTAATATTCTCATGTTAACCTTTCAAAGTAGTCTATCTAAACACAGCTTGACCTGTGATACTCTCTTTATTATTATTCTCCAGTGGTCACTCTATCACCTAAATGATAGCATCCAAGTCCTTAATTTATCCCATTCAGTCTTTCATAATATGTTTGCTTAGTTTTCTAACCTGATTCCACACCATCACCTCCCTTGCCTTTTATTCTCCAACAGCGCTGAGCTCTTATCCAGGGTGTTTCTGACCTTTGGCCATTTGCTTAGGTTACTCATTTTCATTCATTAAACATGTGTATTGGATATCTACTCTGAGCAAGATACTATGCTTGGTGTTTGGAAATTTTATTTTATTTTATTTTATTTTAATTTATTTATTTTAATAAACATATAATGTATTTTTATCCCCAGGGGTACAGGTCTGTGAATCGCCAGGTTTACACATTTCATAGCACTCATTGTAGCACATACCCTCCCCAATGTCCATATCCCCACCACTGTCTCCTGTCCCCCCTCCCCCCAGCAACCCTCAGTCTGTTTTATTTGATTGAGTCTTTTATGGTTTGTCTCCCTCCCAATCCCATCTTCTGTCATTTTTTCTTTTCCTACCCCCCCAAACCCCCCCACATTGCATCTCTACTTCCTCATATCAGGGAGATCATATGATAGTTGTCTTTCTCCAATTGACTTATTTCGCTAAGCATAATACCCTCTAGTTCCATCCACGTTGTCGCAAATGGCAAGATTTCATGTCTTTTGATGGCTGCATAGTATTCCATTGTGTATATATACCACCTCTTCTTTATCCATTCATCTGTTGATGGACATCTAGGTTCTTTCCATAGTTTGGCTATTGTGGACATTGCTGCTATAAACATTCGGGTGCACATGCCTCTTTGGAGCACCACGTTTGTATGTTTAGGATATATACCCAGTAGTGCAATCGCTGGGTCATAGGGTAGCTCTATTTTCAGTTTTTTGAGGAACCTCCACACTGTTTTCCAGAGTGGTTGCACCAGCTTGCATTCCCACCAGCAGTGTAGGAGGGTTCCCCTCTCTCCGCATCCTCGCCAGCATCTGTCATTTCTTGACTTGTTCATTTTAGCCATTCTGACTAGTGTGAGGTGGTATCTCATTGTGGTTTTGATTTGTATTTCCCTGATGTCGAGTGATGTGGAGCACTTTTTCATGTGTCTGTTGGCCATCTGGATGTCTTCTTTGCAGAAATGTCTGTTCATGTCCTCTGACAATTTCTTGATTGGATTATTTGTTCTTTGGGTGTTGAGTTTACTAAGCTCTTTATAGATTTTGGATACTAGCCCTTTATCTGCTTTGTCGTTTGCAAATATCTTCTCCCATTCTGTCAGCTGTCTTTTGGTTTTGTTAACTGTTTCCTTTGCTGTGCAAAAGCTTTTGATCTTGATGAAATCCCAAAAGTTTTTTGTTTTTTTTGTTTTTTGTTTTTTTTTTTTGCCCTTGCTTCTGTTGTCTTTGGCAATGTTCCTAGGAAGAAGTTGCTGCGGTTGAGGTCAAAGAGGTTGCTGCCTGCATTCTCCTCGAGGATTTTGATGGATTCCTTTCTCACATTGAGGTCCTTCATCCATTTTGAGTCTATTTTCATGTGTGGTGTAAGGAAATGGTCCAATTTCATTTTTCTGCATGTGGCTGTCCAATTTTCCCAGCACCATTTGTTGCAGAGGCTGTCTTTTTTCCATTGGATATTCCTTCCTGCTTTGTCGAAGATTAGTTGACCATAGAGTTGAGGGTCTATTTCTGGGCTCTCTGTTCTGCTCCATTGATCTATATGTCTGTTTTTGTGCCAATACTATACTGTCTTGATGATGACAGCTTTGTAATAGAGCTTGAAGTCTGGAATTGTGATGCCACCAACTTTGGCTTTCTTTTTAAATATTCCTTTGGCTATTCGAGGTCTTTTCTGGTTCCATATAAATTTTAGGATTATTTGTTCTATTTCTTTGAAAAAAATGGATGGGATTTTGATAGGGATTGCATTAAATGCGTAGATTGCTTTAGGTAGAATAGACATTTTCACAATATTTGTTCTTCCAATCCATGAGCATGGAAGATTTTTCCATTTCTTTGTATCTTCCTCAATTTCTTTCATGAGGACTTTATAGTTTTCTGAGTACAGATTCTTTGCCTCTTTGGTTAGATTTATTCCTAGGTATCTTATGGTTTTGGGTGCAATTGTAAATGGGACTGACTCCTCCATTTCTCTTTCTTCTGTCTTGGTGGTGTAAAGAAATGCGACTGATTTCTGTGCATTGACTTTATATCCTGACACTTTACTGAATTCCTGTACAAGTTCTAGCAGTTTTGGAGTGGAGCCTTTTGGGTTTTCCACGTATAGTATCATATGATCTGCAAAGAGTGATAGTTTGACTTCTTCTTTGCCAATTTGGATGCCTTTAATTTCTTTTTGTTGTCTGATTGCTGTGGCTAGGACTTCTAGTACTACATTGAACAGCAGTGGTGATAATGGATATCCTTGCCGTGTTCCTGACCTTAGCGGAAAAGCTTTCGCTTTTCTCCATTGAGAATGATATTTGCAGTGGGTTTTTCATAGATGGCTTTGATAATATTGAGGTATGTGCCCTCTATTCCTACACTTTGAAGAGTTTTAATCAGGAAGGGATGCTGCACTTTGTCAAATGCTTTTTCAGCATCTATTGAGAGTAACATGTGGTTCTTATTCTTTCTTTTATTAATGTATTGTATCACATTGATGGATTTGTGGATGTTGAACCAACCTTGCAGCCCTGGAATAAATCCCACTTGGTCGTGGTGAATAATCCTTTTAATGTACTGTTGGATCCTATTGACTAGTATTTTGGTGAGAATTTTTGCATCTGTGTTCATCAAGGATATTGGTCTGTAATTCTCTTTTTTGATGGGATCCTTGTCTGGTTTTGGGATCAAGGTGATGCTGGCCTCATAAAATGAGTTTGGAAGTTTTCCTTCCATTCCTATTTTTTAGAACAGTTTCAGGAGAATAGGAATTAATTCTTCTTTAAATGTTTGGAAGAATTCCCCTGGGAAGCCGTCTGGTCCTGGACTTTTGTTTGTTTGGAGACTTTTGATGACTGTTTCGATCTCCTTACTAGTTATGGGTCTGTTCAGGTTTTCTATTTCTTCCTGGTTCAGTTGTGGTAGTTTATATGTCTCTAGAAATGTATCCATTTCTTCCAGATTTTCGAATTTGTTGGTGTAGAGTTGCTCATAGTATGTTCTTATAATTGTTTGTATTTCTTTGGTGTTGGTTGTGATCTCTCCTCTTTCATTCATGATTTTATTTATTTGCATCCTTTCTCTTTTCTTTTGGATAAGTCTGGCCAGGTATTTGTCAATCTTACTAATTCTTTCAAAGAACCAGCTCCTAGTTTCGTTGATTTGTTCTGTTGTTTTTTTTAGTTTCTATTTCATTGATTTCTGCTCTGATCTTTATGATTTCTCTTCTCCTGCTGGGTTTAGGCTTTCTTTGTTGTTCTTTCTCCAGCTCCTTTAGGTGCAGGGTTGGGTCGTGTATTTGAGACCTTTCTTGTTTCTTGAGAAAGGCTTGCACCGCTATATATTTTCCTCTCAGGACTGCCTTTGTTGTGTCCCACAGATTTTGAACCGTTGTGTTTTCATTATCATTTGTTTCCATGAATTTTTTCAATTCGTCTTTAATTTCCTGGTTGACCCATTCATTCTTTAGAAGGATGCTGTTTAGTCTCCATGTATTTGCCTTCTTTCCAAATTGCCTCTTGTGATTGAGTTCTAGCTTCATAGCATTGTGGTCTGAAAGTATGCAGGGAATGATCTCAATCTTTTGGTACCGATTGAGTCCTGATTTATGACCCAGGATGTGCTCTATTCTGGAGAATGTTCCATGTGCACTAGAGAAGAATGTATATTCTGTTACTTTAGGATGGAATATTCTGAATATATCTGTGATGTCCATCTGGTCCAGTGTGTCATTTAAGGCCTTTATTTCCTTGTTGATCTTTTGCTTAGATGATCTGTCCATTTCAGTGAAGGGAGTGTTAAAGTCCCCTGCTATTATTGTATTACTGTCGATGTATCTCTTTGATTTTGTTATTAATTGGTTTCTATAGTTGACTGCTCTCATGTTAGGGGCATAGATATTTAAGATTGTTAGGTCTTCTTGTTGGACAGACCCTTTGAGTATATATAGTGTCCTTCCTCATCTCTTATTATAGTCTTTGGCTTAAAATCTAATTGATCTGATATAAAGATTGCCACCCCAGCTTTCTCCTGATATCCATTAGCATGGTACATTGTTTTCCACCCCCTCACTTTAAATCTGGGGGTGTCTTTGGGTCTAAAATGAGTTTCTTGTAGGCAGCATATTGATGGGTTTAGTTTTTTTTATCCATTCTGATACCCTGTGTCTTTTGATTGGGGCATTGAGCCCATTAACATTCAGGGTAACTATTGAGAGGTATGAATTTAGTGCCATTGTATTGCCTGTAAGGTGACTGTTACTGTATATTGTCTCTGTTTCTTTCTAATCTACTACTTTTAGGGTCTCTCTTTGCTTAGAGGACCCCTTTCAATATTTCTTGTAGAGCTGGTTTGGTGTTTGCAAATTCTTTCAGCTTTTGTTTGTCCTGGAAGCTTTTTATCTCTCCTTCTATTTTCAATGATAGCCTAGCCGGATATAGTATTCTTGGCTGCATGTTTTTCTCGTTTAGTGCTCTGAATATATCATGCCAGTTCTTTCTGGCCTGCCAGGTCTCTGTGGATAGGTCCGCTGCCAATCTAATGTTTTTACCCTTGTATGTTATGGACTTCTTTTCCCGGGCTGCTTTCAGGATTTTCTCTTTGTCACTAAGACTTGTAAATTTTACTATCAGGTGACGAGGTGTGGACCTATTTTTATTGATTTTGAGGGGCGTTCTTAGCATCTCCTGGATTTTGATGTTTGTTCCCTTTGCCATATTAGGGAAATTCTCTCCAATAATTGTCTCCAATATACCTTCTGCTCCCCTCTCTCTTTCTTCTTCTTCTGGAATCCCAATTATTCTCATGTTGTGTCGTCTTATGGTGTCGCTTTTCTCTCGAATTATCTCCTCGTGGTCCAGTATATGTTTGTCTCTCTTTTGCTCAGCTTCTTTATTCTCTGTCATTTGGTCTTCTATGTCACTAATTCTTTCTTCTGCCTCATTTATCCTAGCAGTGAGAGCTTCCATTTTTTTATTGCACCTCATGAATAGCTTTTTTGATTTCAACTTGGTTAGATTTTAGTTCTTTTATTTCTCCAGAAAGGGCTTTTATCTCTCCGGAGAGGGTTTCTCTAATATCTTCTATGCCTTTTTTGAGCCCGGCTAGAACCTTGAGAATCGTCATTCTGAACTCTAGATCTGTCATATTACCAATGTCCGTATTGATTAGGTCCCCAGCCTTCAGTACTGCCTCTTGTTCTTTTTTTTTTTTGAGGTGAGTTTTTCCGCCTTGTCCTTTTGTCCAGATAAGATTTGTTTTCTCCTCTTCTGGAATTTCACTGTTCTTGGTAAGTAAAGTTGGTCTTGGCTGGGTTTCTTGTTGATCTTCTTGGGGAGGGGCCTGTTGTAGTGATTCTCAAGTGTCTTTCCCCAGGCAGAATTGCACCGCCCTTACCAGGGGCCGGGCTAAGTAATCTGCTAAGGTTGCTTTTGGGAGCTTTTGTTCCCTGAGCGCTTTCCGTAGAGTTCCAGAGGACGGGAATGAAGATGGCGGCCTCCCAATCTCCAGCCCGGAGGAGCCGAGAGCTGGGGGTCCTGCTCCTCAGTGTGCCCTCAGAGAAAAGCGCCCAACCACCCCCGCCTCCCTGGCCTCCCGTCACACCTGGAGGAAAGGGCTCAATTGCTTTCACCTGGAGAAAAGTGCCCGGTCCCTTCTGTCTCCTTGACCTCCGGCCGCGCACCGAGCCCACCCAGCCTGCGACCGGCTCAAGGTAACCCCGAGCTGAGAGCTCACTCCTCGGCTTTGTCGCTGTATCCAGCTTCCCTGCTCGAATACCTGCAAGCTCTGCAACACTCAGACACCCCCAGTCCTTCTGTGACCCCGCGTGGGCTCCCCCCTGGTTTAGCCTCTGGAGCAATGTCCCTCCGTGGAGCAGACTTTTGAAAGTCCTGATTTTGTGCTCCGTTTCTCCTCCGCTTGCCGGCAGGCAGCCCCTCCCCCCGTGGTCTGTCTTCCCGTCGCTTTAGATTCACTTCTCCGCAGGTCCTACCTTTTAGAAAGTGATTGATTTTCTGTTTCTAGAATTGTTGCTCTTCTTCTCTTCGATTTCCCGTTGGATTTGTAGGTGTTCGCAATGGTTAGATAAACTATCTAGCTGATCTCCTGCTACCAGATGTCGTCTCAGTCTGCTACTTCTCCGCCATCTTGACTCCTCTTCCTCTGTTTGGAAATTTTAAAAATGAAAATATTTTTTGTATTCTAAAAAAAAAAAAAAGGAAAAAGAATTACAGCTCATCAGTTAGTAAAGGAAAATCCTCCCAAAGAATATATAGTAGGAATAAAGCCTACTGCAATAAAACCCAGCAGGTTCTTGGAACCAAAGAAAACATATTACCCCTCTTCAATGTCTCGACTTTCTTCCACCTTTCTTGCCTTTTTTTTTTTTTTTTTAACCTCCAAGTGAAATCAGGTCACCATCTCTCTTTAAGCATCTGTCATGCCATGAATCCTATTATCAACTAATGGGAGCACAGGATAAATAGAAGATGGGGGAGTTTCTTCTAATAAATATTTGGTATATTTGAAGAGACTTAAATGAGCCAAGTAGAGATTGATTTAGTTATGTCATCAAAATTTTTCTACAGAGGGCTAGATCGTAAATATTTTGGCTTTGGGACCATAGTCATTGAGGCAACTGCTCAAATCTATTTTTGCAGGAGAGAAGCAGCTACAGATACAATGATAGGCATGGCTTTGCTTCAAGAAAATTATATTTATAAAAACAGCAGGCCAAATTTGGCCCAGAGACTATAGTTTGTCCATTCATTATTTAATGGATAGGAAATCAAAAGTATGGCATAAAATAATAGTCATGTAAACATTAAGAGATAGAAAATGCATTGAGAGTTAGGCCTAAGGAGAGAATATCTGGGTGCAATAATTATTAAACAGGTATTCCCAGAAAATTAGGCTTCCTATAGAGTGGAATATCAAGTAGAGTATCAATATCTTATAGCCAGTTTTGTAACCAGCCTGGTGGACTTTAAAAAAACAAGTCAAATGAGTACTACCAGAATTAGATTGCAGAGTGTATTAGACAGATTTCTCCAGAGAAACAGAACCAATAGAAATTTGATTGTTTATGGTCGACATATAGTTGATTTGATGTATAAAATAAATACTTAAATATATTTAATATATATAGTTGATAGATAATTGATTTGATATAAAATATTTAAATATATACTTATACAATATAAATGTTAAGTATGTAACTCTATATTTCGGGATGCCTGGGTGGCTCACTTGGTTAAGCAGCTGCCCCATCTCCTGTTCATGCTCCCTCTTTCTCATTCTCTCAAATAAATAAAATATTTTTAAAAGTAAGTAAATACATAACTTTATATTTAAATATAATAAATATGTTACTATTATATCAATATTACACATACCATATAAGTAATTTACTTGCAAAATCACAAATCCATGTAATGACATATTGTACCATCTCTTTTATACAAAGTGTATTGCCCTGTTGTTTCTGTCTTTGTCTAAAGCCATGTGTGGAAAGATGGCATGTCAATTTGATTTTTTAGTATTATATTAATGTAATATGTTACAAGAAACTACCATAGAAGGCAGTAGGCATATGCTTAACTGTTTTTTTTTTTCTTAACTTAATAAGTAACATGCCACTATCATGATCTATTTTCTTTTAATCCTCTTACCATAGCAAAAGAAATAATTTGTTCTTTTATTTATACCATCTACTCAAGTAACAAGTTGTGAATACTCCATTGCTTAAGCAGAGATTAATGCTGGTTAGGAATTACTGTCTGGTATTGTCAAACATCGCTTTTCATATCTTTGCATCTCTGCCCTAACCACCAGCACCCACTTTCACTAATACAGTAAACATGTTGCTTATTAGCACATGGAACCAATGTGGAACCATCACTCTGATGTAGGAACATTTTAGATTGGCACACATCTCTGAAACGGAATTTCTCACATAACTTTTGAAATTGATGAAATTCTTTACAGCCTGGAAATTCCATTGAGTCTTTGATTTGTAGATTGGTGTTTATAAAAGTGACATCTATCTTCTGCAATTCTTTTTTCAACAAACAAGATATAGTTGAGGCTTAACAAAGCAGCATTTCTTTGTAGGATTTTTTTTAAAAAGATTTTATTTATTCATTTGACAGACGGAGATCACAAGCAGGCAGAGAGGCAGGTAGAGAGAGGAAAGGAAGCAGGCTCCCCACTGAGCAGAGAGCCAGCCGCGGGGCTGGATCCCAGGACCCTGGGATCATGACCTGAGCCGAAGGCAGAGGCTTTCACCCACTGAGCCACCCAGGTGCCCCTGTAGGATTTTTAACAAAACAAGAACTTTATAGATTGAAGTATATCTGAGTTATCAATTTCTGACTCACTTATAACTATGTCAAATGGCATTCTTCTGAGTAAATAGTGAATATCCTTTCTTTCTTTTTTTTTTTTCTCTCTTTCTTCCAAACCTGTGAAGTTGTCTTTAGAGCAAAGTAAAGTTTAAAGGGAAAAATATGATTTGTAATTGAGAATTTCTGTTAACCTTCAGTCTATATTGGTTTTGTTCAATGCTTTTATTTTTCTTCTAGAAATAGCAGTAAATTAGTGTGTGGGTGACATTTCAGAAATCCCATCTCAGAGTATGCCTTATACTCTATATTGCATTATAAATACTGACTTGGTTTGAAACCCCATGTGTGTCTCTTGTGTAGAAGCCAACTAGACAGTGAAGTCATGATTCAATTTAATTTGCAACATTTATTACCCTTGCTGGATATGCATGTGTTAGTTATATTCACAACAAATGGCCTCTGAGTTTTGAGGTATGTATTATGTTCTTTAAAAAAAATTATTTATATTTTATGCATTTTATATATCTTTTTCTTTCTTCTTTGGGCTTAATATTGTGTTATAGAGAAAAATGTATATATGATTAGGAATTAGGATACCACATATGAATTTAGCATGTGATTCTGTCAGAATAGGTATCTTATATTTTATAGGTTGCTCTTCTGTTTCAGTCAACACTATAAATTTTAGTAGAAAAGGGATTTTTTCCCCTCTAAATTCATTATTAATGGTATCTTAACTTCCCCATCCCATACCTTTGGTTTTCAAATCTTACTTATGTATGTTTCAAACCTTCCTTTGTTGTTTTTTTCCTGCCTCTTCTATTCATTTTTGTCAATGTTTATTCATTAGTGTCAAGAATAACACAGCTTTTCTCCTTTCTGATAAATAATTCAGTGCCCTGTTAAGGCATCCAAGTTGTTTCGTATAAAATAAAGAGATGAATATAAAATTTCAACTTGTCCAAGGCATAAGATCAACAGTAGCTGTTTCTGTGGCTATTGAAAGTGTAACTGGTGGGTTGGGCTCTGCTTAAACATTTGTTTTGTATCATTTTACTGAGAAGATAAATATGGAACATTTTTTTTTTATTTGAGCATATGGTGCTCTACTAATAAATCTATCCAGTTTTCCTTTTCGTCCCCATAGATTAGTTTCCTTTAGCTGCCTGAACAAATTTCCAGAAGTTGGTGGCTTAAAACAACAGGGATATATTCTCCCACAATTCTGAGGGTCAGAAGTCCGAAATTGAGGTATCAGTAAGGTTGTTACCTTCTAGAGCCTCTGAGGGAGGATCTGATCTTTGCCTGTCTCTGCTGACAACCTTGGGTATTCCTGGGATTATAGCTGTATAACATTAAACTCTCCCTTCACCTCCATGTTACCTTCACCTCTGTGTCTTTGTATTCTGCTGTTCTGTAAGTGTACTTGTTTTGAATTTAGGGACTGAGGTAAACCCAGAATAATCTTATCTTGAGATTCTTAGCTTAGTTATGTCTACAAAGACCCTTTTTTCAAATAAGGTTACAACTTTCAGGTGAAAGTATATTTTGGGGGTCCACAATTCAACCCATTATGATTGGCCCTTTGAGCTCCAAAAATTCGTATCTGTTCTATATGTAAAATATATTCACCTCATTCTAATACCTTTGAAAGCCTCAACCTATCATAGCATGAACTCCAAGTTCAATATTTCAGCTAAATATAAAGTCAAGAGTTCTCAGATGTCATTATCTAAATCATCTAAACCAGGTATGAGTAAAATTCTGGCTAGGGTCCATCCTGTTGCAAAATTCTTCTGTGTCTGTGGACCCATGAAACTAGAAAACAAGTTATCTACTTTTAAAATACAATAGTGGGAAGAGTATAGAATAGATATTCCCCTTCCACAAGGGAGAAAATGGAAAGAATCAAGGGGCCATCCAAACCCTAGCAAGTTCAGAGCCCATCAGGGAAAATTTCATTATGTTTCAAGGCCTAAAAATAATCCTCCATGGCTTGAAGCTTTGTCTTCTGTGCTCTTGGTGGCCCACCAGTGTCTGGGCTACCCTCAGAGTCATTTTTCCTTTACCTTGTAGGGCACTATATATTTGCAAGCTAGTAGCTCTGTGATTCCATTCCTGACTATAGAATTGTAGAAGTCTGAGAGTCTATTGTCATTTTGTTTTGTTTCTGTCCCTTTCAGTCTAAAACAGTAGTATTTCTGCTGATAAAATGTTCTCAAAAACCATATTGTTGTCCTGTGTGTATCTCAGGGTCCATGCATTAGATGAGGCTTCAACAGATCTTTCCTGCATAGTCTCGTCTCTATTCCTGGCTTCTTCTGAGATACTTACTTGAATCATAGGTCACATCCCTGGTCTCTTCATCAAAGTCCAGCCACCCCTTTGGTCTTCCCCTTCAGAACACACTTTCTAAACAGTGAACTTTCCAATGTATTCTGATATCAATTCTCTGATACCAACTGGGTGTTCTACAACTCAGATTCATTGTTGACACTGACTATGCAGAATCTTTGTAGATCCCACAAGTTAAATGCAGAGTATTTGAATTCTAACACTGAACACCTAGAGTCAGTGTCAGATCTCAAAAGATAAAGAGCAAAGTCTTCAACAAGACTGTCCTTCCTTCAAATGCAGTAGGGGTCCACAGGCTGCATTTCTGAGTTGGTTACAAATGTGGGGAGTCCTACAACCCCCCTTCAGGTTCCTGGGCTTGAAGCTGTAGATCTTTAATCTCTGCTTCCATCTTCACATGGCCTTCTCCTCTGTCTTTGTGTTTTCTCCTATGCTACAAGAATGCTTGTCTCTGTATTTAGGATCTGCCCCACATCCAGGAAATGTGATTATATCCACAGAGACCCTTTCCAAATAAGATTGTGTTCATAGGCTCCACCTCCATCTATCTTGTAGAGGGCCACCATCCAATTCTCTGTGCCCTTCACCTTTCTCTCTTCTCGTTCTTGTTTTCTCCCTCACAATTACTTTTTTCTTTTATATAATTTTTGATATAATGAAATAATATCTTTCTTAAAGCTATGATTATTCATGCCAAACTTTACTTATAAAGGGTAGAACCATGCTAATTTTTTCAGGGTTCATTTACCACTTCTCCTATAGTTCAAACATGGATAATTTGAATTTTACCCCTTAGGTCACCTCCTTAAGACATTAAAACATTTGCTGCTCTGGTTGTTGCATTTATTAATATCCAATTTAAACTGATCACCATTTTATTATAGCTTATTTCCACTGTACCTTAAATTAACCTTGTTCATAATGCTTTAACCTATCTGTGTGTTCATATAGATAAAAATAGCTTCCATTATATAACACTATTAAATCTCAATGGCAATCAAATTCAGTAATTGTTTATAGAACTCCTAATGTGTGCAAGGCCAAGTTGCACTGCTTGTCAAGCTATTACCCAGAGATCGGCTGATTTAAAAGTCACCGGGGTGTATGCAACTGATGAATCACTAAATTCTGACTCTGAAACTAACAATACACTATATGTTAATTAAACTTAAATTAAATAGAATTTAAGAAAGTATTCTTACACAAAATAAACAAAGGGCATGAGGAAATTTATTGAAGGTGATGGGTACATTTATTATCTTGATTGTTGTGATGGTTTCACAAGTATATTGCATGTGTCCAAACTCATCAAATTACATTCATTAAATATATGCAGCGTTTTTCTGTGTATCATTTATACCTCAATAAAGCTGTTAAAAAAAACAAAAACAAAAAGAAAGGTGACCCAGGGGAACTTGTTAAACCAGCAATTTATAGGTGCAGTCTCTGACCTGTGCTGTGGCACATATTCAAATAATCAAAGACGAAACATAGGAGTTTTCTACTCTGTATTTCTAGTGCATTTGTGTATACAAGTTTTATCACACAAATAAGCAATACAATACAGTGGATCATGTTTTGCTTAGAAGAGTATTCCTGAGGGACGACTAGGTGACTCATCTCCTTAAGCATCCCACTCCAGGTTTGGGCTCAGGGTTGTAAGATGGAGCCCACATCGGGTTCCATCTGCTTGAGACTCTCTCTCCATCTTCCTCTATCCCTCTCCCCGGTTCCTGTGTGCACACGTGCATGCGCTCTCTCTCTCTCTCGAATAAATAAATAAATCTTTTTAAAAAAGCAGTGTTGGTGATAGGGACTTTGTCATATTCATTTTATGTGCACATAACATATAGCTGGATCTATATCATTCATCTTTGTAGACTTCATGGTGTATGAATCCATAGTTCAAAGTAGGACTAACTTTGTAGTGGAATATGTATGAAGAGTTGTAAGATGATAAGCGTTAATTGTCAAGATACTCTGGAGATCTGGTTTCATCACATACTTTATACTGAATTGGACAAATATGTCCTCATTAGTTAAAGATAAATTATAAAGTATCTCTCTCTGAAGACTATTATGAGGAATACATACATAATCTATATAAAGTAAAGGTCTTTATTAAATTTTGAATGAGTCAGTAAAAATATATGTAACTGGTCATAAAGAATCATGCACCATGGTTACATCACTGACTTACTATTTCTGGCTTTTCTTATATCATGAGTCTCATTAAGGTGACATTTTCCAGTAATTACAATAATGATAATAATAGCAACACCAATGGTTACCATCATTTGTTATCCACTAGCTAGGTAACAGGAACTGTACCAGATGTTGTACCCATTAATTTCTGAGCCTCACAGGATCTCCATGAAAACAGTTTGAGAATTTAAGATTGCTTAAGTCACAGATATTTAAATGAGGATGTGGGCAGAACTGCATTTCTCCAAAGCCAATGTCTGTCTTTAGCATCCATATAGAAGAGATTTTTAGACCATTTATTCCTATTTGGCAACATTATAGCACACTTGCATATAAATCACTTTTCACAATATCAGATAAATTAAGTTTATAATAGTTTTCCAGAAAGAAAGACTGTGGGTGTAACAGGCAAAAATGTAGCAAGTGTCATTGCAATAAGAACATATTCCTGGGGTTCCAAATTAAAAATGTCCACCTTTGGGGGCACCTGGGTGGCTCAGTTGTTACGTATCTGCCTTCAACTCCAGTCATGACCCAAGGGTCCTGGGATCGAGCCCCACGTCAGTCTCCCTGATTGGCACGAAGCCTGTTCTCCCTCTCACATTTCCCCTGCTTTACGTTCCCTCTCTCACTGTGTCTCTGCCAAAAAAGTGAAGTCTTAAAAAAAAAAAAATCCACCTTTGATTGGGGCATCCCGGAAGGCTTAAAAAAGAGGAGGAATCTCAAGTCTGTGTTGAATAATGCCTGGCATTTTTTTTTTTAAGATTTTATTTATTATTATTTATCACAAGTAGGCAGAGAAGCAGGCAGAGAGAGGGGGAAGCAGGCTCCCTGCCGAGCAGAGAGCCCGATGCGGGGCTCGATCCCAGGACCCTGAGATCATGACCTGAGCCGAAGGCAGAGGCTTAAACCACTGAGCCACCCAGGTGCCCCAATGCCTGACATTTTTGATGGCAGACACATTATATGATCTTCTAGTCCTGCGGAGTGAATTTGATGGGCTTATTATGACCACTTTAGAGATAATGAAACTGAGTCTTTGGAGGAGTCTTTGGAGGTTTATGATTTTTCCTAAGCCACTGACAAGACTGTCTTTTTAAGTAAACTTTAATCAAGTTCCTCTAAGCCCTACAGGTGTTGACCTTCAGTGTCTGTAATACTGCCTGTATCACTGAGTTTTAGCAAGAATCATGTTCAGTCAGAAAGAGCCTCACCCTCAATATCTGATCAAATTCCTCATCCCCTACCACCCCACCTCCCCAGCTAACTACCTGATCATACTGGTCAGCCTTCAGCAGAATTCTGTCAAGTCAGTTTAGCCAGAAATCCCCATTTACTCCTGATATTTCTGCTTAGTAATTTTCTGTCCACTCCTTGGCAATAAATCCCTACTTCTTTGCAGTATTTGGAATTATCCCAACTCTATACTGAGATCTCTCTTCCCCTATAGAATCGTTCCTGAGTAATGTTTTACCTCATTAGCTACTGTTCAGCTCAGATTTGTCTTTCACACTACTAAGCTAACGGGAGGTATAACAAGACAGCTCGAACTTTGCTCTTCTGATTTCTAAATTATCAGTCTTACTTCTGCCACATATAACGTATCATATTCTTCCTCTAGGCTACAGCCAGTTTAATAGTGGTTTTGCCAAAATTGAGTACATACAATTAAGCCATTATAGTACTTCTGTTCAAAGTTTATAATAGAATTTATAATGAAGTTGTGAAGGAGGTAGACAGGGTTAATTTTTGTTAATTATTCAGAGAATAGGTGTACTCTATCACCATAGAATATTTTCATTCATTCTTTCAAAAATATTTATTAAGCATCTTCTTCTTTTTTATTTTTCTTTCTTTTTTTTTTTTTAAAGATTTTATTCATTTGACAGACAGAGATGACAAGCAGGCAGAGAGGCAGGCAGAGAGAGAGAGAGGAAGAAGCAGGCTCCCCGCTGAGCAGAGAGCCTGATGCGGGGCTCGATCCCAGGACCCTGAGATCATGACCTGAGCCGAAGGCAGAGGCTTAACCCACTCAGCCACCCAGGCGCCCCAATTAAGCATCTTCTTTACCTCAGGCAACGTTGTACAAAAGCAGATATGTATCTGCCCTTCAATAAGTTTAGAACCTACTAGAGTAGACATGCTTTAATCAAATAATCACAGAGTTAAGTGAAAAAAAAACCCACATAATTATGAAACCATAACAAAGACTGAGAAGAAGAGTTACATAATACTCTTAGAACAAATAGTAGAGGGAGGAAGGGATATGACCTTGTTAATAAGGCCAAGAAAGGTTTCTTCCAGGAGAGGAAGCAAAGTCAAGAATCTCCTTCCAGGCAGAGGCCACATAAGAAACTGAGATTTTCCACAAGCCACATGTCAGTACTAGAGACTATAAGCAAGCTGGTGTGGCTGATATGCGTCATGTGCTGGGACCTTTGTGCCAAATAATGAGAGAGGCAGGAAACGTGTCTTTGTCAGGCCTTCTATTATATGCCATGGTCACCCATGTTAAACATGGGTGTTTGTCTTCACCTGCAGAGAAAAGAGAAGGTCATAGAGAAAATTAAACATGGAATGATAACAGATTTGAGTGGTGGAAAAATCACTGTTCCTGTTCTGGAGAGGTCAGGTTAGAAGAAGCAATTGTTGACCTTGGAAGACAGGTCTGAAGGAAGGCAATCACTGGAGGGGAAGAAGTGAGAGCCCTCTAGAGGGAAAATCTACAAGCAATAGGCACAGATTATACATGGGGAATAAAATAAGGGAAGGACTGAAGATGAGGCTATAGTTTCCGGCCCACTTAAATCAAGATTGGTGGTGACATTCACTGGTATCATAAGAACAGGAACAGAGTTCAGGTGAAGACCATAAAGTTAACTTAAGTCTGTTGAGTAAAAATGTTAATTTAAACGTCCAGTTGAAAATATCTAGTTGCAAGTTATACTTTTTGGTCTCACTCAGCTTGATTTTATGTTCTTTTAATTTCTTCTTAGAATTGGTAGATGATGACCATGGTCCTCCTAAACACTTGATGATATTTTTCTTTACAATATAATATAAGGGAGAGCCATGTAGACTCCTTCCTATGAGAAACAATGTTTCGTTGCTCTTTTTTTTTTTTTTCAATCCACAATGGCCTGGTTTTTATTATGGCAAGTAACTAAAAACCCAACTCTAACTCAAACAAAAAGGGAATTTGTTAGTGTATGGGTTCATGTAAATGAAAAGGTTCAGAGGTAGAGCAGGCTCTAAGTGTAATTTGCTCAGTGTTCCAGCTGTATTTTCCTGACATTTTCTTAAATCCTTTGTTCTTGTCCTTCAGACTCAGGCTTAGACTGGTATTCCTCATGACAGTAAAAGGTCTGTAGCAGTTTCAAACTTAAAATTCTGCACATCATATCATCCAAAGCAAGAAGAGTACATCTCTATTATAACATAAGAATCCTAAGATTCATTGTCTTAATGGCCTTAGGACATGTGTCACTCTAGGTACTGACGATGGAATCAGCTGGTTCAAAGCTGCAGGGATTTTCCCTATACCTTGGGAGTTAGTAAGAAGGATGAATGGATGTTAGAGAGTCAACCAGTAACTGTTCCCAAAAATCTATTTGGCCAATGAACATTTATGTCATCTTTTTTAACACATGCCTTTTGCAGTATGATCTTATCAACCTGAACTTTACTCACTTTCTCTCCAATAGAAATTAACAAAAGTCATATCCAGTTACATCATTTATCTCTGATTTTTAGGTTCACTGCATGATGTGCAGTATTTTTTATCAGGCACAGATATAACTCCTCATTGTCTAGTACCTATGGTTAAATGAAAATTTATGTGCTCTGATGTATAGACTTTAATAAAAAAATTACTACTTGGAGAAGGGACATTTGGAAACAAGAAACAGTGGTCACTTATTCATAACACATAGAATGTCCTCTGAAAAATAGTAGCAAAGTCTCCCTGCATTGTTGGATAAATGAAACCTTCAGTCTATTGGCTGAATCCTGGTTGTGTTCTTCAGGATAAATGGGTCCTGCACATTTATCTCTTCCCCATGGTCATATGTATCACCTTTAGTAGATGTTGTCTTTCCAAGTAGGAAACTTTAAAAAGCAGCTCATTTCCATATTGGGAGTTAGGTTTGATGTTTCATTGGCAATGCATCTTCCTTAAATATTCACTAGACTTCTGGTCTGTTTTGGTCATCCTACAAAGGCAGGAAAAGACCCCCACCCAAAATTTGTCTTACATGTTGAGACTGAGAGATGCCATACACATACCTAGAAGGTAGGAAATAGTTCATTTCTTACATCATATGGCTTTTCCGGGGAGAACAGGGCAGACATCCCAAGCTGGTCCATAAATTGCTTGAACTGGCTTGGGGTGGTCATTGTGGCTAGGGGTTGCAGCTTTAGGGAGGGTTCCCATAGTGGGAAGACGGTTTGTGCGACCTTAATCTCTACTCATTTCATAGGAAGGAGCACCAGACATCACCTTGCTCAGATGTATGGGAAAAAAGAACGCAAAGACTTAAAAAATGGGTATAGTTCAACATCAAAAAATAGAGTCAGACTTTTTATTTGCAAAGTCTGTATCTTTTTAGAATACAGGTCATGTATTGGAAGTCAGTGTTTGTGGCTAATAATGAGCTTGAACATTTCTGTCTACTTTTAAGTATCTCTGTGTCCTTACCCCTTACCTCAAAATCTCCTTGGGTGAATTGACCCAAGTGGACCTCGGAACCAAGGTTAAGGTAAATTGTCTTTATTGCAGGCTGCATCCCATTTCTTTCCTACATTGAAGAGACTGTCCCCTGTGACAGAGATTGTTCTATTGAGGTTATTTGGAGAGGCTTTGGGAATCAGGCTTTACCTGTGTCCTAATATTAAAACCTTCCAAGATTTTATCTTTACCATCTCTGCCAGAACTGATGTTAGAGTTTGGGGTAGAAAATGTTACCCCAAGGTTGTTCCTTGGGGAACAATCTGTGCTAGGAAGGGCCCCCACTGTGGAGCTGTCCTGAGGTGGCTCCCAGGGGCCACAGGATTTTCCTCTGTCCTTATCAGTAAAAACAACCTATGTATTTGGAGATCATAAGACTTGGGCAAGGAGATTGAATGGATAACCTTAAGGTCTTTCCTGTCCATTCAGGAGCATGGAAGTTGCCATACATATCATCCATTAATATATGAAAAATCGTCCTATGTAGTTTCCCATGTGAATTTTTTATATTCAGTCATAACATTTGAAATCAAGCTGCTTTTATCAAATTGACTCTTCTAAGGAATTGTGCAAAGCTATCAATTTTATAAGGTTGGGTATTCAAGAAAGCTTCTTAAATAAAAATAGGAATGAATTCCTTTGAAAGTTTATGCTAAAGTTGTGTCCTTCTCAAATGGACTTTTTCTTTTTAGTGATTCGTTCAGTGCTGAAATTGGAATAATTACTTTGGTTAACTTTTACACTTCTGAATTAGAGCCAACTGGATAATATATATATATATATTTTTTCTTTTTGAAAGCAAACCTTGCTGATATGTAGCTTTTTTCCTGCTTCTTCGTTTTGAAGTAATCTCTTTTCCACCACATCCAAGAAAACAAGTGACATTTTTTGCTACTCCATCCTCTTGGCTCAAGCCACTATCAGCTGTGCCCCGCTTAAGTGTGTACCATAGGAAGTATTATATTTCTCCACTTCAAAAATATTTCTGTCCTGTGTTATTTTCCTTCTGGCCTTGCTATTGGTAGGCATTATCTGAAGAATTGATTCAAACAAAGGTATTCAAGGTTGAATCCTGCATAAGGGGGCCACCAAGAAGGCCACTTGAAGAGGCTTCTTTTCCTCATTAACACAAAGGGACCATCTGCTCATCAAGCTGTGCATTCATAGATTTGCTTCTGACCAGAGTGAAACATCTTTTTCTGTTTGCAGAAATGTCCTTTTTCCTGGAGTTTCAGGTCCGGTTGTACAATCTATTAGAGTTCCATGTAAGTTAGGGATTTTATAGCAAGCAATAAAAATTTATTCTGGTTAACTTATAAAACAGATAAGGAATATGTTATAAAGATATTGTGGTAGCTTATAGAACATTAGGACTTTCAGAAGGACGGGCACCAGGGCACAGTATAATTTATGCAACTAGAAAAAAAAATGGACAACAGAATTAGCCAGGAGCTAATGTTTCCCCTCTTTTTGCATGACTCTAGTTTCAGATTCTCTAGGGAGAGTACAATTGACTGAGTTTCATCACATATTTGTTGATAGTCAAGGATCAGAGGAGCAGGTTATCTTGATCAAAAGACTTACCAGGACTGCCTAAAAGGGTTCTTCATTAAAGAGAAGAGAGACCTGGTTACCAAAAGAACAAGGAAGGAATGTCAAGTCTGTTAGAATAATTTATGTCCATTTGCAATGGACTTGAAGATGCATGCCTCTTTCAACACAGGGCTCACTGCCTAGCTCTGAGGAGTATTGGTGGTGTCCAGCATTCAGCTACTATCACCTCTAGGTCTACTTCAGCGTTTGAGTTGTAGTCATTCAGAAATGGCCATGACTGATAGTGGCAGGAGAAAATCTTTCCAAAGGGAAGAGCTTCAAGGTGCTGTAGCTGGGTGTCCACTTTATGTGGAAGAAGAAGGGGCACAGGATTAGAATATATACAGACCCATGGAAAGTTGCAGATTGACTGGTCAGCTGTCAGGGACCTGGAACAGAGACTGGAAGACCAGGAACAAAGGGGTCTGGGGCAGAGACATTCAGATGGACCTTTAGGAGTAGGTATACACTGGAAAGATTTTGATTTCACATATTAAAACCCAGCAGAGAGCATCTACCGGAGGGCCACTACCAACATCAGATGGCTGTACCTGATCAGTCTCACTTCGTAGCAAAGAGGGAACAGGAGTGAGCTATGAGCTTGGCATCCTCTGGTTGTTTCAAATATACCAACTGGAAGCAGCTACCTAATATAACATCATAATGGCATGTTGAAGGCACTCCTTAAGTGCCAGCTGGGAGGCAATATTCTTGGAACTTGGGGTACCATTTTCCAGGAATTAGAGGCATCTCTATGGCATCGTTTCTCCAATAGTAAGAGTGCATAACTCTGGGAATCAAGGGGTAGAAGCAGGAGTGGTTCCAACTGCTATTATTCCCAATTCTAAGGAGACGAACCACCCCCTGCCCCAACGGCCGCAGTGTGCTTCTCATTCCTTCAGCTCTCAACTCTGCAGGATTACAGATCCCGATCCACAGAGAGAGTACACTCTGGCCAGTAGATACAGTAAATGTCCTATTGAACTAAAAGCTATGACTACCACTTGGCACTTTGGACTTCTGTATCCAGGGACCAACAGGCCCAAAAAGTCACTGTCTGAGCAGACCAATGGACCTCATCAGCAAGAGGCAATAGAACAGTTGTTATTTAACATGGGCAGTAAGGAATATGTATGAAATATGGGTTTCCAGTTGGGTTCCTCTGATACTTTCTTGCCCAATTGTAACTGTGAATGAGTAAGTGCAGAACAGTAGCCTTAGAAGAGTATGGTGGCCAGAAACTCAGATCCCTCAAGAAAGAGAGTTTGGGATACAACAAAAGATAAGCCACTCACTGAGACCAGCAGAGGTGTTAGTTGAGGGAAATGGTGATTTGAAAGGATGAAGGAAGAAAGGGATGGATGAGTACCACTTGTAGACTTGGGAGGAGAGTCGGGGAGGGAGATACAATTCCAGCCTCTCCTTTGCTTTTTTTTTTTTTTTTAAATTCTACCCCCATAAGCTGATGTTTTCCAGCTACACATGGAACAGTGAGTCCACGGTGTATAAGGTACGGGTTGTGACAGATACAAAGAGGTGTAACTCTCAAACCCCCCTTGAAGGAAGGACTCATTGCCCAACTGTGAGGAGTGTGGTTAGCTGGCAGCTTCCTGCAGTTAACTTTTTCGGTGTGCCTCAGCTTTGAGTTAGATTCATGCTCTCCTTGGGGTGGCCTCAGCCAGTGACAGGACAAGACTGTATACAAAGATGTAGCGATTTCTACTCATTGTAGGGTGACTCTAATATTCTTCCTTAGCCCCCATTGGGCTGGCAGAGATTTTGTGACATTTATACCAAAGTCTCTTGACAGGCCCTGTACAATCTTCAGGCCCTGCACAATCTTTCCTCCCTTTTGCTTTCCTAGACGTTACTCCTCTGCAAGCCTGTTACTCTCCTAACTGCGTTTCAGTGGCAGCTTCTGTAGGACCCAACTGACGTAACACTAAAACCTCTCTTTTTTTCTTTTTAAAAATTTTCATAGGCAGCGTGTGAGCTAGTTTAAAATAATCCTGACTCCCAGAAATTTCAATTCCTGTTCAAGTGCTATACATTCTGATACTGTCCCTTGGTTTAGCTTACAAGCAATTTTACATTACTGAAAAATATTCCCTACAACTTCTACAGTTTGGGGTGACTCACCCTGTATCCGCATAGAAGCCTCCTGCTGATTTTGAGTGTCTAGTGTATGTTTACGTACTCTGCCCACCCTACAGCAACACAAAAGTGTCACCTTTGTCAGCCAATATGGGCAGCACTGGCAGTGCTCAAATACAATTTTCTCATTTTTTTCTGATCTTTTGAAAGTACTTCTTGAGAACATTTAAAATAAATTTTCACTCCCAAGCATTACTCATGGCTGATTCTGTTACCTCAGAGGCTGTAATAGCTTTGTTGTAGTGGAACGAACTCTAGTGTTTTATCAGATCATCTAGGTTGAACTTTGGATTTTGTCTATCTAGCATGTGATTTTAGGAGAGTTACTTCATCTCTTTATTCCTTAATTTTCTTCTGTGTAAAATGGAATAATTATAATACCTATCTCAAGTTTTTCTTCTGAGGATGAGTAACGTATATACTGCAATCAGGATATATGGAACATTGAACTCAAACAAAAAATTGTCTTTTGCAGAAGTTAGGATAGAAGTAGGAGCCATAATCTGAAAAGGAAACAGATCGTAGTCTATTTGGCACTTAGCAAGAGTCTTGGCCTCAGTTATTTATGTTGTATACATGCTCTCATTTTTTTTTCATCCACATGATAACTTCGTGAGCTAACTATATACAACCTTATTTTATATAGGAGAATATGGGTATCTGAAAGGTGAAACAACTCGCCCAATGTGAAATGGTTCCTAAGTAGCAAGGTGGGAAAGTTACAGAATTAGCCACAAAGTCCCTGATAAGAATTACGTACCAGAGATGAATGATAACAGGAGAGCTAGGTTGAAATGTGCTTTCTTATCTCTTCTGCAGCCGGCTGCATAGGATGAACCAGTGTTCTCACAGTGTGTGTTTTCTATGAGAAGTAGACTGAGCTCTTAAAGGGTAACTTGCTTGTGGGTTTGAAGCTAATTAATGGAGTGATTGATTAGAAAATATGGTTGCTTTTACATACATGCAAAAGGTCAGTATAACGTGAAAATATTAATATACTGGAGATCTTGCCGCATCCACTTAAATGATCGTGTCTAACTTTTTTTCCATTAGCAATGGCCTGTTAAGAGAAGCTGATGAGTGGATGCCGCTTGCACACTGAAGTACTTGCAGTTCTCAGATTGTGCCAAGCTCAGTCAGGTCTCCCCCTCTGCATATGGCTCACATCTGTGACTTCTCCTTGGAAAGACCTTTCTCACTTATTTGCTTAGCTAAGACTTATTCCTACTTCAACACCAGCATAAGCTCTTCTTAGAAGTGCTCTATGGAACACTCTCCCACCCCTACTCTCCAGACCACCTCCTAATCTTATGAATTGGGCTTGATACCTTTCTCAGAGGACATCTCTTTATAATAGAAATTAATTAATGATGTGCAAGTTAATGGATTGTGCTGTTTGAGGACGCGGGATGTAGGAGCTCAATAAATGTTTAGTAAAATATTTTTGGGTAGGGTAGGTGGATGACCTGTTACTGCTGAAAGTGGCTAAGACTGTTTTAGTTTTGAGCCTCCAATGATCTTGAACTACATTCTGTAGTGGACACTGTGTTCCACCCAGATCTCTTCAGAACTATTTTCCCTCTCTGTGCAACCTGCCCCCACTTTACTGTTTTTGTGTTTCTAAAGGCCTACACCTGGCCTTCTTATGTGACCAACTAAGGTCTACTTTGCCTGCATTACCAGAGACAAAATGACCAGAAGGCTGGGTTCCTCTCATCTGCCACCGCCTACACAGCCCATTGCAGAGGTAGACCGGAAGCTGGAGTGGTGTAGAAACACCTAGCTCCCTTGGCTGTTGTCAGGACCAGATCTTAGGGGTCAGCTGAGGCTGAGACTTGCTCTGAAATCACCTGTTTGGCTCTTTTCCTTCATTGTCCGTCTCAGAGGACTGTGTTACTAGTTTCTCCCTGAAACACACCAGTAACACATTATTTGTACATGAAAACATGTCTCTGGGTCCGCTTATGGGAAAACTCTGTCTTGAGGCATTAAATGGCTGTTTCAGTTTATTGTTTATCAAAATAATTCTCAAATAAGACAACAAGAATAAAATAGGTTCACAATGAAAACCAACAGTGACCCTCCCTCCTTCCCCATTCCCTCCTTCTGGACACAATGAGTATCACTTTGTTTTAGGCTTAACTTTATGGCGTTTTCTCTCACATCACAAAATAAATATTACTCTTACTTTATAAGTCAGATTTAGGTGCTGTTTACTTCCTGGTAATTAGCAAAGAGATGAGGAAATCATTCACATGTTCATATGTGACCTTCCTCCACAAGGTCTTCATCCCTATCTTACCAAGAGGGTTTCGTTATTTTTGTTTGTTTTTAATTCATGATTCTATGTTGATCTGCAACTTCTAGCAAGGGATTTAAACTGCTATCCCTCCATCTGTGTAAAATGTTCAAGATTTCCATTCATTGAATCCCCTTTCTTCAAGAGAAATCCACCCCCGACTCTTTCTTCTGCCCCATTATAGGCTTTCTGTCCGGCTACAAAAATCATGATCAGATTTACTTTTCTTGTTCTCCTGAGTCTTTGTCTCCCTTTTAATTAGATCCATCTCTTATCTTACTAAAATATATCCTCGATTAATTTCCTAAGTGTGAATAAAGGTAATTCTTTGAGTCTTTTCATGATGAAAATTTCTTTAGTCTGTCTTCTCACTTTATTGTAGTCTGCCAAAGTATTCAAAGTTGAACAATCTTTTTCTCTCATAATTTTAATGATATTTTTCATTGTCTTCCTCCATTCATTGTTGCTAAGAAAAAAAGGCTGAAACCACTCTATATTTCATACCTTTGAATTGACCTATTTTTTTTTCATCAATTTTGACAACTTTTAGGGCCTTCATTTTACCTTTGGCAATCTGCAATTTACAATTGATACATCCAAATTTCAGATTTTATTTTCATACAACTTACTTGACACTCTTTCTGTACTTTTCACTTGAATGCCTTATATCCTTCCAGATGCGGAAAATTTTCTTAAATTTCTTCTTTACTGATTTTCTTCCCCATTATTTTTTTCTATTTTCTCTTTCTGGAACTTTCACAGGTTTCTCATCTGGTTTTCTTGTTTTTCAAATATCTTCTCTCATTTCCCATATAATCTTTCTGTTCTGTCCTCTGGGATATTTCTTTAGTCTTCTACCTCATTTGTTGTTTGTTTTATTTTAACAATGCTGCTTTTGGTATCTAGTTCTGTGATTTTTCTGTTTCATCAGGTTCTGTTTTTGTCTGTGTATAAGATGTATACATTTTCATGAAGCTATTTTCTTAAGCTCCTTTTTGTTCATTTTGTTCCATTATCAGACCCTTTCATTCTATCAAATTTCTTGAAAGGTCTGTGGACCCTTTATTTAGGACTTTTATGTGTGTGTGGAACAGAAGCAAGTCCAGGTTGGTCACTGTTCATAGATAGGCTGTTGACAGGCAGGCTGTGGTCCTGGGAGAGCCCTCAAAGCCAGGTTAAGTAGAGTTCTGCTGAGGGGCCTTTGTTTGCCCCAGACCTTAAATAACCTGTCTGTACAGAAGGACATTCTGTCTAGACATGGATACCACACTGCAGGGTGGATTCTATGTGCTCATATGGAAGGAACTGTTCCCACCTACTTGTGTTCTATTAGACCCTGTCTAATAGAGCCTGGATGATCATTCCAGTCCACATTTCAGGGTGATTTCTAAATATAGAGTCTGTGGAAGCTTGCAACAGCAGGGCTACCACTTTGGCTATAGCCCAGTGCACATGGCTGAGTTTGAGGCTGCATCTCTAGATGCTTCTTCATGTTCTTTCCATGTTCCAGTAATTGTTGAAATTTCCTGCCCATGGATCACTCTTTTCTAATTCTCCTTGTTACAGGTTTATGCCTTTCTGTAAATTCTTTTTTTTTTTTTTAATCTCTCTCTCTCTCTTTTTTTTTTTTTTTAAGTAGAATACTGACAGGAAAAAAAGAGATTATATGGAGTTGCTTTTATCTGCCTTCTTTTACTCTTAAAAATTTACAGCTTCTCCCATTACCATTATTACTGTTGTTGATTCTGATTTTGGTACTAGTATTAGTATGTAACTGGATTGAATAGTAGTTAAAGCACGTGGGTATGAGTTTTGCATGTCCTATGATTTCATTAATTCTCACCTCATCTTAGCAGGTATTGCTATCTCTGTTAAACAGTCAAGGAAATACAGATTCAGAAGGTATCTTTCAGAAGGCTTGAATTTGCAATTCAGTCTGCGTGACTACAGAGGCTATAGACATACTATTTTGTTAGGTCATAGCTACTCTCGTGCCTCCTAACAGGTGGTGTTTATAGGTTAGTTGGTTGGTTTGCAAATGTGTGACATACTAAAGGACATCATTTATAAAATAAAGGAGAACATCTTTTGATTCAAGGTTTTTCCTGATATTATTATAGTTTTCTATGGTGACATCACCTTTCTATATTTGACTTGGACTACATTTATATCAAATATCAACAAACTGGGAATATATTCTCTGTGGGAGTCTTGTACACCTGAAATGTAAGATAAAATGCAAGGTGAAACTACATTTAACTAACATGAGTATTCCAATTACTGACAAACAGAGCTCTGGAAGGTGTCAGACACAAAGTATTAAGATAACTTTTGGGTTTTTGTTTTGTTTGGTTTTTCCTCATGCTATAAATCTTACCAGAACACTGGCTAAAAAGTATCTTGGTAGATTTATTTTGGAAGTGTTGTATGAATTTGTTTCCTAAAAACATTAGTTTGTAGGGGTCCCAGGGTGGCTCGGTGGTTTGGGCATCTGACTCTTGGTTTAGGCTCAGGTCATGATCTCATGGATTGTGATCCCATGGGTCATGGGATGGAGCCCCTCAAGAAGTCAGGCTCTGTGCTCAGCAGAGTCTGCTTGAAGATTCTCTTCCTCTGCTCCTCCCCACACTGGCATACATATGTGCAAGTGTATGTGTTCTCTCTCTTAAACAAATAAACAAACAAGTCTTAATAAAAAACAAACAAATGTTAGCTTGTATAATATATAAATAGCTAATTATATCAATTGTTTTTGTTGTGTTTTCTTAGGCCCATTTTGGAGTCTTGTACACACATGTGTCATTGTACTTATGATACAATATTGAGCTGCAACGCAAGAAGACAATTTCTGTCCTTCTGATGGTCTGGATTTTTGAGAAAGAGAAATAAAAGAGAAGCCTAATAGGGGCTATGTGAACTGATTTTTCTTACTGTGAAAATTAAATTTAATTCCTTCCAAATTTTCTTTTCAAATACTTAGCTGTGACCCTGCGAAATGCCTTAATCTTTATAAATGTTCATATTTCTCATTTATAAAATGAGAGAAATTAGAATAGATCAATAGTTAAACATTTCTTTTCAAAACTTTTTGATAAAATAGGTATTATACAGAAGTCCAGCTTTAAAAAGAAAAAAAAAATTAAACAAAAGCCCAGCTCCTCTGCTGGAAGCCCTGTGAGGTGGAGCTGGGAGAAGGTTGGGGCTCAGCTTCTTGCAGCTGCTCAGCTCAGCTCCAAAGGGCAGCTTCTGCGTGCCTCTCCCAGGCCTGGGAAACTGCTGATATATATATATTGCCTAAGTGCACTTCTGCCTTGAAATTTATATAATACTGTGACACAGAATAATATGTTTTTGGGGGAAAACTTAACCACCAATGGAAATAGAAAAGTATGAAAGTGAATGCTTATGCCTCACTTCTGTTTGTTTGTTTGTTTGTTTTTGTTTTGGAGCTCCTTGTAACTAAATCTACCTGTGTTTTTATTATTGCATATAGCCATTGATACAAGGTTTTCTAGAGCCAAGAGATTTATTACATTTTTTCATAATGACATAAATAACAATTTTTATATTTTTATAAGCTATTTCAGAGAAAATAGCTCAAAGATCAGGAACTCAAAGATCAGAATTCTTGGTCACCCAAGAAGTCTATATATTTGGTTCTGAAATCACAGTCAAGGTAAACTTCAACCCCACACCTATTTAGCAGTAGACTTTTCTAATCTGTAGAAGGCTTCTCACCTCTGATTTTCTTTTTCACTTATTAATTGAATCTACCTTAAATATACATTGCCTTAGAAGGAAAGGTGTTGTTTTAAACTTCTTGGTGTCAGGTATTATGACTTTCTTATTTGAAATTTATTCAGTATTTAGAGTAATGCCTTATACATAAAATGATCTCAATCAGTATCTTTCAGTGTTGGAAGAAAAGGTGAGAGCATGTCATGACTGAGAATATAGCTTCAAGTATGGGATTTCTAACCTTTTGGCTTATACCTAGATCTATCTTTAACATAGCAGTATGATCTGCATCATGAAAAAAATATTAGATAAATGAATCCCAGAAGTATGATAAGGACTTATTAATTAATAAAATAGTGAGGAAAAATGAATTATAATATTTAAAAGTTGAACCCATCTATCTTTCTGGTGATGTGGTCTGAGCTATGATCACAGGTTAAAATAAGAATGGTAGAATTGTAAACACTGTAAAAAACATGAAGCGATAATGTTTAAAATGTAGAAATTATTTTTAAGTTTCTTTTGTATGAAAATCTTTTAAGTTCACATGAGACATTTTGTAAAACAGTGTTGAGTGTTTAAAAGTTGCATTTCATTGAGCGTGAAAATACACATGTTACAGTATGATACGGTAGTGTGTCGGGCTGAGTCTTTTGGGATCAAAGATCAAAGGAGGCACAAATCTGTTAAATGAAAAATGCAATAAAGCCTCAGTATAAATCTGAATCTATCTTGATACACTTCATAAGTTCTGAGTCTTTTTGGGATGTAAGAATTTTTCCAGTCTCTCAAAAATTCATGTTGCAGAAGGCAATTTTATCCAAATCATAAATCCCTACATCAACGTTTTAGAGTTCCCAATTATCCAAATATTCATTCCTCCAGAGATAATATCATGCAGTTGGTAAATGTTCAAAAGAATCCAATTTTAAAAGTTGCATCTTGGAAGGTGACAAAATACTAGGTATAACATCTAATATCAATCATATCTTGATGCCAAAACAATGATGATTCAGAGCATTATGCACACTCAAGGATGAGCATCTCAAATTATATACCATAAAATGTATCATTAAGGTTTGTATTTTTCATAAGAATGTCAGCCATTCTCTAGGTCTATATTGTCATAATAAGCTTGCCAGGGAGCTGCAAACTGAAACAGAAAATCCAGGGGAAGAAATAAGATTTTCTTTGATTGTATTTTGTTATAAATTGAACACTAAAAATGAGACGTTATTTTTTTTTCTTTTCTTAGTCCCTAGAGTGTTTTCTGAAAATGCAAATAAAATGTCAGGCTTTTTGCTCTCACCTAGTATTTTATACCACCATTCTCCACTACTGGAAGAAAGGTGTCCCTACCATCAGTGATAAAGCTTGCTTCTGTTGTTTTCATTTCCAGAAGTAGGATGTTAGAATGATCATAAGAAACCCAAGCTGGGTTGCTCCTAAGAGAGAACAACACAAGAGGAATGCCTACCTCATCCTTCCTGTCTACACCCCTCATTCCTGAGTAGGAGGAAATGGGGATGATCTCTTAGTAAGACTTTCTCTCTGTTTCACTGTGCGTCTCAATAGTTCCTGAAAAAATAAAATTGTTTCCTATGAAAATACTAAGGAGCTCACCCTAGTTCCTAGGAATCATGAAAAACAACGTGTTAACAATTTGCTGCCTTAGGCATTTCTATCAATTCAGTCTGTATTACGGTTTATCTATTATGTCCTGCAATTTTTGTTCTACATCTTTTCACCAGAGTCACTGTTTTGTTCTGTCACTAACGTGAACAGGCTTCTCTCTGTCTTCCTTTATTAAGTGTTACGAGCATTCAGAAGAGGGGAAAGATTGCTTCCAAAGGGAAGAAACTTCATCTTTTCAAAAGGCAGTACTTAATCTCCTAGTGTATGTTAGACAGCAAGGGTACAAATAAGAACAAGACACAGCTATTCCTCCAGAAGCAATTAGTCTAGATGGACTCAAGGAAGGCTTAAGTATGAGAGAGCATTTGAGCTGAATCTAGGTAGATAGTATATGTTTCCTAGGGCTGCTATTAAAAAAAAAAAAAGTATCATAAACCCAGAGGCTAAAAATGACTGAAATATATTCCCTCACAATTCAGACTAGAAGTCCAAAATTAAGGTGTTGGAGAGGTTGGTTCCTTCTTGGGGGCTCAGAGGGAGAATCTGCCGCATGCCGCTCTCCTACCTTCCAGTGATTGCTGGCATTCATTGGTGTTCCTTGGCTTTTAGCAGCATGACTTCAATTTCCATCCCAACATGTGTCTTATCTCTTTCTCTTGTCTTCTTTTAAGGATACCAGTCAGATTAGGTGAAGGGCCCATCCTACTCCAGTATGACCTCATCTTAACAAATTACATCTGCTATGACACTATTTCCAAATAAGGTCATATCCTGAGGTTGTGGGAAGGACATCAATCCCAGAGGGAAAATATTCAACCCAATACCGATAATTAAGATTTTATAACTAGAAATAAAAGAGAGACTTTTTATTTAACTATCTTTTTCAACAAGTATTTAAGTGCCCCTCTTGGTCCAGGTGTAATGATAAAGTATGAGAATAAAGAGAATAGATATGGTCATTATAGTCAATGAAGAAGGAAAGGTATACATTTTCTTTAGATATCTGTGGGGGATGGATGATTTTTCAACAATGCTCTCCTACACCTGGAGGGAAAGCCTTTACCCTACAAAATAAGATGGAGTGTGGAAGAGGTTTCAGACTCTGGGCTGCACTTACCCGAAATTTAGCCTCTGTAACACAAAGCTGGGTGATGAAAAAGGCTGCCATTGACCCTTCAGTGGAGCTGCTGTAACCCTTAACTGGGAGTTGGAGAGAGATTAGTCTTCTTGGCCACACCCTCCCAGAGTGGGCTCTCCTCATGCTGAGTTGGAGATTAGGAGGAGGGAGAGAGAACAGGTTATTATGTGAGTACCACAGACTCCCTGGCAGCTCTTACTGAGATTTAGATTTTTCTCAAATAATTGTTTTTTTCATTTGCTGTATGCTCT
This sequence comes from Martes martes, assembly GCF_963455335.1. Taxonomy (NCBI): domain Eukaryota; kingdom Metazoa; phylum Chordata; class Mammalia; order Carnivora; family Mustelidae; genus Martes; species Martes martes. The sequence goes on along the minus strand of NC_137890.1, from coordinate 96,956,119 downwards.
AAGGGCAGTTTCCAGAGACTTTAAAAGTTGATGTTTTGTTTTGCTTAATAATATTCATTAGTTATATTTGTTTCACTGGCAAGCATGTCTGCTGAGCTCCTTAGGTAAGATGCCATTCCCAAATGGAGTCTTCAGATAACTGCATTTGCCTTTGCGTGTCTCCACCTTGATCTTACCTGGGAGTGACTGTAGTAACAAGAAACCATAATGACAAAACAGAGTAGGTAATGTGACAGGCACATGCTTGGCACTCTTGGAATGTGAAAGAAAGGTGCACTCTTGGAGTGTGAAAGAAAGGTATCCCCTACGAATTACTGAAAAAACAATGATCTAAACTGGGATTTTATTTTATTTATATCATGTGTCACTGTGTTATCTGATTTATTCAGTATTTTTCTCATATTATTACTTCCAATATAATTTAAGCTTGTTGAATGTAGGGACTTTCTCACAACAGCCAGTGCAAATGTATCTGGCACATTGTGGAAACATGATAAAGTATTATTGACTTATGACTAGCGTGGATGTAATTGAAATGGAGGAAAAGTGAGCAGGTTTGAGATCCAGCTCAAACATAAATTTGAAAGAACTTTCTGATATATGTTATGTGAAGTGTCAAGAAGAGAGCTGTCAAGGAAAGAAGTTAAGTGGTTGTATTCACAGAAATGGGGGACATAGGCAGTCCTTCAGCCCTGTCCTGGGAGACACAGGAGCCTGAGTTCAAATACGTAGATTCATGTTTTTTTGCTGTACTTTCCACATCCAAAGGTATAATGACAGGTGACATCATCTTTAAGATTTCTCCAAATGTTGAGATTCTGTTCCTCAGTTAGTGCTTAATTATTTAAAGGAAAATGGGTTCTTTGTCATTAGCTTTCTTAGATTAAAATATTTTAACAGTAGAGACAGTAGAGGCACTCAGTTTCAGGTCACACCTAACTTTATTTAAATAGTGAGGAAATCAAAGAGCGATAGCCTCAGAGTCTAAATATCCTTGCCTACAAAGTCTTTATTTTGTTTGTGTGGGGGGCGAATTAAGCCTATATAATTGGAATCTTTACTTGTCATCCCCCTTAGAAAATCTCAAGCCCCTTTTCATGATAATTGTTCTAAACACTTGTTGTTGTTGTTGTTATTTGCTATTTCTTTGCCATTAATTTAATAGACCTTTGGGAAGGAAAAAAGATCTGCCATCTGGAACCAGAAGCCTGTGTGCATTTTATGAATACCTCAGCTTGTCGCCCATTTGAAAATTTTCTGTGTGCAAGTTTTGTTGGAACCATGTGACAAGGAACTTTGGAGAAACTAAATTCTTGTCAGTCTTACTTCAAGGATTTAAATAGCAACATGTGATTTTTTAAAAAACTTAATGTGGGATTTTTATTTCATTTTTTTTTATTGAAAAATAGTTGACATACAATGTTACCTTAGTTTCAGGTGTATCTTCACATGATTTTTATATACTGAACATGGCAGATATTAACTTTCAAATGGTTATCAATAATATTTTCCCATCAACTATCAGTAATGGCTGTTGAAAACATTGAAGGCTAAGCAAACTGGTGAGCATTAAGGAGGCCAGGGCGAGGAAATGGCAGTTGTGTGTTGTACTATCTGCTCTTTCAATTTCTTATTATGCAATGCTGAGGAATTCGCTTCTCTCTGATCCTAAGTTTTCTTATCTATAAATAGAATTGAACTAGGTGATTTCAGACCTTTTTCGGATGTTTTGATTTCATGGTCCTAAGATACTAGTAAAATTCTAGAGCTCTCCACAGAAAGAGGATGTTAGCATCTTCTCTCTTCAAACTAATTGTACTCTGTTATAACTCTTTTAAAATAGATATCCTTTGGGGCACCTGGGTGGCTCAGTGGGTTAAGCCGCTGCCTTTGGCTCAGGTCATGATCTCAGGGTCCTGGGATGGAGTCCCGCATTGGGCTCTCTGCTCAGCAGGGAGCCTGCTTCCCTCTCTCTCTCTCTGTCTGCCTCTCTGCCTACTTGTGATCTCTCTCTGTCAAATAAATAAATAAAATCTTTAAAAAAAATAAAAAATAAAATAGATATCCTTTGCACAGTTTATTACATAAATTTTAAAAACCATGTAGATGTATTTTTTTAAGATTTATTTATTTTAGAGAGAGAGAGAGTGCATGTGAGTGGGGGTGGGGAGAGGAAGAGGAAGAGGGAGAGAAAGAGACTGCCTGCTGAGCAGTAAGCCTGTCATGGGGTTCAGTCCAGGACACTGAGATCATAACCTGAGCTGAAATCAAGAGTTGGCCATTCAACTGACTGAGCCACCCAGGCTCCCCAAAGCCTACGTAGATACAGACTAAAATATGCAGGAAGCCTTGAAGTAGATCACACAATTTAAATCCACTCTTTTTTTTTTTTTTTTTTTTACCATGCCATTATTCATAATAAAATCCAGATGCTTTAACATTGGATACAGAATTCTTTTTGACCACTCAAACCATATTTGTCCCTATTGATTTCCTCCTTTATCATTTCATCCTGCCCATGCTGAAGCCACACTGAAATGCTTGAAATTCTCCAGATTGTCTGCTCTCTCAAAGGTGTCCCTTAGCACACCCTGCTTACTTTTAGCAGTGCACTGTCCCACCTTCTTAATCAGACTATTCCTTACGAAAGTTTCAAGACTTTGTCTTTAGGAAATTTTCCTGCCTATAACTCAACTCTACCACTAGCTGGACAGGTGTCTTTCTTTTGTGTTCTGTAGTATACTGTATTACTTCTATAAAAGAGCTCCATAATAACCTATATAAAAGAGTTTCATAAGAGCATGAATTGTATCTAAATTGTATCTGTACATCTTACATCCCCAGTATCTAGTATGAAGCCTCAATCTAATACTGGGTCATTAGTATATTTTTATTGCATGGATGAAAGTTAAGATTTCTAGTTACCCTTCCTACTCCTTCCCCCATCTTCCTCAGAGTATGACACGATGTCCAAAATAAGCAGGTATCCAATTAAAGGTAAATAGCCTTTTTCTTCCTCTTTTCTCCCCCGTTTCTAGGTTTCCATACTATCATTGCTTCTACTAATAATAATCATAACAACATGTTAATTGAATGTTTATACTTATTAGAATTGGTCCTTGTGCCACATTAGCACATTCTGGCTCCAAGAAGCTTCCTTTAACTTATTCATATCAGTCTGGTTGAGACTCTTTGTATTGCCCTTCGAGGAGCAGTTTCTCACTCTTTCTATAAGAAAACAGACTTCATTTTTTAAGACTGTGATTAAGGTGTAACTGAAATGCAATGAGTTGCAAATATATTTAAGGTTTATAATTTGATAAATTTTGGTGTATATATGTGAAGCGATGGCACAATTAAGGTAATGATCATATCCATCACCCCCCAAAGTTTAAAATATATATATATATATGGAAAATACATATATAATGTATTATACACATACAGGATATGATAGTGACAAATATTATTTCCATTTTAAAATATTATTAAAGAGAATCAAGTTAGGTCATCTATTTAGGCATCAACTGTGATGGCACTGGTCCCTGGTGATACTCGCTAGCAGTGTGACATAGTCCAAAGACTTAATCTCTGGCGATCTGTTGAAACAAATATAAAATCTGTACAATATTTGCACTTAACTTAAGTCTATAATGAGAATTAAATGAGATGTTGCACGTAGAGTCTTCACTATCATGGAAAGTATTTAGCACTATGCAAGGCATTTAATGATTACCCCCAAACATGCTGAATAGTAGGATAAAGGAAAAAAATGGAACAGGCATTTAATAGAAAAAAAAATCTCCCCAAAACAAATGGCTACTCCAGAAAAACCTGTCTGATTCCATTTAGGTGCTGTAGCAAAGTGTCTCCCCCTCACCCCCACCTTTTTTTAATGATTTATTTATTTATTTTAAAGAGGAGCAGGAGGGGCAGAGGGAGCGAGAAATTCAAGCAGACTCCAGGCCTCCTTTAGTGCACAGAGCCTGATGTGGGGCTCGGTGTGGGGCTTGATCTCATGATCCAAGATTACAACCTCAACTGAAATCAAGAGTCAGACACTTAACAGACTGTACCATCCAAGTGCCCCAAAGTGTCTCTTTTTTAGCTGAGTTCTTTTTTATTAACCAAAGATGAAAACTTAAGTGAAACATGATTATATTTTTTTTTTTTAAAGATTTTATTTATTTATTTATTTGACAGAGAGAGAGATCACAAGTAGACAGGGAGGCAGGCAGAGAGAGAGGAGGAAGCAGGCTCCCTGCTGAGCAGAGAGCCCGATGCGGGGCTCGATCCCAGGACCCTGGGATCATGACCTGAGCCGAAGGCAGAGGCTTAACCCACTGAGCCACCCAGGCACCCCCATGATTATATTTTTTGTTTTTAAAATTTGCTCTGATCATGGCCGGAACACATTGGACTTGTCTTGACTAAAATTAAAACCTGTATTGCTTTTAACACTATATTCAATTTCCTTATTGAAAAAATAATAAGTAATATAAAATTTTAAATCTGTTTGCTTCATAATTAAGTCCTTGAGTGAAATTTTTGCTGCCACTAATGTAATACAGTAGAATGTGTGACTTTGTATTGAATTATATACAGGAGACTTCCTCTCTTTATTTCGATGTCCATTATCTCTAGAGAGCTGTCTATAGCCTTGATGTTTATATACCAGACGGCTAAGTGGTTTCCCTTAGTTGTTTGTACCATTTTATTCGTTGAACATTTTTGTGGGCAGTTTTCAACGGACTGCATTTAATGGTACATAAAGCTCTGAGGGAGGAGAAAGTAGTTTGATAAATAAAAAGCAATTGATGCTGTCTTTCCTCAACCCTGCTATTCACTGTCCTTCAATGTAGATGTGGTGAACAGAATTGTAAAATGACTTAAAAGACACTCTGATTTAGGATGACAGGTGAGAGAGGGTGTTATGAAAAGGAAAGGAAAAGAAAAATAATAAGAAAATTATAAGAAAGGAAAAGAAAGAATAATCTTTGAAGGAGTGGAAATTCAGGCAGGGCCGTTGGAGGATGAATGGAATCCAGGGAGAATTATGAATTGAATGTTGCCTGAAGCAATTTCTTGTATTAAATACAATTAAATAGGGGCACCTGGGTGACTCAGTCGTTGAGTGTTTGTGTTAGGCTCAGATCATAATCCCAGAGTCCTGGGATCGAGCCCCTGCTCGATGGGAAGCCTGCTTCTCCCTCTCCCACTCCCCTGCTTGTGTTCCCTCTCTTGCTGTGTCTCTCTCTGTCAAATACATAAAATCTTTAAATATATATTTTATATATATATATATATATAATTAAACACATTAAATATACTAGAGTAGATGCCAAATTATTAAACAAAAGCATGTATAGGTGTAAATTATGGGTGATTTTTTTTCTTTCTTGGAAATTATATTTTCAAATTTTTCCAAAATAAGTATATATTACTTGTGAAATCATAAAAAAATAAAAATAACAGGTAACCTTTTTGCTTAAAAAAAACTTTAGAAACAATTTCACACCCAATTTCACTTTAAAGTAAATCAGTCCTTAATATTACAGAAAAAAAAATAAATAAGAGAGTTCTAAAAGAAGCCCTTTCCTATTTTGTCAACTGCAAGGACTTATTTGAATGCATTATTGGATAATTTCTAGTCTATAAAGGACAGTGAGAGGTCATCTCCTCCATTTCCTTATCATCACACAAGATACCTCTTAAATTATCCAAGGAAGATTAGAATCCATCCTATTTTAGACCTTTTGAGAAGTTGCCATGTCTTCCCTTGCTGTTGCCTTTTAGCACGTAATAATGTTTTGCTGACAGACTATTTTAAATGTTATATTTAATGGTGGCCTGATGAAAAGTTATGAAAGAATGATTGCTTTGTAAAGCCAGAGAATACTCATCGTTTACATGTGATCTCATAATTGTTGTTATCCTTCTCCAAAATCAACTGCAATTACTAAAGACACTAAATCATTTCTGTCTCCTTAAAAAATAGTCTTTCTTCCATGACTATAGTTTCATCTAATCTGGGGGCCTTTGCTTCCACAGGATTAACATCCTCCCTGGGAGCAGGAGGGGAACCCATGTGATGAGAGCATCAGTATGCACCAAGAGCACGCCAGGCTCTGTACAGGGCTCTTTTGGTATGATCTTATTTAGTACTCCAATCATTATGTATGTTTTTAACCCCACTGTATTAACTAAATACTCAGACAATACCAGTGTGATCATAGATTTCTTTTGTATGAGATGCTTCCATTGTTCCTTATGGTCAAAGGAAAAGTAGAAAGGCGTTAATTCATCAGCCTAATGTGTGAGGTCCTTTCTCAGACTTATCTCCATGCTCAAAGTACTTCTCACCTATTAGGAACTTTTCAGTTGCTACTTCTGCCCACAGTTTTCTTCCTTATCTTAACCTTTCAAAAACTATGCTTCTTTCAACTCTCAGTTAAATGCCATTTCTTCTGTGGAGCCCTCACTGAATATTCCCTACCACCCTGAAAATTCCTTCATTTGGGCCACTTCATCAACAAATAATTCTAATTTATAGTCTGCAACTTTAAAACTCAGTCTGAGCACTGTGCCTATCAAATGTATACTAATAATTTTAAAGGCATATACATATTAGATATTTAATAGATGTTTGTTGAATAAATGGACATGGAAAAAGAAAAAAAAAAAAGAAAACATTCCTGAGAGTTTGGGGCAGCCTAGAACTTAGAGCAAAGTCTTGGTGTTTTTCCTTGGGCATAATCCCACAGAACACCAATATCAGACAAGGCCACTCAGTGATTCTGTTGAATGAAGACAAAAACATGGTGTTGCTCAAACCACAAAAATGGACCATTACCCCTATATCTGGCCTAATATGATGCACTGATGTTTCCATTTAATTCATTGCTTTAGCCTCTCTTTGTTCTTCTTGCTCTCTCGATAAGAAGTAAGATACCCAACATAGAATAACCCCATTTCCTGACAGCATTCCTATAGACCTGCTTCTTTGAACCCTTGTCAAAATTATTAACACAAGCCCAATTACTATTCTAAGTACTCTCCAAAACTCTCTAATGAGATGCCCCATAATTTTTCATTATTCAGTTACCTCTATATTCCTGCAAGTCTTTGGTTGAAGACTTAAGAGAATTAATGAATGAACAAATGAATGAATGAGCGAACAAATGAGGGACAACTCTTATTTATATTAGACTAAAAGTTCTTTGTATTCAGGGATGCATCTTCTCTCTCCATCTCAAATGTCTAGATTTAAATAGTCACAAAACAAATATGGAATGAATGAATGAAATAGCCTTGACTCTCTTGTTGCCTTTGTTACTCTTCCCCACTTCTCTGCTGGGATCACTTGGTGCCATCACCACTGTCGATTCCTTCTTACCCAGCACTGAGAATCCACACCAGAAATTTCTGTCTTTATCCCAGTCTTCTCAAGTCTGCATTATAAATCTTGAAAGCCTTTTTATTTTGCTTTTATTTGGCCAATATCCAAGGAAGTACCTTGGCCTCAGAGTTTGTTGGTTAAGGTACACCTAAGTATAGTTTGAAGAGCCTCAGTTCTTATCTTTATGGCTACTGGAAAAAAAGATCCCCTTTCTTACCAGCTGCTTCACTTAGTACTGTACATTCTTCACGATATTGACAAATCCTGAGTATTATCAGGTATAGACTAAGCACCTTATTTGCTACTCACTTAGGAGAGCTGGTATCTAAGTCATTTGGGGGTAAAATTCTTGGGATAAATTTGGGAACTCTTTGGGAAACTCTTTGGGAAAATTATTTCAAACATACATAAAGTTCTCAATGGTTCCCTATTACCAATATTTTATCAGAGCATAAAAAGTCCTTTGTGAATTAGCCCCTTCTATTAGTAATATAGTTATGAGATATACAGTTAACAAAATAAAAGTTGAATGGTTATGTCCAATTACTGTTTTTGGAACAAAAAGATTTAAGTTATAAAAAAGTGGCTTGCAAGGAAAGGAAAAAAAGAATATCCAATAGTATAGGTATAATGCAGCAACTATTTAGCAACTGTTAATGCCTATTAGCACAAGTCTGTTTCTTATTTTTATTTTTATTTTTGATCATTTAGATCTCAGCAGTTTGATATGCTTTGCATATACTTGGGGGAAAAAATAAAAAACAAAACAAAACTAAGATACCTAACCACATCCTGTAGGATGATGGCAGGATGATACCAAGAAGTGGATATACAGACTTATGAACATGAAATTATAAATATTAAACACTTTCTAGGGGCACCTGGGTGGCTCAGTTGTTGGGTGTCTGCCTTCGGCTCAGGTCATGATCTCAGGGTCCTGGGATCGAGCCCCGCATTGGGCTCCCTGCTCAGCAAGAAAGTCTGCTTCTCCCTCTCCCACTCCCCCTGCTTGTAGTCCCTCTCTCACTGTCTCTCTCTGTCAAATAAATAAATAAAATTTTTAAAAATTAAAAATAAAATAAAAAAATAAACACTTTCTAACCTATAGCATTGACCTCTGAATTCCATATAATTCAACCTAATATGAGCCTACTTTGACATTGTTGTAGGCAGGAAGGGGAGCTTCCACCTTAGACACTGAGTGAAAACCTTAGTGTTACTGACAGGTGACAAAAGGAAGGAGGCACTTTTTGCATGAGTCCAGGCATTTTTATTTGACAACAGCACAATTTACAGTAGGTCCCTATTCCTAGTGACCTACCTTTTGGCCAGCAGAGTAAGTAAATCACTAGCAACACTGCCTTATCTACTCTACCTATTAGTGAGAACCAAGTGGGGAACTCTTGAGAGTTAGGCTGCACTGTTAATAACTACTTCAGGAAAATGCTCGCAGACCTGGACTGTCTGAAGCAAGTTCTCTAGGGTCACCCTGCTTTTCACAGGTATCACTGCAATGACTGATCACGAGATTTGTACATGAGGCCTGGGATCTACTTCCTTGCCCGTCTTAGTGAGTTTAATTGGGATGGACAGAGTATGATAGCATATTACTGTAACTTCATGAAAGTTGGAACATAAAAGTCCTCAAAGCTGTTCAGGGCTTTGATGTAAAATATTTTATAAAGTGCATTATAGAAGTATAAAATGTGTCACTATACTGTATGGAAGTTAACACTTATGTAGTATCAGTATAGCTCAAACATTTATTCAGTTCAGAGGAAAATGTCTGGGAAACTAGTTTGTTTAGAATCCCTTCAGAGGAAAAGAAAACGTGTATAAGCGACTAAACATTTTGATTACTATTGTGTACCAAAGCCACTGTGTCTGTAGTCTGTTGTTACTGAATTTTTTCTGCCATACTTCAAATATCATATTTTAAGTATGAAATTTTTGCTCCAGGTGGAAACCAACTTTTAGCAGTGGAGTTATGGGGTCAAAAACATGTGTGCACTTTTTAAAAACTTAGTAGTAGATATTGAGAAAGTGCTCAGAAAATGTTGCACAAATTTATATTCCTCATTATCTGATCCAGCACACTTGGGCTATGTGACCCAGCTACCTTATACTCCTAATTTTAAAAGGCCACTTCTGTTAACTTAGAATTTAAATGTGTATAAAATATATTAAATCAGCTTATCTTATTTATATTTTTTGTAAGGCCATACAGATAAAAATATATAAGAAAATACATATAAAAATATAATAAAAATAAAATAGGCATATTTACATTTATTTTACTTACTACTAAATACATTTAAAATATACTGAAGGAAAAACTACTAATTTCAATCTATGTTTTAATTCAGTATAGTGATTTTTCTTTCAATCCACTAAGAATGACAAACTGGGTATTTTATGTTCAACAAATCAAAGGAAAAAAATGCTCAACATGTCTTTTTCTGAAAGTGTTAAGTTTCTGCAGACTGCACAACCTTTGCTTTACAGAAACTCTCATTGCCTTCCCTTGAGCACTGATTCTATAATGACCTTAAGTGATAATCCCCAATGGTAATCATCTCTAATTTTAGACCTGATAGCCTGGCTCTTGTGATATGTATCAATAAAAACACATGATTACTCTCCCATGGGATTCATTAATAAAGCAATATCATTTCTTTGGTCTAAATTTTCAGATGGACCTGTTGTTTCCTAGGTGAGGTTAACTCTGACTCTCTCTGTCTGCTTTCTTGTGAAATGAATGAAGGATAGTGATAACTATAAAACTCAGGTTTATCATCCAGCATTTGGCAAATGTGAGGAGCATGTCACATTGGGAAAACAGAGGTGCCTGAATGACAAGAACAATTTTAAGTGGCTAGTTCCATGGAGATATGGAAATAATATGAAGAAATATCCCTCAAGACACTTGCTTGGAAAACATGAGTTTCCTTGTTTGGACACTTATTTGTAAAGCATTGATGGCTGACAGAGGCCTTTCATATCAGTGCTCTTAATCTCCTCTTCATAACCCTAAGAGATGCTAGTTTCTCTGCAGTTATAGCAAGGAAGAATTTATTGCATGTGTTCTCTTAGAGAGAAACGAAAGATTTATAGAAAGGTTTCAATGGGACTGTTAAAAGAAACCCTTAAAGACTCAGTAGACTGCTTCTTTCCTAAAATAACAAAACACCATCTGTCAGACAGAATTTGTGTGGAGAGAGAATAATAACTTCATTTACTACATACACCAGGAGAACTGATAAATCTTCTTGAGGTCATGGATGTTTTTTGGAATAGTTTCAATTTAAATTTTATTTGTGAAGATGGCTGTCAGGAGGCATGTTGGAGGCAGTCAATGGTGTGTCATCATGATGCCGGCTGTTCACAACACAACGTGGTAAGAGAGACTACTGAATGTGTAAGACTGGAAAACTAGAGCAGAAGGCAAAGGCCAGAAAGGATGGAATCTTGAGCCAATTTTCTTAGGAGCCAAATGTTAGGGATATTTCATGGAAAAGAATAGGGGAAAGAAGTGAGGAGTGGTAGATAGGTTGGGTTCAATTTATCTCACTCTGAGTTGTCCTCTAAACTCATGGTACTAGCAACATTGGCAAGTATAAATTGTTGATAATTTGTCTTCAGGGAACTCGCTTCAACAGGAGAGATATTGAACACATATTCTGAGCAAGGCATTGGGCTAAGTAATGGTGATACTCAGATAAATTTGATATAATCACTATCCTTGAGGTACTTCCTCATAGAATAGTGTAGAAGCCAGGCAACCCAAGCAGGCAATTCCAAGGACATTTATGATTTTAATCCATAGAATCATATGTACTATGAGAGCATTATACTACACTCAGCCAAGAACTTTGGGGAATGTTTTCTAGAAGAGATGATACCTGAACTCAATATAAAGGGCAAATATAATTAGGTAGGGGTATTAGGGTTCTTCAGAGAAACAGAACCAATAGGCTATAAATATATACACATATTTATTATAGGAATTAGCTCAGTAGAGGCCAAGAGGTGCCATAATCTCTCGTCTGCAAGCTGGAAAACCAGGAAAGGTAGTGATGGAATTCAGTCCAAGTCTGATACCTGGGAAGCAAGGATATTTGAGTTTGAAAGCCAGAGAACCAGGAGCACCAATGTTGAAAGGCAGGAGAAGATTGGGTATCACAGCTCAAGCAGAGAAAGTATTCATACTCCCTCCACCTCCTTCTATTCAGGTTCTTGAAGGATTAGATTATGCTACTTAAATTGAGAAGGGTCATCTGCTTACTGAATTCACCAATTCAAATGCTAATCTCTTTCTTTTTTTTTTTTTTTTAGAAGATTTTATTTATTTATTTGACAGAGATCACAAGTAGGCAGAGAGGCAGGCAGAGAGAGACGGAGGGAGAGGAGGAAGCAGGCTCCCTGCCGAGCAGAGACTCCAATGGGGGGCTCGCTCCCAGGACCCTGAGATCATGACCTGAGCTGAAGGCAGAGGCTTAACCCACTGAGCCACCCAGGCACCCCTAATCTCTTTCTTTATAGACACACTCTGAAATAATGTTTTACCAGCTATCGAGGCATCCCTTGGCCAAATAGAGTTGACATAAAAAATTGTCACAGAGTTGAATGAAGGTAGACAGGTATTGTAGACAGAGACAATGCCACAAGCAGGAGCTCCACCTCCTCCTCCTTATCATCATTGTCACCATCACAGAAGTAATAATAATGCTAATAATAATAATGATAATAATAATAGTCTGTATTTAGCACTTCTTAGGTGCTTTATAAATATTATTTAATTTTCCATTGACGTTTGGGGCATTAATATTCCCAATGAAATATACTGAACTTAAAGATATTAACTGGTTGGGTTTAGATTTATTTAAATCTACACAGTCTGACTCCAGAATACGAATTCAAAATCACTGTACTATACTGCCTCCTATATGTATCATCTGTATGTGTGGGGACAGGATAGGGGTAGAGGAGGGTGGTTATCAATTTGCTATAAGGTAAAGTGTGGTGGGAGATAGGAGTGGAGAAGTAGATAGATAGGTCATATTGAACTTGTAGCAGAGTGGTGGGTGGGGGGAAGCAAACAAGTCCAAATTGAGTCTTTTGCTTCCAGACCAGCAAATGAAGACCTAACTGAAGTTTCAGCCTCTCCCAGAAGTGTGCCCTTTAAACAGTAAATCTGGAGTTTCCTGAGTAGTACTGGTGATATAATCTGCATAATATGACCCCTCCCATCCCCTTCTCCCAAAAGATGTTGACCTGACCTGAAACAATCCTTTCTTTTATTTTGCTAAGAACTTCCTTGCCACACCTTCCTTCTATCCTGTAAAACCCTTCCATTTTGTACAAGTCTTTAGAGTACTTTACTAGAAGGAATAACGGCCCAATTCATGAATCATCAAATAAAGCCAATTAGATCTTCAAATTTACTCAATTGAATTTTTGTTTTTTTTAATAGACTTGGCGGCAACAATGAGATCAAAGTGAACTTCTGTCAACATTTGGGGACAATGAGAAACACAGGTATGGCACCTTGAGAACACTTGAGTTCATGGTCTTTCCCACCATTTCCTAAGGCTGTTGGCAAGTTCCTCTCAGTTTGAGCTCTGGTTGGTTAAGCTCCTGGTGTAAATGGCTTTCCAGTCCAGGGCTTAGTGGGTCAGCTTGAGCTGACAGATGGTTCCATCAAGAATCCAAGTTCCTAGCCTTTGGTTCAGTATGGAATTGCCCAGTGTTTGGAGTCCAGTCCATAGTTTACAGTCTCAATTTACTCATACATGTTGGCAATCATTGGTGGTTATGGCCTGAGGTGGATTGGGTCTAATTTAAGACCTAGTTTGGGTCTGGGTTAGACTAGACAGTGTCTAGTAGAATCCTCAAGTGAATAAACCTTGTTTAAATGGGATCCTTTATAGCCAAAGTGTTGAGCACCCCACCTTTAAAGATTTTATTTATTTATTTGACAGATAGAGATCACAAGTAGGCAAATAGGCAGGCAGAGAGGGAGAGGAGAAAGCAGGCTCCCCGCCAAGCAGAGAGCCCGATGTGGGACTCGATCTCAGGACCCTGAGATCATGACCTGAGCCGAAGGCAGTGGCTTAACCCACTGAGCCACCCAGGCGCCCGAGCACCCCACCTTTAAACGAAAATAATTCACATACCAAAGAGACACATTTTGGGGTAGCATATTTTGCTCTCCTATTGTCCAAGAAGTTTCATAGTCCAGAAATTAAATTGGTAGATTGTTTCATCGTATTGAACTAGTCTCTTAGTCCTGACAATAGATCAGTTAAACTCATTTCAGAAGGTGGTGATACAAGTGGGTTCTCAAAGTTAGGCCTATGGTTCAAGTATTCATGTATTAAATAAGAGGCATTTCCATGGAAATAAAAGAAAAACAATGGTTAATGATTGGAGGAAATTATAAACCAGTTTCTGAGTTCTGAGCGTAGCCAGTCAAGAAGATTTTTAGATGTCAACGTCAGAGTTTTGTTTTGTTTTTGTTTTTGTTTTTGTTTTTTTTGTAGTTTGAATGTCTGTGATGAAGTCAAGAGGTGTTCAGGTAAACTTTCTGAACAGCCCCATATCAACTGGCACAAAGATTATCCATGCGTGACTGTTGTGATTTCTCTAAAGTTTATATCAAGTTGTTCATATTCAATTTTCAGGCCTTCAGGGAAAAGGCAGTTTTAGTTCTCAGTGACTCTAAGTCAGAAGGATAGAAAAAGAATTGAAAATGTTAGTAGTTTGGAGAGTTGTATCCAGACACTGGGGCAACTAGAAGGATTCAGGATCTAGTTGAGTTTGTAATGGAAAATATCAACAAAGATATGCTATTAAAATATATTTTTTCTCTTTATAGTCACCCTCATTTCTACCAAATATAGCCAAATTAAGACTACATTTGTTTGCAGAATAAGTCTAGTTTCAGTTTCAGTAAACTTGGCCTGATTATTTATATAAGTGTAGCAAGAATATTGATTGATCATATAGAGGCCCTTTAAATCTACTTGGCTGGAACTTTTTATTAGGAATCTCAAGATTGAACTCCTATCTTCTCTTGAGGCTGAGAAGCCAAGCTAAAGATGTGCTAGTTTTGTCTTCAATACTGATAGATTTGGTTTAATTCCTCTCTTCTCATATTCCTGCAGTTGCCAGGAAGTGAGCTTCTTTACTCACCTGGTAAGGCTGCTGGGAATCCTGTAAGCAAGGTATCAGACCAATATAACCAAGGAGCTTTCTTGGCCCCATAAAGCCAACCTTAGTTCTCAAAGCTGCCTGGTCATGCTTGAATATATACACATCTCTCTCAAATATGACATTCCAGTCAAAGCCTTGGTAGTATAATCACTGTTTCCAATTGGATCCTCTTTCAAGGAGAACTGATTCTTACTGAACTTATGCAAATAAGCATATTGCCATAAAAATAAGAATATTCACTGACAATGAATTTCTGAATGCTGGAGTGATCAGGTAGGGAGAGAGATAATTGTTCCCATTCTGCTTACAATGATATAATTTACCAAATTGTAAGTCATAGTTGACTTAAGAGAAAAAATTTCCTTATATATGGAAAACAAAACATTAAAAAGCATCAGCAGTGTTTCAAACAAAAAAAAATTACAACTTTTAAAAACCTTAATTTCTAGTAAAAACTAAGAAGTAAGCAATTGTGAAGTATGTGTTACATCAACATTCTTTAGATTGGCAAATTTATAAATACATTCCATAATTTCCAGAAATGTGTTCTTCAGAGTGCAATCTTTCAGTAAAACATAAATCACATTTATGAACAAACCCAAATTTATCTTTAGTTTCTTTGAAATAAGGAAGGCAAAAGTCACTAAACCTTGGTGAGGAATTAATGATTCATTATCTTACCCTATTTGGAAATGACCCAAGATATTCCACAAATTTTCATTATTTAATTTAACAAAATTCTAAAGTCTCAGGTTACCAAAAAGATTTTTGAAATTATTTTAAAGTATTTTAAAATATATGTTTTATGGTATGTATACATACCATAAAACATATATTTTGCAAAAAAGTTCACCTAAAAATTCGAATCACAGTTGCATCTATTTCGATCATTTATTCCCAACAATTATGTTTAGGTTACTCACAAAAACTTCATGAGTTATTAGATAAAAATCAACCATCATTCTAAGTTATTATTAATTTTTTGCTGATAAATTTTGCAGCAGAGATAAAACATGAATTTGTTTGAGTAATAAATCCAGGTGGAATAAAAAGTAAGACATGTCTATTTTAAATTGGGTTTGAAACTGAATGATTTCCCAGATCATATGAACCTGAAATTCTTTTGAACAAAGTTTCTACTTTATTTTTGAGAATTTTTATGAATACTAAATTTATATAAGTGCTTAATTTCCCTAAGCCACTTAAGTAGAACTATTTATATAAATTGATTTCAGTAATACCATCCCAAGGTAGAAAAATATAATATCTATAATGTAGATGTACATATAAACAAACACAGGTTAGAGCTTTGGTTATAAAACAATACAAAACTCACTAATTCATAAATAAAATTTGGAATAAGCAAATTCACTCACTCAGATGGCTAAAGTTGTTTTTTTTTTTTTTTAATTTTTTTTTTTTTTTTTACTATTTGCGGAGAGGACCTTTATGATTTGTATTTGTTCCTGGAAGTAATCTTAAGAGGCTATGATCCAAAGTTTGGGCAAGAGAGCCCTTTTTGTAGCTTATGTTTTTTAAAACTCATCTTTTTTTTTTTTTTTAATTCCTTTAGTCTTGGGTGAGTATGGGAATTGTTTTAGATATCTTCTGGGATGTTTATATTTCAATGAAATGGTAAGATTTATATGTTCAAGAGGCAGGGAAAGAATGCAAGTTCCTCCAAGAAGGACTTTGGTTTCCTAATACTTTAAAAAAACTTTTGAGATAAATAAGGGAGGTTTTAGGATTGGTAAGAAGGAGTAGATGGACTTTTGATTGCTTCTAGAGTTGTGTTTTTAAGTTTTGCAGATACCTGTAAAGTAAGGGAAGTTGCTATCAATTTTTTTCTTCTTTTCTTCGTAAGTGCAGGACAGCTATACTTCAGTGCCCTGATTTTTTTTTTTTTAACAATATATACAAATGTCTCAAGGCAAATAGGAAAGGGTCTGAATGGACTTTGATTTTTGTTCTAATTTCTATTCTTCTGCCTTATTAAGGGACTCCTTAAGGCTAATTGTTAAACCAGTAAGTCACTGTTCAGGATGAGACTGTTCTAATTTTTTTTTCCAAATATAGCCAATTTATAGATCCATCCTCTGGCCATTGACAGGTAGGATCTTCTTAATCTCACTAGCAACCTAAACCAGTAAGATTTTATGACTTAACCATGGACTCAGGAGGCATCCCCAAAGGAGAGTGCAAATAATGGAATCCTTACAAGATCCAGAAATTCATTTCCAAAGTTAGCCTAAGGAAGCAAAAGGCCTTCATTGTCATAAGTGTGGGATGCCTCCAGTCACAGACCCACTAACCTGTGACACTGGACAGGTGCTATTGGAATGGGACTTCCCTAGCAATAACAAAACAATGAAGGTTGAGATGGCAAAGGGCCTTTATGGACCAAACTCTTTATGACAACCTGACCTAATAGCTGGAAGTGTTTTATCAGGGGATTCCAGTAAAAGTCCAGATTGTTACCTATACTTCTGACAAACCCACTTATTGAATCCACAGTCCATTTAGCTGTCTACCCGTTGCATGCTAGTACATACACCTTCTGATTGGTAAAGACTAGAGAAAACATTCTCATTGGTTATAAAGCCAAACTTTCAAGACATAGGACAAGATGAAAGGGAAACCTCAGCCATCTTTCTTTCTTTCTTTCTTTTTTAAAGGGAGAGAGAGAATCTTTTTTTTTTTTTTTTTAAGATTTTATTTATTTATATGACAGAGAGAGAGATCAAAATCACAAGTAAGCAGAGAGGCAGGCAGAGAGAGAGGGGGAAGCAGGCTCCCTGTCAAGCAGAGAGCCCAATGTGGGGCTTGATCCCAGGACCCTGAGATCATGACCTGAGCTGAAGGCAGAGGCTTAACCCACTGAGCCTTAGGTTTGTCAGAGCCAAAAATGATCCCTAGGAAGATGGCCATTGTTAAGGTGTTGGGGATTATGCAGTGTTTTACAGAGTACCTTGTTACGTGGAAATTTTCTTGACATTGACGGGTGACCTAGTGTCAATCTAACCCATTCCATGACCAACTGATCCTAATATGGGAATCTTTGGTTAGGTGGCAAATGCTCTAACAGCTCTTAAGTGCTTCATCCATGCCTTCAAATTGTGTGGCTTTGGCTTCTACGATGCCTCTTAGCAATAGCCTTTATCACATGTGCACATTAAACCACAGAATAGTTTGTTTAAGTAGACACCAGTCCGGTAAGAACTGTGAACCTACTATTCTCTGAGGCTGGCTCAAACAGCAGGCCTATTAGGGCTTATGCCTGTGTTCTGTCCTATGGTTTTCCCTCCTCATGACAACACAAAAGACAAAGGAAAAACAGTGACCATCTCTAGAAGGAAATGAATTAGTTAAATCAAGAGTACTCTACCAAATTTACCAGAATTGCTAAGCCAGGGAACGAATTCCACAGATATTTTCTCCTGCTAATCTAAATTTAGAAAGAAAAAGAAAAAAGCACTGTCACCACTTTCATTTTCATTGGACCCCACAGATAAAGATCAGGAGGCTGACAGGGTAAGAAATATTACCTTGTGCTAGCTTTTATCAGCTATTCCAGTATCTCTTAGGTGCAGCAGCCTCAAAGTGAGCAATGTCTAGCCAGGAAAATTTATCTGCCGACTACAGTGACTGTTGGGGAGGAAAAAATGTTCCTCTGTTATTTGTGATTCTTCTGGCTGGTTTAAGAATTATATTGACATGAAACAGATTATAAGAGAAAACCAGATTTAATTACATATGTATAGGAAATCCACCTTAACATGAGAGATTCCAAAGACAGGAAAAATGAGCTGTATGTGTCATTCTGAATTAAGGAGAAGTGGGTAGGGTTCTGGGGTTTCAAAGGAAAGGAAGGCAATCCACAAGAAGAATAGAAAAACTAAATATTTGGTAAATAAATGTTTGCTGGACTATACCAAAACAAGGGAACTGGGAGAGAAATTAATAAACAGGCATTTCTAGGTTTTTTTCCTTACTACACCTAATTTGTATTATAATGTAGTTATCTATGATGATATTTCACTTCCTAGAACAGGTCCTCTAAAATTCTTTAGGCAGTTAAGGGAGAGGCAAAAAGGAAAACATCTTAAGCCTTCCATTTTTTAAAATAGCTAGCATAAAATAGCCACATGCCAAAGATACATATTTTGGGATAGCAGGTTTTATTCCCATACAATAACTTTTTCAAATCCTCTGTGGACTTCAAGATTCAGCTCCAGTGTGGGACCCTTCATGGAGTCTTCTCCAGCTGTTCAGATTTTCTGTTGCTCTTACAATTTAATCCTGAATGATCCTTTCATGTATAAGTTTTTATAAAATGCAATAATGCACACAGGTTTCAAATGTATGCAGGTTTCAAATCTTGTACAATTCCAGATTTTTTAATGAATAGAATATATTATCAACAGCCTCTTTAGTAAGTTGTGATCCTGGTCCTCAAACAATGCAAGGGTTAAGGGTGCCAACCCACTGTGCATTGGAAAATCTGCTTATAACTTTTGACTCTCCCAAACCTTAACTATTAATAGCCTACTGTTAATTGGAAACCTTATTAATAACATAAATATATTAACACATATTTTGTATGTTATATGCATTATATACTGTATTCTTATAATAAAGTAAGCTAGAGTAAAGACAGTGTTATTAAGAACATTATAAGGCTCCATGCAATGAGCACTTGGTGTCATAAGCAAACAATGAATCATGGAACACTACATCAAAAAATTATGATGTACAGTATGATGACTAACATAACATAATTAAAAAATAATAAAAATTTTAAGAATCTAAAAAAAGAAAATTTTAAGGAAAAAATACATTTATAGTACTGTATGTATATTTATTGGAAAAAAAAAATGCTAGTACAGGTGGGCCAAGCCCCACTGGGACAGGAGCACACAGAGGGCCTGGCTCCAGATGACAATGTTCTGCAGCCTGGTGACCTTGGCTCAGCAACAGCAGCTGTGAGGTGGGCCTGCAGGTGGCAATAGCAGCTGGGAGCTGCCGTACCACTGTTTTATCTTCCTGGTGGTAAACCATCAGACTGTGGCCTCTGGCAGCTGCTGCCACATGTGAGTGTGCTGGCCTCTGGGAGGCTGCAGGGCTGGAGTGCCCCTATGAGGATGAATTTGTGACGGTCTCAGAGAGGCGCAAAGACAGAGGCTTTCCTGGTATAGCCCTCAAGCCCAGTGTGCAGAGGATGTGGGGAGCAGGAACACTGGGGTTACAAGAGCCCCTGCACAGTACCTTTCCTGCCCTCTGGGCACATTCCTTCACTTTGGCTCACCCTCTTACCCACCAGCCATGGGAGCTTAACTTGACCAACCTATGGGCTTGCAGGGTGACCTGTAGCCTGTCCAGTCTAGGGCCCCCAGGAACTGTTGAAAGCCCTGACAGAACTCCCTAAATATTCCAAAGGCACTGGGTGTACCCTCTGTTTCAATTACCTTTGATTCAGTCTGGTGGAGACTGAGGTAGGCAATTGTCAATAGATGTATTTTGTCTTTTGCTATCAACTCTTAAACAAACAAACTACAATAAATGGACCCACATAGTTCAAACCCATGTTGTTCAAGGGTCAACAGTACTTCTCAGTGTCTGATCCTTAGAAACTTCCTAGAGGATATTATTAAGCATTGCGTAGCAATGAAAGAAAAACAATTCTAAAAATGAAAGCTTTTTTATGACAGGATTGCTTAGATTTAATATGCTTCTGTACCTTATGAATATGCCAGATAGGATCAGTTGTCTAGCTTAGCTAACTAGCTCTCAATAGATATTATCTATCTACCTAGTCTAGTTCATAAACTTTTTTAGCTACAAAATGCTTACCTTTTTTTCCCTCCGGAACATTTGGAGAGATTTTTTTTCCTTGGAGTACTTCTGATATATGCTGAGGACTCTTTGAGGACAGTGAGCACATTTGCTATCGTTTCAGTCATTGCACTTAGGTACCCAATTAAGTTCCAAGTGATTAGGGAAGTAAGGGGACTGAGATAACATTTATTGAGTCCTAAATAGGTACAATGTTCTAAGCTAAGGACTTTGTATTTGTGGGTCTAGTTAATCTGTGAAACATTCCTATATTATCTTTAGTATTTACCACATTACATGGTTGAGGGCACTAAATTCAAACAGTAATTTGCCCAATGTTGCACAACTGAGAATTGTCAAGTTTGGATATAATCACAGTTTATGAAATATTTACTATACCTGCTACTTACTTCATTTCTATTATTATTTATATTCCATAAACAACCAAGCAGGATTTTAGGTGGTTGATTTTTCATGATTTGTATATATTTTATGAGTAGGATAACAAAGGTTAGGTAATTAACCCACTTAAATAAGTTAACACGGGCAAACCTCCATGGGAATTTAGTAATTGCTGTTATAACTATCAATTTTGCTATAAAAAGAACTCATATCACTGCATTATTTCCCCTTTCAATATTTAGAGGCAATAACAAGCACAAAACATTTCCTGGGGATTAATGGCCATCTGAAGTTAACTATCCTCAACTCTGTCTTAGGCCATCTACTCCCCCGATTTGTCATTAATTCCTTAAAAATACCATGCATTTGAATTGTTGTTTTTGGACAATAACACTTGGACTCTGTTGGGTGGACACAGTACAAAGGTCATTATTATATCTTTTTTTTTTTGTCCTTATATTTATTTAGAATTCAGAGATGCCAAATCCTAGGTTTATTTAGTGCTAATGATCATAAATATTTGAAAAACATATTATTGTTGATACTTAAAGTGTACATCATCCTAAGCTTTTTAATCTAATCCTTTGTACTGCGGGAAAAAAATATACAAAATATTTCAGTGATCCACTGGAATGGTCAGATGACATTAATTTCCTTCTTATAAACCATATAACTCTCCTCCAATATAGGTAGTAAAAAGACTTATCCTCCAAATAATAGTGCATCTTGGAATATTTGTCATAGTAAATGTTAGTATAAATTTATGTTCACAAATGCAAAATCTTTTCCAGCAAAAGACAGATGCCCTTTGTGACCTGGTTGGCTTTCTATGGCAAGCCGTATCTGATTTGTGGTTCTTTATCTTTCTGCAAATTAGGTGAGTGTGTCAGAGTGGCTTTATTGTACTCTATATTTTCAGACAGATAAGGGGACAAGAAAAATATCAAGCCAGCTCATTCCTGGAAGCTGTTGACCGAGAGCTAAATATACTAATCTGCTAAAAATTATAGTTTGATGAACATGTTCCTGCTTATCTTTGAGAAAATCACTAAATAAAGAGATGTGTTAAGTAGATGCCTTACTTGACCTTGACAGTTTTATCTTTCTAATCTAGTTTATCCAGATCATCTTTTCTCATTCTAAATTGTTGACTTACTTTTTTTTTATCACTGCAAATATCACAAAGCATATAAACTATGTTGACTTCTCTGATTTCCCAGGGGTGAGATGTTTTTTATTGAAAAATAGCTTAAAGTTAAAATAACCCAGTTCATTGATGTCTGTTGAGAAACACCTAAGTGATGATATCTTGCTTTTGCTTTCAATTTCATTATTTATATAACCTTTAACATTTAATATGAGAAGGCTGGTGCCTCACAGAAGGGAGAGAAAAGACATCTATTCTGTCTTTAATTCCATTTTGAAATCTGCCATTTATTGCTCCCTTTGATATTGTTCTTTCTTGTGTGAAGTATATTCTATTAGTTATCTAAATAATAGGACTGTCACTCAATGCAACTTGCCTTCTTGTTTGCTTTGTAGTTTGCCTGGGACAAATGGGGTGATTTTGAGGTATTTAATTAGTGTGAATGCTGACTTCAGTGTAAAGATGAAAAAGTGAAAGAAAAATAAATAAAAAAAATGCTGACAACACCTATGAAAACGGAACACTTGCTCAACACATGCTGTGTAATTAATATATTTGAAACTAATATGAGGTTATTTGAGAATTATAATGTCCTATGAAGGGTGTGATAAGCCTGTTATGTAGAATGTCTTAGTATCAAGTGTTCTAGTGTTCTAGTCCTTTGCTCGGATTTAGACAGTACAGATTTCAGGAAATGGAAATTGTCATGGATGCTTCAAACCAACCTGCCCAAGGCATGACCATGCTCACAATTTTAACTAGATTTGGAATAATAAAGAAACTTGGGACATAAAACTGGCATGAAATATGGAGACAAAATCCATTGTCTGCCATTTAGAGCATAGGTTCATTGTACCAAACAGTAGAAGTGATATACTAGGAAACTTAGACCAAATCTTAATGACTGGTACCTCATGGAAGGGAAAGAGTTTTTAGTGATCACCCCAGATAGCAGGACTAAATCTACTAATTAGAGAAGCAGAAGTCTGAAAAACACTCTCCTCTTATTAGGCTTACCTAATTACAATCTACCAATGATCTTATTTACTTAATCAAATGAGAGATCTACTCCTTTTAATGGTGTTAATTGTGGGCAAGCGTATTTAACTTTTCTGGGTCTCCATTATTTAAATTAGCAAATAGGGAATGATAGTAGTATCTACTTTATAAGGTTATTGTGAAATCTATTTGGGTAAAATAAACCTTCAGAGTGATGCCTGGGAAATAGTAAATCCTTTGTATTTGCCGTCATCATCATTACATCATTCTATGTGGGGCTGGCTCTTGCTAGAAGAAGATGGCAAGGCAAAGACTTTGCATTGCATAATTTGGACAATGAAAAGTAAAATGAATTAACAAATGAGTTTTGTCTTGGTGTGAAACAAGCTTTTTTGTTTTTATGCACTTAAAAATTAGTAGATTTGTTACCGAATTGAGTCATCACTTCATTTCTTCATTCTCGAGCTTCTACCAGACGTACTCTCATATACCGCTTCAGAACAACTGATGGCAATCCTCCTCCTGACTCCAAGGTCTTCCAGGATCTGGGGTGATAATCAGTCTTGGAGCATGACTTGTTAAATTTTCCTGACTTCTGCTTGTCTCCAGTGACCTACATATCAACTCTACATTAATACTGTACTTTAATATCCACTCCTGTAGCCATATCTTTGCTCTTGTGATCATGGGCTCCTCTGAAACTGAAATCATGAATGAAAATACTTCAGACTATGACAGCAGCCTCATATTATACAAATATTTCTCTGCTTTTCCCAATTCAACTTGTCTTTGACTTCATTGACACCTGTTCTTTTCTCCATTTTGTGAGATGGCTTCTGACTCCACCTCCTTATTTGCCCTCATATAGCTGTCAGTTGTATCTGAAACACTCGGCCAAGAGATAGTTCTCATTTTCTACATTTTTTACAGGAGTTCCTGAAGAAAACTGAGGAAACTCATCTAACCACTCAGCTTTGTGATCTTACAGATTCCTGCTTCCCAGTCCTACTGGACACTCAATACTGTCTAGTAATTTTCTGACTATTTTATGTTGTCTCTTGTCTTTGCTAGTTTCTGTCCCATATTCTACTTAAATGCCTATTATACACCTATATGTAAACAACATAATTCTAAAGAGAGAATCCCACTTACCTCCTATAGAAAAAAAAAAAAAATATATATATATATACTATACTCAGAACCATGGAGCGTATACAGTAAATACCATATAAATATTTAATGTTTTTATTATCATTGTACTCAACAGCAGCTGAAAGTCCTTCAGTATTTTATACCTCCTCTTCCATCTGTACAATCTTCATTTTCTTTGCCCATTGTCACAAAGGAAAATATAGAACAAACTTTTCTAAAGTCATGTTTCTTCTTGATATCTACCTCCAATAAAATAACTGATCAGTTTTTCACTATATTCTCAATTTTCTTTCTCTAATAGTTCTTTCCCATCACCATTTAAACGTACTTTGATCTCCCCTATTCCTCTCTCCAACCATGAGCCTTTGATCCTATGATATCCTTTCTTCCCTTTAGGGGCCTATAAAAGGAAGAAAATAAATTGTGGGAGATGAGATTTATTAAAACTTTTTTGTTATTTTATGTTTCTGTTTTCTCCTTTCCCGTAGAGTTCTCAACCCACTGCAGTCTTTTTACTTCACAAAACTGCTGTGGCAAAGGTCATCTATGTTCATTTTCTTTCAAAATCCTATGGATAACTATCACTTTTATAATTTTTGACAATTTCATCTTTCTGAAAGTGTTTTTGGGAGAGTTGGTTATTTAATCCAACTCCCTGGTAACACATTTATAATGTTATTTATTGGTTCTTTTTCCTTTGTCCCAAATGTTGGTACCCCCTCCCCCGATTATCATCTCCATGTGTGTGATTCCATTCACATCCATTATTGCAAGAACTTTGTATTTTTTTCTTCCATCAATATTTCTTTTCCTGAATCAGTTCTAGACTGGTATAGCCAACTACTTACTACATAGGTATCAAACTCAAAATATGAACTGAGAACTAATCATGTATTACCCTCCCACCCAAAATGTATCTTACTCTTATAATCACTGTACTAGTTAGTAGCTCAATCAACTTTTTTTTTTTAAACATTTTATTTATTTATTTGACAGAGATGGCAAGTAGTCAGAGAGGAGGCAGGGAGAGAGAGGAGGAAGCACGCCCTCTGCGGAGCAGAGAACCTGACACAGGGCTTGATCCCAGAACCCTGGGATCATGACCCGAGCCTAAGGCAGAGGCTTTAACCCACTGAGCCACCCAGGTGCCCCATCGATCAACTTTTAAGTAAAAAATTTCCTAGTTCATGTTTACTCTGCCTTTTATCCTTGCCCCCAGATCTAATCATTCTAGTCAGTGATTTTTTTTTTTAATTATACTTCCAAAATCTCTATCAAGTTTATTTATCCTTCATTACTACTGCCAATACATTCTCTAAGACCCCAGTCTTTATTTGGTTGGAACCATTCTCCACATGAAGTCCATAATTATTCTGAAATACAGTCATGACAATAGCAAAAGCTTATTTATATTCTCTGCCTGAGGTACTTGCACATAGTAAGCATTCAGGTAACTTATTTGAACAGTATTTAAGTATACTAACATTTTTTTCTACTTTCCTTTTAAATCTGCAAAGTTGCTGGTGAAAATAAAAGAGCCAAGTATACAAAGTAACTGAATTGTCATAAAAGCAACATCACTCATCAAAATTACACTTTTTGAACTTGAATGGATTTAAAATGGTGTATATTCCCCAAAGCTAAAACTATATAATCTCATTTATTGATCATATATCAGATTCTTGTACTATTAGACAATGTTATATGTTTGATGGTAAAATTAATAATGAGTTTATAATGTTGAAAGGAAAATTTTATTTGATCAAGCAATTTTCTGTTATCTTTAAAATCTATGTATTAGGGGTACCTGGGAGTTCAGTCATTTAAGGCTCTGACTCTTGATTTCAGCTCAGGTCATGATCTCAGGGTCCTGAGATCGAGCCCTGTGTAGCGCTCCCAGCTCAACAGGGAGTCTGCTTGAAATTCTCTCTCTCTTCTCCCTCTGCTCATTTTTCCCCAACCACCACACTCCCTGTCTCTCTAGAATAAGTAAATAAATCATTTTAAAAATCTGTGTATTAAAAGTATTATTAAAATTTGTAGAGCTGATACATTAAAATTTGACAGCTTAATAATACTTTTTGTAAGTTAACTGAAAAAGGTGAAGGTCTGGTTATACTGAAGCTAGCCTCTTCCAAGATAAAGAATTGTCTCTTATCAAAGCCGTATTTCTGTTCTTTAGTTGGGAGTTTTAGCTAACCAATATATATGATTTAATAAATGATAACTGAATGAATGTCTGGTTCCCAGAACTTTTCTCTAGGTTGTACTAAAAAAAAAGTTCTTTTGAGAATAGCTTTTTAAATATGCCTGAGTTATTTCTTGCCTACTACTACCGTACTTTTATTTATAATCATTCCTTGTCATTAATCCATGCTTGCAATTTAATATTTATTTGTTGATATTGCACTAAAAAGTTTCCTTGAGAAAGATTGCAACATTTCAACATTATGTTCTAATAAATGCCCTTATACAAACATCAGTGTTTATGGGTCATAAATTAGAAAACAATGTTTCGTTTAGCACTATTTTAGTTTATTTGCTTTTGCCTTTTTCAGTCATAAAATATGTTGCCTAAGAATTTGATTTCAGAATTATCAAAGACCATGTCTGAACATTTTTATACCGTCTTAAGTGAATTGAGGTTTCTTTAGTATAATTATTAAGACCAATTTACATAAAGCTGACTAATGTAAATTAAATCTTGGGATACTTAAATTTTGACAGCCCAGTATTGGCAACCCAGTACTTTATACAGACAGCTCAAATTTATTTAACTTCAATTAATTATCCTTTATTCAAATAATTATTTAAAATTTATAACCAGTAGAAAAGCTACATTATGACTACCATGAAACCTAGGCCCTTTTGCCTGCGGGGACACCTTCCTCTATAAAAGTCCTAAAAATTATATTTTACAATTGTATTGGTATGAAGATAAATGTAATCCAGAATCAAATTACTATTACATTTTCATTAGTATTACACTATTAATTTTTTCTTCTGATTTTAAAAGAAGTTAAAATTAAGTCATTTCTAGGGGTCCCTAAAATTATCTTGGGCACTGTGCCCACAGTCACTAATGGATAATCCAATAGTTCAAAATTAACAATCTTTTGTTTTGAATTTTATTATTTCTACTCTCACCTACCTGCTTGGAATTTTGGTTGAGCACTAAATTTTGAGTAAATAGGAACAATTCATTGTGTTTTATTGATTACTTACTCCTTTCAAGTGATAACTTTTAAGGATTTTGAGCTCATTTATTCAGTGAAAGCAAGGATAAATTCATACTAATTATTTTTTTTAATAAGATTTTATTTATTTATTTATTTATTTGAGAGAGAGAGAGCAAGCATGAGCAGAAAGGAGGGCAGAAGGAGAAGAAGCTGACTCCCCACTGAGCAGGGAGCCTGATGAGGGGCTCAAACCCAGTAACCTGAGATCATGACCTAAGCTAAAGACACACACTTAACTGACTGAGACACCCAGGCATCCAAATTCATACTAATTCTGTGTTTGGAAATAAAGTAATAGGCAAACAGTATAGTAAACACATATTTCAATTAACATTTTGGTTGATAATTAACAGAAACTTCCTTTGTGAATGGGTGAAGGAGTTACTTCTTATTCAGAATATCCTGATCTGTTCTTTATAATCAAAATCTGTAATAAAACCACTTAAGTGCGATCAGTTGATTTGGTATTATAATAAGAACAATCATAATGTGCTACTGAAATTCTAATTGAAAGGAATTAAAGAAGTTAGCACTATTAGATGGTTTGGCCCCAAATATGTAACTTAAAGGCCTGTTCTTTCCTAACTTATCTGCTGACAGCAGCAATCTTTGGATAACACAAAAAATATAAAATATACCAGAAAACTATATATTGATCTTTCTCTCCTTCAGATGCTTCCTGTCAGATAATTTGTAACTGAACAGTAAAATGACTGCCAATTCATCATTTTTTTCATTAATATAAAATGACAATTTTTAAAAGCATAAAATAGAGTTTGATTAAAATTTTCAATAGAGATATCAAGGTATATAAATGAGCACATGTTTATATGAATATTAAGAAACCACAAGAATAGTCTGTACTTTCTTAAGGAAAAAAAATCATTTTTCAGGAAATTTGCATTGATATAATTGCAAATGTGCTATTGAATTCCACAGTGAAAATCAACAACTGACTGATTCATTCAGGTATGCATTTGCAACAGCTTTGAGATGAAAATTAGATGAATTTTAACAGTAAATTGTCAAGCTTAAAGTGTTTATAGCAGTCTTACAGCTATGTATCATCATATTTCAACTGATTTCATTTGTAATACTCACTGAACCTGAGCAACATAAAATAGTTTAGTTCTTTCAGAAGGCACTGCTGTTTATAATTGGTCTGTCTCATTGTGTCTCTGCTAAAAATATATATACTTTACATTGGACCATTCTTTCAATTTTACTGACTAGAATGTTATATTAAAAAAAAAGAAGGAATGTGGAAAGAGGATGGGCCTTCAGTTAAAACAGCACTGAACTTGCATACTAGTTCAGCCAGTATTCAACTGTAGGCAGGCTGTTTGCTGAATCTGTGCTCTCAGCCGTTATTCTGCGCTGTGTCTTGAAAATTAACTGAATCTCCTGACCCCTCCAAAAACAAAGCAAGTAGGAGAGGAACTTCTATTTGGTAATGTGTCAGGTTTTCTCTATTTGATTCAAAAGTCACAGGGTACACATTAAATATTTATTACTCACTCATTTACACACACACACACACACATACAGTACACAGAAAAAGGTTATCTGTCATTTTTGGCTAGAAGATGTCCATTCACAACACTGAAGAATGAATTAATCAAGGTTGAAATCATGAGCTTTTATATGTAATAAATAATTCCCGAATATCAGTGGATGGACACAATATTTTGTTGCTCACTTACTTAAAAAAAAAAAAAAACACGATTATTTTTTCCTGGTTTCTTTTCAACCTTTAAAAAGAGTCATGTCATTCTATCATTGACCTCTCATAGCTCAAGTTATTGAAAGTTGTATTCTTCCTATAGCCAAAAGCAAAGCATGTCAAATTAGGAAATATATAAAGAGCTTCAGGCTTCCCATTCCAAAGGGTTTTAGAATAAATCATTTTGCTTATAGGTTTATGATCTAGTGTTGACCAAAAATGAATTCTGGCCACCCACGGACCAAGGAGCAAATAAAGGGGCTGTGTAGTGAGAATTGTCAATAGGAATTGCTGGCCTCAGCATGAAAGAGTATTGAATTGCTGCACTCTCATGATAGAGCTTCAGTGGATGAAGAGATGCTTCTTATGAATGAGCAAAGAAAGTGGTTTCTTGAGATGGAATTCTAGTGAAGATGTTGAAAGTGACAACAAAAGATTTAGAGTATTACTTAACTTAGTTGACGAAGCAGCAGCAGGGTATGAAAGAATTGACTCCAAATTTTAAAGAAGTGCTGTGGATAAGATGCTATCAAACTGCATGGCATGCTGTAGAGATAATGTTCTTATAGGAGGAGATGATTGATATGGCAAAGTTCACTGTTGTCTTACTTGAAGAAATGGCTACAGCCACCCAATCTTCTGCAACCATCCCTCTGACCAGTCAGCAGCAATCACATCAAGGCAAGACCCCCCCACCAGCAAAAGTATTATACTCACTGAAAGCTGAGGTGATAGTCAGCATTTTTTAGGAATAAGGTATTTTTAAATTAAGTTATATACACTTGGTTAGACATAAAGTACTGCTCACTTAATAGACTATAGTATACATTTAATATGCACTAGGAAACCAAAAATTTCATTTGACTTGCTTTATTACAATATTTTCTTTATTGTGGTGGTCTGGAACTGAACCCACAAAATCTCTGAGTGTGCCTGTAATTAGAAACTACATCCTGTGAGTTCTCTGAAGACCTTTTTCATTAGGTTTTTATATTTTTCAAGGAACAAATTAGTGTAAT
Source organism: Martes martes (assembly GCF_963455335.1). NCBI lineage: Eukaryota > Metazoa > Chordata > Mammalia > Carnivora > Mustelidae > Martes > Martes martes. The sequence goes on along the minus strand of NC_137890.1, from coordinate 96,925,992 downwards.
AAAAATTTTTGAGAATTTTAACATGATCATTTCCTATGTGCCAGAAAAATTTTATGTTGATATTATGTTCTACATATTATATATTATTAATATTTGCCTTCTTGAAAAACATGTTCTTGAATATAGGAAAGAAATGATCTGTATTGGTGAGGAACATAGCTTTCTTAGAAAAATGAAATTTTCAGATAATCCAAAGATTAGATTTTCTCTGGTATTTTTTTTTTAAGATTTTATTTGAGCAAAACACAACACACATGTGGGTCTGTGCACAGGAGTGGTGGGGGCAGAGGAAGAGAAATAATCTCAAGCAGACTCTGCACTGAGTGTGGAACACAATGTGGGGCTCAATTTCATGACCCTGAGATCATGACCTAAGCCAAAATCAAGAGTCAGCCGCTTAACCAACTGAATCTCCTGGGCACCCCTCCAGTATTTTAAATTTTATCTGCTATTTAACATTTCATTTAAGCTTTTGGATTTTCCATTTATTTCTTGTGGAGACATAGAAATAGAAATTTTCAAAAGCCTGATCACTACAGGAAAACAGAAGCAAGCAGACTGCTTTGAATAATCCAAAAATAAAATAAATTCTGATATGACTGATCAACTCTACTTCATTCAGTGATGATTTAAACCTTTTAGAAGAGGGGATTGGAAAAATAATCTGGTAGTGTTCAGATGACAATGAAATGACTGATCAACAGAGTGAAAAAATTGAAATAGACAGCAGATATTCAATTTTGAGTTATCAGTCAGAACATTGAGAAATAAATAGAAGGCCCCTATACCTGCAGGTTAAACAAATGCCATACGAGAGCTTTGCTTGAATTACTTAAATTATAAATATCTTTAGTCTTTACTCACCCTTTTCTCTCAACCCAAACCATCATCCAATTCTTTGGCTATTTTTAAAAATCAAAGTTCCTTTGTGTAGTAACATTACGAGCTGTCTGAAAATAAGAATTTTACCTAAATTCCCCTTGATTCTCAAGGGCCTTCATTTCTTTTTTTTTTTTTTTTTTTTTTTTAATTTTTTATTTTAATAAACATATAATGTATTTTTATCCCCAGGGGTACAGGTCTGTGAATCATCTGGTTTACACATTTCACAGCACTCATCATAGCCCATACCCTCCCCAATGTCCATTTCCCCACCACCCTCTCCCGTCCCCCTTCCCCCCCGCAACCCTCAGTCTGTTTCTTGAGATTGAGTCTTTTATGGTTTGTCTCCCTCCCAATCCCATCTTTTCATTTTTTCTTTTCCTACCTCCCCCCAAACCCCCCCACCTTGCATCTCCCCTTCCTCATATCAAAGAGATCATATGATAGTTATATTTCTCCGATTGACTTATTTCGCAAAGCATGATACCCTCTAGTTCCATCCACGTCGTCGCAAATGGCAAGATTTCATGTCTTTTGATGGCTGCATAGTATTCCATTGTGTATATATACCACCTCTTCTTTATCCATTCATCTGTTGATGGACATCTAGGCGCTTTCCACAGTTTGGCTATTGTGGACATTGCTGCTATAAACATTCGGGTGCACGTGCCCCTTCGGAGCACCACGTTTGTATCTTTAGGATATATACCCAGGAGTGCAATTGCTGGGTCGTAGGGTAGCTCTATTTTCAGTTTTTTGAGGAACCTCCACACTGTTTTCCAGAGTGGTTGCACCAGCTTGCATTCCCACCAACAGTGTAGGAGGGTTCCCCTCTCTCCGCATCCTCGCCAGCATCTGTCATTTCTTGACTTGTTAATTTTAGCCATTCTGACTGGTGTGAGGTGGTATCTCATTGTGGTTTTGATTTGTATTTCCCTGATGCCGAGTGATGTGGAGCATTTTTTCATGTGTCTGTTGGCCATCTGGATGTCTTCCTTGCAGAAATGTCTGTTCATGTCCTCTGCCCATTTCTTGACTGGATTATTTGTTCTTTGGGTATTGAGTTTGATAAGCTCTTTATAGATTTTGGATACGAGCCCTTTATCTGATAGGTCGTTTGCAAATATCTTCTCCCATTCTGTCAGTTGTCTTTTGGTTTTGTTTACTGTTTCCTTTGCTGTGCAAAAGCTTTTGATCTTGATGAAATCCCAATAGTTCATTTTTGCCCTTGCTTCTGTTGCCTTTGGTGATGATCCTAGGAAGAAGTTGCTGCGGTTGAGGTCAAAGAGGTTGCTGTCTGCATTGTCCTCAAGGATTTTGATAGATTCCTTTCGCACATTGAGGTCCTTCATCCACTTTGAGTCTATTTTCGTGTGTGGTGTAAGGAAATAGTCCAATTTCATTTTTCTGCATGTGGCTGTCCAATTTTCCCAGCACCATTTGTTGAAGAGGCTGTCTTTTTTCCATTGGATATTCTTTCCTGCTTTGTCGAAGATTAGTTGACCATAGAGTTGAGGGTCTATTTCTGGGCTCTCTATTCTGTTCCATTGATCTATATGTCTGTTTTTGTGCCAGTACCATACTGTCTTGATGATGACAGCTTTGTAATAGAGCTTGAAGTCTGGAATGGTGATGCCACCGACTTTGGCTTTCTTTTTCAATATTCCTTTGGCTATTCGAGGTCTTTTCTGGTTCCATATAAATTTTAGGATTATTTGTTCTATTTCTTTGAAAAAAATGGATGGGATTTTGATAGGGATTGCATTAAATGTGTAGATTGCTTTAGGTAGAATAGACATTTTCACAATATTTGTTCTTCCAATCCATGAGCATGGAATATTTTTCCATTTCTTTGTGTCTTCCTCAATTTCTTTCATGAGGACTTTATAGTTTTCTGAGTATAGATTCTTTGCCTCTTTGGTTAGATTTATTCCTAGGTATCTTATGGTTTTGGGTACGATTGTAAATGGGACTGACTCCTCAATTTCTCTTTCTTCTGTCTTGTTGTTAGTGTAAAGAAATGCGACTGATTTCTGTGCATTGACTTTATATCCTGACACTTTACTGAATTCCTGTATAAGTTCTAGCAGTTTTGGAGTGGAGCCTTTTGGGTTTTCCACATATAGTATCATATCATCTGCAAAGAGTGAGAGTTTGACTTCTTCTTTGCCAATTTGGATGCCTTTAATTTCTTTTTGTTGTCTGATTGCTGAGGCTAGGACTTCTAGTACTATATTGAACAGCAGTGGTGATAACGGACATCCCTGCCGTGTTCCTGACCTTAGCGGAAAAGCTTTCAGTTTTTCTCCATTGAGAATGATATTTGCGGTGGGTTTTTCATAGATGGCTTTGATAATATTGAGGTATGTGCCTTCTATCCCTACACTTTGAAGAGTTTTAATCAGGAAGGGATGCTGCACTTTGTCAAACGCTTTTTCAGCATCTATTGAGAGTATCATATGGTTCTTACTCTTTCTTTTATTAATGTATTGTATCCCATTGATGGATTTGCGGATGTTGAACCAACCTTGCAGCCCTGGAATAAATCCCACTTGGTCGTGGTGAATAATCCTTTTAATGTACTGTTGGATCCTATTGGCCAGTATTTTGGTGAGAATTTTCGCATCTGTGTTCATCAAGGATATTGGTCTGTAATTCTCTTTTTTGGTGGGATCCTTGTCTGGTTTTGGGATCAAGGTGATGCTGGCCTCATAGAATGAGTTTGGAAGTTTTCCTTCCATTTATATTTTTTGGAACAGTGTCAGGAGAATAGGAATTAATTCTTCTTTGAATGTTTGGTAGAATTCCCCTGGGAAGCCGTCTGGTCCTGGACTTTTGTTTGTTTGGAGATTTTTGATGACTGTTTCAATCTCCTTACTGGTTATGGGTCTGTTCAGGTTATCTATTTCTTCCTGGTTCAGTTGTGGTAGTTTATACATCTCTAGAAATGTATCCATTTCTTCCAGGTTGTCAAATTTGTTGCCATAGAGTTGCTCGTAGTATGTTCTTATAATTGTTTGTATTTCTTTGGTGTTGGTTGTGATCTCTCCTCTTTCATTCATGATTTTATTTATTTGCGTCCTTTCTCTTTTCTTTTTGATAAGTCTGGCCAGGGGCTTATCAATCTTATTAATTCTTTCAAAGAACCAGCTCCTAGTTTTGTTGATTTGTTCTATTGTTTTTTTAGTTTCTATTTCATTGATTTCTGCTCTGATCTTTATGATTTCTCTTCTCCTGCTGGGTTTAGGCTTTCTTTGTTGTTCTCTCTCCAGCTCCTTTAGGTGTAGGGTTAGGTTGTGTATTTGAGACCTTTCTTGTTTCTTGAGAAAGGCTTGCACTGCTATATATTTTCCTCTCAGGACTGCCTTTGTTGTATCCCACAGATTTTGAACTGTTGTGTTTTCATTATCATTTGTTTCCATGAATTTTTTCAATTCTTCTTTAATTTCCTGGTTGACCCATTCATTTTTTAGAAGGATGCTGTTTAGTCTCCATGTATTTGCGTTCTTTCCAAATTTCCTCTTGTGATTGAGTTCGAGCTTCAGAGCATTGTGGTCTGAAAATATGCAGGGAATGATCTCGATCTTTTGGTACCGATTGAGACCTGATTTATGACCCAGGATGTGGTCTATTCTGGAGAATGTTCCATGTGCACTAGAGAAGAATGTATATTCTGTTGCTTTGGGATGGAATGTTCTGAATATATCTGTGATGTCCATCTGGTCCAGTGTGTCATTTAAGGCCTTTATTTCCTTGTTGATCTTTTGCTTAGATGATCTGTCCATTTCAGTGAGGGGAGTGTTAAAGTCCCCTGCTATTATTGTATTACTGTCGATGTATTTCTTTGATTTTGTTATTAATTGGTTTATATAGTTGGCTGCTCCCATGTTAGGGGCATAGATATTTAAGATTGTTAGATCTTCTTGTTGGACAGACCCTTTGAGTATGATATAGTGTCCTTCCTCATCTCTTATTATAGTCTTTGGCTTAAAATCTAATTGATCTGATATAAGGATTGCCACCCCAGCTTTCTTCTGATGTCCATTAGCATGGTACATTGTTTTCCACCCCCTCACTTTAAATCTGGAGGTGTCTTCGGGTCTAAAATGAGTTTCTTGTAGGCAGCATATTGATGGGTTTTGTTTTTTTATCCATTCTGATACCCTGTGTCTTTTGATTGGGGCATTTAGCCCATTAACATTCAGGGTAACTATTGAGAGATATGAATTTAGTGCCATTGTATTGCCTGTAAGGTGATTGTTACTGTATATTGTTTCTGCTTCTTTCTGATCTACTACTTTTAGGGTCTCTCTTTGCTTAGAGGACCCCTTTCAATATTTCCTGTAGAGCTGGTTTGGTGTTTGCAAATTCTTTCAGCTTTTGTTTGTCCTGGAAGCTCTTTATCTCTCCTTCTATTTTCAATGATAGCCTAGCCGGATATAGTATTCTTGGCTGCATGTTTTTCTCGTTTAGTGCTCTGAATATGTCATGCCAGTTCTTTCTGGCCTGCCAGGTCTCTGCGGATAGGTCCGCTGCCAATCTAATGTTTTTACCCTTGTATGTTACAGACTTCTTTTCCCGGGCTGCTTTCAGGATTTTCTCTTTGTCGCTAAGACTTGTAAATTTTACTATCAGGTGACGAGGTGTGGACCTATTTTTATTGATTTTGAGGGGCGTTCTTAGCATCTCCTGGATTTTGATGTTTGTTCCCTTTGCCATATTAGGAAAATTCTCTCCAATAATTGTCTCCAATATACCTTCTGCTCCCCTCTCTCTTTCTTCTTCTTCTGGAATCCCAATTATTCTAATGTTGTGTCGTCTTATGGTGTCACTTATCTCTCGAATCCTCTCCTCGTGTTCCAGTAGTTGTTTGTCTCTCTTTTGCTCAGCTTCTTTATTCTCTGTCATTTGGTCTTCTATGTCACTAATTCTTTCTTCTGCCTCATTTATCCTGGCAGTGAGAGCTTCCATTTTTGATTGCACCTCATGAATAGCTTTTTTGATTTCAACTTGGTTAGATTTTAGTTCTTTTATTTCTCCAGAAAGGGCTTTTATCTCTCCGGAGAGGGTTTCTCTAATATCTTCTATGCCTTTTTCGAGCCCGGCTAGAACCTTGAGAATTGTCATTCTGAACTCTAGATTTGTCATGCTACCTATGTCTGTATTGATTAGGTCTCCAGCCTTCGGTACGGCCTCTTGTTCTTTTTTTTGAGGTGAGTTTTTCCGCCTTGTCATTTTGTCCAGGTAGGATTTGCTTTCTCCTGCTGTGGAATTCCGCTGTTCTTGGTGACTGAAGTTGGTTTTGGATCGGTTTCTTGTTGATCTTCTGGGGGAGGGGCCTGTTGTAGTGATTTTCAAGTGTCCTTGCCGCAGGCGGAATTGCACCGCCCTTGCCAGGGGCCGGGCTAAGTAATCCGCTCGGGTTTGCTTTCGGGAGCTTTTGTTCCCTGAGCGCTTTCCGTAGAGTTCCGGAGGACGGGAATGAAGATGGCGGCCTCCCAATCTCTCGGCCCGGAGGAGCCGAGAGCTTGGGGTTCCGCCCCTCAGTGCGCTCTCAGAGCAAAGCGCCCAACAGTCCCGCCTCCCTGGCTTGCGGTCGCGCCTCGAGGAAAGCAGTCAATTGTTGGAGCTGGAGAAAAGCGCCGGGTCGCTTTTGTCTCTGTGGCCTCCGGCCGCGCTCCGAGCCCACCCAGCCTGCGACCGGCACAAGGTAACCCTGGGCTTAGAGCTCACTCCTCGGCTTTGTCGCTATAGCCGGCTTCCCCGCTCCAATACCTGCGAGCTCTGCGGCACTCAGACACCCCCAGTCCTTCTGTGACCCTGCGGGTCCTGGGGTTATGCTGACCCCGCCTGGGTTTCCCCCCAGTTTAGCCTCTGGAGCGATGTCTCCCACTGGAGCCGACTTTTAAAAGTCCCGATTTTGTGCTCCGTCGCTCCGCCGCTTGCCGGGTGCCGGCCCCTCCCCCCGGGGTCTATCTTCCCGTCGCTTTGGATTCACTTCTCCGCAGGTCCTACCTTTCAGAAAGTGATCGATTTTCTGTTTCTGGGATTGTTGCTCTTCTTCTCTTTGATTTCCCGTTGGATTTGTAGGTGTTCACAATGGTTAGATAAGCTATCTAGCTGATCTCCTGCTACCCGATGTCGTCTCAGCCTGCTACTTCTCCGCCATCTTGACTCCTCCCCCGGGCCTTCATTTCTATCCAAACTTTTTTTTTTTTTTCAATAATTCACAGTAGAGAGTCTGGCTATACATATGGAAAATGGCTGGTCCATAATGCCTTGGGAACTTAGAACCATATAGGAAACCCAGCAAGCCAAACCACAATGTCTGTAGTAATCAGCCCATAATCACCATGGCTTGGTCAGTGATTTCCTTTCCCTATTTTTACCCTCTTCCCTATTTTTGCCTGCACTTGCAGTTCAGTACTAACCAAAGAAAGCAGAATATCTTTCCCAAATTAGTCATTAAAGATATCTCACTTGCCATTAACTCACCTTCAGTCTCAACATGTCAACAATCTCCAATCAGAACATACCTGAAGCCCCACCACCCTTAATTTATTGTGCTATAAAATTTCCCATATCCTCCATAGCATAGCATTTATTTGTTTGTTTTTTAAATATTTATTTCTTTATTTTAGAGAGTCAAGGAGCGGGACCAGGATGTGGGGTAGTGGGGAGCAGAGGGAGAGAGAGAGAAGCAGACTCCCTGCTGAGGGCGGAGCCTGAGCCTGAGCCTGATGTGGTGCTAGATCTTGACCTCAGCAGGAATCAAGAGTAGGAAGCTTAACCAACTGAGCCACCCACGCACCCTAGCATAGCATTTGAATTTCTGCCAAACAAGTGATGGAGGCTGACTCCCTTGCTGTAGCAAGTTCTGAATAGTTAGCCCCCATCTGTTCTCATTTTGGTAGACTGTGTTTATTTCTGCATGCCACACACCTCTGTTTTGACCAGCTTGCCTTCTTCAGCACCCCACAGATTTACCATGCTTGTGCAAGCTGGATTTTTGCTTATCCATAAGGGTAACAGTAATTTTTTGATTCATGGTTGTCTTTTTTTTTTTTTTTTTCCTTATGCCCTCTTACTGCTGTCTAGCAGAAAGTCTATCTTTCTCAACTCTGAAGACATTCACTTTCTACAAGGGTCTGTGATGATGAGAATGAAAACCTTTGAAAAGGCACATTTGTAGTTCTATTAATAGATGGAATATGTATGTAAAGCTTTCAGATACAGAGCAAAGATTAGAAGGAAATCAGTGTTACAAACACACAGACACACACAAAGTTCCTTTCATATATTCCATTTAGAAATTTTAATTAACAAAGGAATCTCCATTGTTTCATTCTGCTGGAGAAACAATTGTATTCCTTTTTGAGATTCTGCTGTTTACAGTTAAGAAGTCTAACTGTCACTGAGTTGAGTGACTCTAAAGGTGTATAAATTGTATTTTTTCCCTCTTTTAATCTAAAGAATGGTAAGTTCGATGAACCCCAAGAAAGACAAGTTTAAATACCTTCAGACGTCATGGCAGTTGCCATCATTTTATAATCTGAAGATTGCATAGCTTTTATTTTATTTTTATTTTATTTATTTATTTATTTATTTATTTATCTATCTATTTGACAGAGATCACAAGTAGGCAGAGAGGCAGGCAGAGAGAGAGGGGGGAGACCGATGCGGGGCTCGATCCCAGGACCCTGAGATCATGACGTGAGCTGAAGGCAGAGGCCCAACCCTCTGAGCCACCCAGGTGCCCCTGCATAGCTTTTAAAATATAGTGTATAACTATGGGTTTAAGGATTTTCAGTCTTCATATATGTTAATTAACTAGACCATTACTATATTCATATTCAAATTATATCAATTTTATGTATCAGTAGAGGTTCCCTTTGGACTGGCTTCTGTGTCTTTTTGCCATATTTGAATAGTCTTTGAAAGCTTTCTTAGCTTCTGTCATGACCAGGTGTATCATGCTCTCCTCTGTGTCCTTCTGCCTCAGAATCAGAATGAAGAAAATAAACAGTTCTCTAGAGAATGCTGTATTTTCTTTGTGGCAAATTTATAGGAAAGTAGATACCAGAATCTGAGGGCTAAGGGCATCGTTGAATGTCCATTTCAGTGGGAAAACCTGGAAAAAAACAGACTTTTCATTTTTATTTCAATTTTTGTTAAATTATATTGATCTTTTTAAAAGATTTTATTTATTTATTTGACACAGAGAGAGAGAGATCACAAGTAGTTGGAGAGGCAGGCAGAGAGAGGGAGAGGGGGAAACAGGCTCCCAGCTGAGTAGAGCCCCATGTGGGGCTAGATCTCAGGACCCCGAGACCATGGCCTGAGCCGAAGGCAGAGGCTTAACCCACTGAGCCATCCACGCACCTCAATATATTGATCTTTCTTATTTATAATACCAATAATACATATTTTTTAAAAATTTAAATATTTGATTATACAATTATACCTTTTTTTCCTATTTTGAAACTACTAATTAAGGGTGCCTAGGTGGCTCAGTCCTTAAGCTTCTGCCTTTCCAGGGTCCCATGATCCCAGGGTCCTGGGATCCAGCCCCGCATCAGGCTCCCCTGCTCCCTGGGGAGACTGTTTCTCCCTCTTGCACTCCCCCAACTTGTGTTCCCTCTCCCGCTGTCTCTCTCTGTGTCAAAAAAATAAAAAAAAAAAAAGAAACTACTAATTGCTAATAAAATGTATAATTAATTGAAAAATGTAATTATATATCTTTTCTAAGTAAAATGCCAGACGATAGTTTCAAAACAATATATTTATATGAAAGGAAAGTTACTGTTACTGAATAGAGTTCAAAACTTTCTGTGTATTTCTTTATATTTTAATAAGACATGGCATGTTTGGTTTTTATTCAAATTATTTTTGTCTTTTTTTTTTTTAAGATTTTTTTTATTCATTGACAGAAAGAGAAAGGACAAACAAGGGGAGTGGCAGGCAGAGTGAAAAACAGGCTCCCCACCAAGCAAGAAGCCTAAAGTGCAACTTGATCCTAGGACCCTAGGATCATGACCTGATCCAAAGGCAGAGGCTTAAAAACTGAGGCACCCAGTTTTTAAGTTTTTAAGTTTAGGCACCCTAAATTACTTTGGTCTTGATAAGCAAGTATCTAATGTAGAGTTGAGGTCACTTGATTCAGATTCCTTTTGCTTCCAGGACATTGACACTACAGATAATTCTTTATTCTTACAGAGTAGTCTTTCAGTCCCTAGTCTTTTCTTAGTAGAGATAATTCTAAGATGGGAAAAGAGCCAAACCCAAAGGATAAATATTATATAATTTCACTTATATGAAATATCTAGAATAGGCAATTTCTTGGAAAGTAGAACTAACCTTATTCAGAACTGGGGGAGGGAAAATGAGAAGTTTTTATTTAACAAGTATAGAATTTACATTTATCATGACGAAAAAACCTGGAAATGAATTGCCAGAGTTCTTTGTATATTCTGTTTATAAGTTCTTAGATATGTACTTACACATATGTTTTTCCAATCTGCATCTTCTGTATTGATTTACTAGATACTCTCTTTGGATGTATACAAGGTATAAATGATTTACTAGATATTAACTTTGGATGTATACAAGATATAAATGATAATGAAGTCCCAATTTATCATTTTGAAATTTTATTCTTAGTGCTTTCTGCTCCTACCCACACCACCCCTCCAAAAAATATTTGTTGACTCTAGGTTCCCAAATCCTTTCTGCAGTTTTATTCTACGTATTTGCACTTTCAATTTTTAGATTTATGGCTCTAGTGTAGTAAAGGATATATATATATATATATATATACACACAAATATATATATATATAGACATAGGCTGTCAAAATTATATATATATATATAGAGAGAGAGAGAGAGAGAGGGGGGCAGTCAAAAATATATATACATGTATTTTAGCACCATTTCTAAGATAACTTTCCTTTACTCATTAAATTGCATTAGCATTCTTTATTCATTCTATATGGATGGATCTAGTTCTAGAATCTTGGTTCTTTCTCCATTCAGCTATTCATCTGTCCTTTAACCAATACTATGCCATTTTAATTACTATAATCTGATAACATAAGCCTTCTATTTTTATACTTCTTTTCTGACTTTCTTTTATATATATCCTATATCATTTGCAATTTTGTATTTTTCCATTGTACTCATGCATTGCTACAAAATGTACCTGTCAGAATTTTGATGTAATGAAATTGAATATAGATCAATTTGGGGAACATTGGCATCTTAGCAATACTGTATCACCTGATTAATAGATATGATATCCCTATTTAATGGACCATCTTTAATTTTTCTAACATTTTCTTGTTTTTATTAAACATCTTTTGTTACATTTTCTCCTACATATTTCATGTATATGTATCCTATTGTAAATGTTCTTTGTCTGGAATATTGGTCTCATTTCTCAGGCTGACTCTAAGCCTTCAGCAGACTCTGTTCACCTGCGCTTTTTCACATCTCCTATTTCTGTTCAGTCACTGCTGATTGCTTCCTCGTACTCAGAATAAGGCTCAGTATATACCTAGAGACTTGAAGTACTTTTGCCCCTACCATCAGACTTTAAGAGTTCCTGTATGCTTGTTCTGAAGGGAGAAAGGTCTTCCTCAGGGCCTTCCTCCAGCTACAGATGACAACAAATTCATGCTCCATGTAGCGCTCAGATGTCTGGGTTCTCAGTTCTTTCCTCAGCCTTGCACCAGCTCTTAAGACAGCTTTAAAAATGAGGGGCGCCTGGGTGGCTCAGTGGGGTAAAGCCTCTGCCTTGGCTCAGGTCCTGGGATCGAGCCCTTCATCGGGCTCTCTGCTCCGTGGAGAGCCTGCTTTCTCCTCTCTCTCTGCCTGCCTCTCTGCCTACTGGTGATCTCTGTCTGTCAAATAAATAAATAAAATCTTTAAAAAAAAAATGAGTCAAAATTTTACCTTCTTTCCTCTTAGCCACTGTGGTTCCTCCTCTTGCCATGTTCTGCTAAGAATGAAATCAGCCATTTATCTCCTCTTTTCTAAGAGAGGTTTGCCATTTACTCGTGTGTGTGTGTGTGTGTGTGTGTGTGTGTATGTGTGTGTGTGTGTGTGTGTGTAGTTGTCCCCGCCATCCCTCCCCTCAGCTGTGTTGGATGTTAGGAAACAAATTATAATTTATAGGTTTTCTGCCCTGTTCTTATTGTTAGAACTTGACCGATATTTTATTACAACTTTATTACAAGCCACAACTGGAGGCCCATGGCATTTTCATTTTAAATGTGTCACCTCTACTCTGCCTAGAATTCAATTTTAGAGGTTGTCAGGATACCTCCTTTTTCTATCCAACATTTTTTGGTGTTCATGACAACTTTTTAGCATTTAATACATGAAAAATTAAGTTAAACTTATAAAAAGTAGTTACTTACACATGAACACCTATGTAATGTACAGTTTATAGAATGTAATAGATTGAGTTTCTCAGAATAAAATGGAAAAAAACACTGGACATAGAGAGAACGGATTTAAATCTGGCTTGACATTAAGCTCTGAGACTTTGAGCCTATTTCTTTAATGTACTGTTTCTCAGATTTTCAAAATAGAAATTAAAACAGCCACCACAAGGAATTTATGAGAATTAAATGAGTTAACGTGTAGTGTAGAGAAGTATATAGCCCACAGGTAACTGATCTCTGTTCCTTGAATCTAGATATAAACATAAATATCAAATATTATTCCAATACAGATATAACAAATTATAATTCACCTAAAACTTAAAAAGTGACAAACTTTGAATATCCCTAAAGAGTTATGGGGTTTTTTGTTGTTGTTGTCTACAGTAAAAAACAAATGTGTTTATAATAGACTTAAATTTAGAAAAAAAATCTACTTAATTTCTCATTTTAGTAAGTTTTCTTTTTCATATATTGCTGATTTTTTTTCTTTTCAAGGGATTTTTGAATTCTGACTCAGATCTACAAAGGCTAGTTTGATGGCATTAAATTTAGGTTTATGTAATATGCTACAGGTTTTCTCTGCTTTGTTGTTGTAACTTAGGGAATTTTTTTAGCATTTTTTTTGTCTTTGTGTTTTCCCTTTGTTGTCATTTTACTTATATATTACCTGCCATTATGTGTTTATATTCATGTTTTGTATTTTCTTAGATCAATAATAATAGCTCTTTCAACATAGGCAGGGTTGAGGGGTTTGGCCAATTTTGGGGTAAAGAATCTTCTTTTCTGTTGGAAAGCAGCTTCTTTAATTTTTGGTGCCTTATTGGTAGAGAGGGCTGATTTTGTGAATATTTTTGTTTGTTTATATAGAAAACTTAATTTTGACTGCCTATGTCTTTCTTTACCTTCACTACCAAGGCTCTGAGGGAAAAAGTTTTACCTTCTAATCACCTTCCTTCTCCCAGAAGTTGTTCCCCTTCTTATCAGTTTCCTTGTGGCCATTGATCTGATCAACTTAGCCTCAGCTTGAAATATTTTTTTTCCTTTGGAGTAGGACTTTCCTCTTCCTGAGAAATCTCCATTAAATCCTGCTTCTGCATTGCAGATGCAGCTGACTGTGGAATGAAATGAGATGTTCCTGTCATCACTCACATAATTTGGAGCTGTAGTATTCTCTCTCTTTTAATCATTCCAGGCAAATGTTATGGGTGATTTTCTTTTTTTTTTTTTTTTTTTTTTTAAAGATTTTATTTACTTATTTGACAGACAGAGATCACAAGTAGGCAGAGAGGCAGGCAGAGAGAGAGAGGAAGGGAAGCAGGCTCCGTGTTGAGCAGGGAGCCCGATGCGGGGCTCGATCCCAGGACCCCGGGATCATGACCTGAGCTGAAGGCAGAGGCTTTAACCCACTGAGCCACCCAGGTGCCCCAGGGTGATTTTCTTTGTTCTCTTTGTTGACCTGGATGGTTTGGGGATGATGTGTGGAGATATTCAGATTCAAGGAGCTCCCATTAGTTTTCAGGAAATGGCATATCATAGGATGTGTCAATTTGTATGAAAGAAATGAATTTGTCTTTAAAGTTATAGCTCTTTGATATTTTTAATTTCATTCATAGGAAAAGACAAGTGGTGAGAAAAAGTCTACTTTTTAAAGTTTGACTTAAGTATAAATCATCTCAAATAAATTATGTACATCCAGTATGTGCAATATAATATGATATATGTATTGACATATAGTCAGGCAGCTTCTCTTTGCATGATATGGTGTTACCAGAAGTAGTGCATATTGAGCCACATGGTAAACATGAAATGCAAAAATCTGATGTGTGTTTCCATTAACCACTTACCATACAAAATGAGGACTATATATATTCATACATATGAATATATATATACATATATATATATTCATGAAAATGTATCTCCTGTTGCTTCTTTTTCTATATACTAGCAATTATTTGTTGCTAGTATATAGAAATGCAATTAATATTTGCATTTTGACTTCATATCTTCCAATGTTTCCAGACATACTTACTAGTTATAATAGATTTTTTTACAGATTCTTAGAATTTTTTACATAAATGATCATGTCATCTATAAATAAAGACATTTCATTATTTCTTTCCAATCTATGATTTTATTTATTTTCCCTACTTTTACCATACTACTTAAACCTCCAATACAATTTTTAATAGAAGAGGTAAGAACAAATATCTTCTCCTTATTTCTAGTTTAAAAGAAAAAAATTCAGGGGCACCTGGGTGGCTCAGTGGGTTAAAGCCTCTGCTTTCAGCTCAGGTCATGATCCCAGGGTCCTGGGATTGAGCCCCACATCAGGCTCTCTGCTCTGCAGGGAGCCTGCTTCCTCCTCTCTCTGCCTGCCTCTCTGCCTACTTGTGATCTTTGTCTGTCGAATAAATAAATAAAATCTTAAAAAAATAAATAAATAAAAGAAAAAAATTCAGTTTTCACTAAAAATGATTAAATATGTTTTCTCATATATACCCTTCATTAAGTTGAGAAAGTTTGTTTATATTATTAGTCCAGTAAGAGTTTTCACTGATTTGAATTTTGTCAATGTCATTTTGTCAAATGCCTGAGCTGATCCTATGTATTTTCTTTGTTAATCTGGTGATAGGAGAATCTTTTTATTCTTTTTATTTATTTTTTTAAAGAGTTTATTTATTTATTTGACAGAGAGTGAGAGAGAGCAGAAGCTGGGGGAGTGGCAGGCAGAGGGAGGAGGAGAAGCAGGCTCCTTGCAGAGCAGGGGAAGCCTGACATGGGACTTGAACCCAGGACCCTGGGATCATGACCTGAGCTGAAGGCAGTTGCTTGACCAACTGAGCCACCCAGGTGCCCAGGATAATCTTTTAAAAAAATTAAATCATCCTTGCATTCCTGGGATAACCCCCACTTGATCGTGTTGTATTATTGTCTTTTTGAATATCATTAAATTTGATTTGCTAAAAATTTTTTTTACAGGATCTTTTATCTGTATTCATGAGGGTTGTTGCTCTGTAGTTCTCTTTTCTTATATTATCTTTATCTGGTTTGCATATCAGTGTATGCCAGTTTCATATAATGAGTGGGGGAGTATTTCTTGCTATTTTCTGAAGAAGTTATAGAACTGAAGTTATTTCTTCCTCAAATATTAGGTGGAATTCCTAATGAAGTCATATGAAATGGGAGTTTTGTGTGAAGTTTTATCTACCATATCAGTTTCTTTCATAGACAAACAAAACTTAGGTTATATGTTATTTGTTGAATGAGATTTGTAGTTTGTGTCATTAAAGGTACTTGTCCATTTCATCTTAACTTTTGAATGCATTAACATACAGGTCTTCATACCATTCCTTTATCAACTTGTTGAAGACTTAGAAGATTCAGTGATGCCGCCTCCCTTTTTCTTGACATTGGTAACTTGTGTTTTTTCTCATGTTTTATGATCAGCCTGACAGATTTGTCAATTTTATTGATCTTCTCAAAGAAAAATCTTTTTGTTACATTGATATCTTCTATTTGTCTTCTGTTTCTATTTCATTGTTTTCTGCTTTATACTTATTATTTTTTTTTCCTTAATTTTAGTTTAATGTTCTCTCTCTCTCTCTTTTTTTTTCCCTTTTTTTAGCTTCCAAAGGTAGTTAGGTCATTAATATGAGTGCTCTCCCTCTATCACTCTTTTTTTAATGAATGTGTTCAATTCTGCACTTTTTCCTCTAAGCATTACTTTAGCTGGGACTTAGAAATTGATTTTTTTGGTTGATATATGAGATTTTCAGACAGCTTCTTGTTATTAACTACCAATTTAGTTCCAGTGTAGACAGATAATATATTTTACATATTTAAATCCAGTGAAAATATCGGGACTTATTTAGGGCCCAGAATATAGCCTGTCTCAGTATGAGTTCAGTGTATACTTGAAGAGTCTCTCTGCTGTTGTTTGGGTAGCGTGTGTCTTATAAATATCAGTGAGCTTATTTTAGTTTACTAATGGTTTTTAAATTATTTTTAATTCTGAAGTTTTACAGATGCAGCCTCCTCTCAAATAGTAAGATTTGACTATATGTTCAGGTCTTAGATTTATATTAAGCTGGAATTCACAGAAAAAGAAATGCTTATTGTACTTCTGCCTTTGTATTTTTAGTTTGTTATCTAAAAATGTTGGAAGAGCAACATTTTTTCTCTGAAATTGACATTTCTTTGAATAATACTACTACACATGAGGAAAAAATGTTGAATAAGGGGAAATACTTCTCAAATTCTAGTCACATTATTTTTGCTGTAAATCAACTTCAAACATCAATAGAATATGTAAGACCACAGATATAGAATAAGTTTAAAGATTATAAGATAAATTTAAAAAATGATATCATGACAGACAAATATTGGTGAAATTTGGCAGATTTGGGCCCTATCCAAACTTTATTATTTTATTTGTTTACTTATTTATTTATTATATTTTATTGAAAAATTAGTAAATGATTGTTTAAAATTTTCAAATAGTTATGATAAAATAGTTAATTTCATCTCAGATATCTCATTCATCATTTCTATTTAAGTGATTAAAAAAGTAATTTTGTATGTATCAATCTACTCTGATCTGTTTTTGTATATATTAGTATACTGTGATCTGTTTTACATGTTTCTTCTGAGTTTCTCTATCTTATAGTAGGAAGATAATTATCTCAATTTATTACTCAAAAATGTGTTACTCTCTGTCACTGAAAACTTAATCACTAGACTCATTCACATGTTATTAGCTGAGTCAGGGTTCTCCAAAGAAACAGAACCAGTTAGATGTAAGCACAGAAAGAGACTAAGAGGTTTATTACAAGGAGTTAGTTTTTTGACTATGGCAGCTATTAGGTACCAAGATCTGTAGGGTGGATCAACAAGATGAAGACCCAGTTGAGAGCCAATGGCTTAAGTTCCAGAATGAAAAAGGGTAGGCTTGAGACCCAGGAAAAGCTAAGCTGATGTGTCAGTTTGACTCAGGGCAGGAAAAAGTCAATGTCCCAGATCAAAGACTATTAGGCAGGAAACATTCTTTCATGGGGAAGGGTCAGCCCTTTTGTTCTATTTAGCCTTCAACTACTTGGATTAGGCCTCTGTGGATTGTGAAGGTTAGTCTGCTTTCTCAGTCTATGATTTAAATGTTAATCTCATCCCAGACATCATCATAAAAGTACCCAGAATAATGTTTGACCAAGTATCTGGGCACCCCATGATCCAGTCAAGCTGATATCTAGAATTATCCATCATACACACCATAGGGAAGTGACTGAAGTGTATATATCAAATCAAAGTTTACCAAGCAGTTGTTCTAACTCTAACTGTAGGTGGTTATATGAAGTAGTCTTTATAATGGCTATACTGCCCTAACATTTAAATTATAGTTGCAAGACAATAACATGGTAACATTATAGTACATAGAAACAGAGGAGAATAGTTATAAAAACTGGAATTTAGATATGTTATGTATGCATTTGTATAAAACTGAATTCTAGAATCACTGTGTGAACTATAGGCCAACAGAGGGGCATGAGTTTTATTAAAGATGTTTCTCTGACACCCTTTTGTAGGAAAAAAATGCCTCAAATGTCATTCACTGCAAAGACAGCCATAATTTTATACATCTGATTCATAGTGGAAATAGTGAATATTATTTCCTGGTGCACAAATATCTGCTTCTTGTCAGGTAGTTTCCTCACATTTCATCTCTTTGTCCTTGACAAGTTGGAATTAGAGTCCTCAGTTTCAAACTGATTGATATGAAATGTTGTCATGATAAAAGCTGCTATGATACCACAAAAACGTAAACCAGAAGCAAAACATAAGATAAAGAATCCATAACAACACAACTCTCAATGCGGAAATATTTCCAAAGCACACCAGTGCGACATACACATGCCATTTGCAATGCATTAGAAAGATAGTAATTTTTCTTTCAATAACTTCTGGATATTCTTCCAAACTTACATTCCTTTTGAAATTTCATTAGCCAATTAAAATTTCTATCCCAAGTATTGTAGAGACTTGTGGAATATATTGGGGGCCTCAATCTTCCTTCCACAAAATGGGCTGTCCATGGTAGGAACCCCACAACTGGAGCCAGTATCCCACTGTGAATAGGAGTCAGGCTTGTCTTGCACTTCTCTAATGCCACTTGGATGGATGTCTTCATTGTCTCACCTTCTACCAGAATATCACTTTTATGTGGCTTGCTCTTATTCTGATGCAAATTAAATCCATAGTCAAATGAATTTAGAGAGGCTTCAGATTGGGCAGGGGACTTAATGGAATCAGTCCTTATAGCTCAAGAGAAGGTGATGAGAAGGATCTGGTTTTGAAAATCAATTCAAGTGAATGGTTTGTTGCCAGAAATGGGACTCCCATTTTACACATTCTAATTAGGTCAAATGTACTGTTTTGTATTGTTTTCTACTATTAAATGAGTGTAAATGAGTGGTTTGTCAAAATTCTTGGAACATATATTGATAGGTAACTTTTTTCCTTAAAAGTGATGTGTACTTAGTCTATACCATTTTGGTATAATTCATGAGATCAACATTAAAACTAATAATATAAGAATATATGTATATACATACACACACACATATACACACATATATATATGCATATATGTGTATATATGTATACATATATAATGAAAATAAATTATATATAGTATACATTTAATCTAATTTCTAGATTTGTTAGACAGTGGTTTTAGATATCACCTGTAAAAGGAAAGCCTTAATATTTGATAAGTGATATTTTTATTTCATGAAATTTAATCTAAAACTAGATTATATCCCCTCTAATCCTTTTGCTTTAAAATGTGGTTAATTAAAGAAGCACCACAAAAAGGAGATAAGAATTTATAATAACACAATTATGTTTAATGTACTTATCAGCCACTTGGAGTACATCCTGATATGGGTGTAATTTTCATAGATCATATATATGTATAGTTTTTTTTTTTAAAGATTTTATTTATTTACTTAACAGAGAGATACACAGTGAGGGAAGGAACACAAGCAGGGGGATCGGGAGAGGGAGAAGCAGGCTTTCCACTCAGCAGGGAGCACGACATGGGGCTCCATCCCTGGACCCAGAGATCATGACCTGAGCTGAAGGCAGATGCCAAACAATGGAGCCACCCAGACTGAGCCACCCAGGCGCCCCTATATATATAGTTTTAATGCCTCTCTTCCTCCTTTGAGAAAATCACCACAAGAAATTTGGGTTTTATATCACATGCATACATTCCATTGTATGTGCATACTCATACACATTTTGTAATATTTGACTTTTACTAAATAAGAGCTAATATATATATATTTTGTTCTGTTTTTACATTATGTTTTGAAACTTATTCATGTTAATATATGTCATATAGTTCATTCATTTTAAGTACTTTATATCACTCTTCACAAATTATATATCCATTTTTTTCTGAAGGTCATTTATGTTTCTAATTTCTTAAACTGTGCTATAATAAACATTCCTATCATTATGTACTTTTGCATATAGATTATTTGGAATATACCTAGGGTAGAATTTCTGATGCATTGCCACATTTTTCTCCAAATTAGATTTACCATTATCTATTCTCATCAACAGTTTGTAAATATTTTTTGCATCCTTGACAATATTTATATTCACAGACTTTTAAAATTTAGTGTAAATATACTGAATACCCTGCTTTAGGTGGGACTAGGTATTTGGATACACTGATAAGGGCAGGTGAACAATCTCAACTCAACATGAAAAACACCTTTTATGTACTGTCCTGTGGCTCTTGCTGCTAACCCTGACCAAATCAAAACAAGAGATCTATCTAATTGGCCGTATGCATTTCCTATTGGTTTGTTTATCTCATTTTTCTTTTTTTTTTTTTTAAGATTTTATTTGTTTATCTGAGAGAGAGCAAGAGAAAGCATGAGCTGGGAGAGAGGCAAATGGAGAGGGAGAGGCAGACTCCCCACTGAGCAGGGAGTCCAATGCAGAGCTCAGTCTCAGGACCCTGGGATCACAACCTAAGCCAGAAGCAGATGTTTAACCAACAGGGCCACTCAGGCACCCCTATCTCATTTTTCTAATTATGTTTCTTAATATTTTTCTTTTGATTTGTAGATTTGTTAAAATCTCTTGAATGCTTACCCTTTCTCATTTATGTAATTGAAAAGATCTTGAGTTTTATTTTCTTTTTTTAGCTTATGTGAAAATATCAATTGCAATATAGATAATATCCCTCAATATTTAATTTTATATTTTCCTCTTTTTGAGCGCTTTTCAAGAAATAATTCTCTATCCCAAATATCAAATATTCATATGAAAGGCTTAAAATTATACTTTTAAATTTTGTGTCATTAATCTAATTGTCAGTTGATTCACATCTGTGGTATATTTTACGGCATCTACCTGTCCACCTGCCTTTTTTTTAACATGCTTAATAAGTTATCCTAATGTCATATTTTATATAGATTTAAGATAGTTTTCAAGAAGCCATGGTATCATTAACTGAAGTGATTTTTAAAAAGGCATAATTTGGTAAACATCAGTCTACTCTGATCTGTTTTATAAGGCGCTTTCCCAGAATTTGACAGTCTTCTACATGTGCAAACATCAAAAGTATTACCAAGAGATTTCAAAGGGTGCCTCACATGCACTTATTAATCAGTTTTTTTTTAAAGCCACATATATCATTTCCATGCATGAAACATTGCTTTCAGGCCAGTCAGCATGGCCTTTCATGTGGTATTGACCATGAAAGTTCTAACCAACATTTAGAGCAGGATGCTGTGAATTTGGCTCCCCAAACCAAACTCCTTATGATTTCATAGTGGTTCTGTGCAAGAGTAGAGCAAGTGGCTATATATTTAATTTGTTCTAAACATTGGAATTTGGACCTTTAACCTTCTTCTCTGTATACCAAATATCCACCGTATTTTTAAAATAGTGTTTTTGGGGTGCCTGGGTGGCTCAGTGGGTTAATCCTCTGCTTTCGGCTCAGGTCATGATCTCAGGGCCCTGGAATTGAGCCCCACATCAGGCTCTCTGCTCAGCAGGGAGCCTACTTCCCCTCTTTCTCTGCCTGTCTCTCTGCCTACTTGTGCTCTCTGTCAAATAAATAAATAAAATCTTTAAAAATAAAATAAAATAAAATAAAATAAAATACTGTTTATGTTCAGATCTTTTACAAAATTTATGCTGAATGTCTTTAAACTGGATTATAAGTGGAGAATCCCAGAAATTAATGCCTTTTTAGTCAACCAACAATTACAATAGGTCAATTTAGAACTCTATCAAAGATCATTTGTATTTCTAACTGCTTATGAGTATGAGAAATCTTATTGATTTCTTACACAAATCCTAAACTATAAGTTTCTAACACATAAGGTAGTAACATAACACGTAAGGTAGTAACTCTCTTTGTGTTTAAGAGTTCAGGGCATGTTGTGGTTTTAAGTAGATTCTCAGTGATTTACCAACTGATTGATTATCACCATTAAAAAAATATTCTCTAAATTGCATGGAGGTGGGATACCTAGGTGGCTCAGTCAGTTAAGCGTCTGCCCTCCGCTTAGGTCATGATCCCAGTGTCCTGGATGGAGTCTTGCATCAGTCTCCTTTCTCAGCAGGGAGCATTCTTCTTCCTCTGCCTCTGCTGCTCCCCCTGTTTGTGCTCTCTCTCTCTCTATGACAAATAAATATATTAAATCTTTTAAAAAATAAATTGCATTTTATGGCTGTACAGATATATATTTAAATCTTACTCAAAAACTTTATTATATAAAACAATATTCCACACAACATTTTCTCATCTGTAAAATGGGGCAGCAGTGCCTAAATTATAGTACATTTATATGAACTAAGTAGAATAAAAATACAAAAATTTCCTTGCCAAATAAACATAAAAAGTAATCATCATAAATTCCCAAGCCCATGAATACCTGTGCTTTCATTTTTAAGTAATTTTATTTTTAACTGCAGGATTGATATACTATGTTTTCATATATATATACATATATATATGTGTATATATATATGTGTGTGTATATATATATACACACATATATATATGGCCTGATTAGAAGTATATATATATATATATATATATAGCCTGATTAGAAGTGTGTATATATATATATATTTATATACATATATAAATATATATAGCCTGATTAGAACTAAACACATATATTTATTATATATATAATAAATTGTTTTCTATGTATTATATGTTATAAAATAAATTATATATATCATATATAATAATATATATTATATAAAGTGCATTTTTTCCAGTGGCCAAATATTTACAAATATAAATTGATTCCTACCTTTTTAAATGTGCTAATATGCTGACTAATATTGATTAATTTTGTAACTGTTGAAACAACTTTATATACCTGGGAAAATCTAACCTGTTCATATTGTATTATCTTTTCATGTATTGTTAAATACTTTAAATACTTTTGCTAACATTTTACATCTATATTTATGAGTAAGATCAGCCTGTAATTAGTCATTTTCACACTTTCATTACCATCTTTCAACCTCGAAGTTCTATGATCCTCACTCATAAAACTGAGCTGGGGAGTACTGTCTGGGAAGACTTTAGGTCTAGACGAAATTATGTGTTTCTGAACTATTCAGTGGAATTTGTTGATGAGGCCATCTGTACCTGATGTTTACTTTGTGAAAATATTTTTGACTACTGATTGATTTTTTTTAACAATATTATGCAATTCGAATTTTCTATTTCTTTCTATATCAGTTTGTAAGACTTATTTTTCTAACAATTAATGACATTGTCTAAATTTTCAAGTACATTGGTTCAGTTTTGTATATACTATTGCCTTATCAGAATCCACTATAATGTGCCAATTTTCATTCCTGATTCTGTCTTTCTTCTTTCTTCTTGAATACTATCGCCAAATGTTGTTCAACTTTATTCTTTGAAAGAACCACGTTTTATCATGTCTGTTGTATTTTTAAATTTTTTTAGCCAATTATAATATTAATTTCAAACTCCTACAAGTTCAGTCTGAGAAAGAGGAATTATGGGCAATCTTATAAGTAGCACTGATGTAAAAATTCAGGAGAAAAAAATTAACAAACAGAATTGAACATAAGGTAGAAAAGGTAATCTATTTTGGACGAGATGGGTATTTTCCAAAGATAAAGGTTTGTTGTTTCAATATTAGAAAACTCTACTAATATATCATATTACTGGATTTAAGAGGAAATCTCATGCTCATCAAGGTAGCTGCAGAAATATCACTTAATAAAACATATTGATTTATGATAAAGTTCACATGCAGCTAGAAATAGAAATTGAAATATTCTTACCCTCATAAGGGGTCTATGTTTAAAATAAATATCAAATTAAATGTTGAAATACTAAAGCATTTCTTTTAAATGCAAAATAAGGCTAGGTACTACTGGACATTGAATTAGGGGGTAGTAACAGTTTCATAAAGATTGAAAGGGATGCAAAGAGTGCCAAATTCTCCCATAATACTACTCTCTTGATGGAGGGGGGAAAAAAGCTCTCTATAAAGAGAATTTTGCAATTACTAAAATTAACTTATTTTCTAGTCATGAAATGTGAAAGTTTTACCCAGTTTCATAATGAAGAGGAGTAGTGAGACTTCCAGTACTGTCATGAGCAATATCCAAAAGTTAAAAGATATGTCAACTAAATATAGAATATATTTAGAACTATATATATAAATATAAACTTCTATAGAACTTTAGGTAGATATGTAGATGGATAGATAATCCATGATAGAAAGAACATATTTGGAACTCTATCAACTGAAACAGAGAAAATCTTTTAGAAAGGGAATCTCTTTCCAGTCTTTCCAACTTTTCTAGAGAAAAGCTAGTTTGAAAATATTTTTTGAGACACACGGCATTATTTAAAAGTCTTTGTAATATTGTTGAGCTTTTTATTATTGTTTGGCAATCTAATAAGTAACTCTATTGGATGGTTCAAGAAAAAGTTTTAAGGAGTGGAGACCCTACTTAATCTTGGAAATGTCCCATTGGAAAGTTTAGAATTCTCATTTGAATCGTTCCATTTTTTAAAACTTAAAAATGAAAAAAAAAATTAACCTCTTTCCAAATATTGATCAGTGCACAATTATAAACAAAGAACACCAAAACAAACTTAGCTAGCAGTGTCACCAATGTGACAATATGCAACTTTACCATATGGTAGTTAAATGGCTCCTAGTTTTTTTAAGCTATACAGCAGGAATTTATTTTTATTTTTTGTTAGAGTATACATATATGTCATATGAGTCATTTTATATACACATGATTTATAACAATAAAACATGAAAAATAGTTATTATATTTTGGGTTATTTTATTATTTTAGACATCAATTGATTAACTGTTATCACTTACATAAATGTCAGTAATTTCCAGTGGAGAGGTGAAATTTGCCAGCACTCTCCCACACTGTCTCATGATTTTCAGAGTGGATGTAGACAACAACTTCCTTTTCTGGGAAATCTTTTTATTTGTTTGTTTTTCCCTTCATTCCTGAGGAAGTGGATATGTGATCTCATATAGGTGTGTTCCAGGTTCATCATATGTCTACTCCAATGAAAGGATTAAATTGAGAACTTTCTGCTTTTAATTTGCCTTTTAAACTATCCTTTATTATTCTGTTTATTCCTTCTCACAATTTAATTTTTTATTTTCAAATGAATGCTTAACTCTACTTTGGAAAGCAATATGCAGTACATTAGAAAAATTTAAAAAATATATAGAAAAAGAAAAATGACTTTAGAACGATAAAGTAGATCTAGACATGCTATACCTTAGTATATACTGTATATGCAATCAGATAACTTCTTCCTAATCCATTTTGTGGCTTTCAAAAAATGTGTGATACATAATACACTTAAAGATTTCTATGAAATGGGAATTAAAACATAATAATAAAATTGTAACTTTATCAGTTATCAAAGACACATTTCTATGCCACTACATAATTGACAAATGAGAGAAAATTGAGCAAGGCAAAGAAATTGCTCTGGGCAAATACATAAATAATATTCCTAGGTGATACCTTAATTTATCTTAGTATATGGAAATGCTACTACTGATCTATGAATTGGCCATTATCTCAAATTATTTTATCTAGTTGTAGTGATAAATTGAACTAAGCCAAGTATAATCTCTCTTTTCCAGATGTTAATCCTTATGCATCAGAGAAAGAGAGATAAGGTACAATCCTTAGACCAAGAGATAATCACAGAGGGAGTGATGCCTCAGGAAATGTCAGAGTTAGGTGGTTAAATAATGGGTCCCTCCACTGAAACAATCATAAACGGATAATACAGACAGAGTAAACTTTTTTGGAACTCTAAAACCTAAACTAATCCAAAATTTTTTATAACCAAGGGACCACTCAATGAAGAAAAGTACAGCTAAGATTTGGTAAGGGCATTGGAATATTTCTCTTATCTAATTACAATACCCAGCTCCCCAGCATAGCAGGGATAGCAGCCATGGGGATGGTGGCCCACATAACTGGTGCAGCTTGCTAGTGTTGGATGCTAATACGGATCTTATTTTTAAAGTACTATGGTTGTATGTTTTGACCTGACTGGTTGTCTTAGTCAGTTTGGGCTGCTATAACAGAATACCATAGATAGGGTGACTTATAAGCAGCAGAAATTTATTTGTCACAGTTTTGGAGACTGGAAGTCTGAGATCAAGGTGCCAGCATTGTCAAATTCTGGTGGGAGCTCTCTGCTTGGTTATAGACTATTGCCTTTCTGTTGCATCCTTACATGTTAGGACGAACAAGGGAGTTTTCTGGGCTCTCTCTGGGGATTTTTTTTTTATAAGAGCACTGATCCTGTTTTTATAAGGATTACACCTTCATTGTCTAATCCTCTCCCAAAGATGCCACCTCTAGATACCAACGTGTTAGGGATTATTAGGAATTAAATTTCAACATGAATTTTGAAAAGGCACAGATTTTCAGTGTATAGCACTGGTGGTTTTCTTAGGGACCAGGGCAGAGACTAACATTTATTTCTCCACCCACCCCCCACATCAAGTTAGATCGGCTTTCTGAGTAGTGACAGCATCCATCAAAAGATTTAAAGACACAATGTATGTCTTCGGGTAGAACCAAGAAGACAGTGAATGTGGCAAACAGCAGAAAATTCTAACACTTGGGAAAGAAGCAGCTCAAAAAGAAGTTTCTTGAAGAAATAAAGACTCAGAAGGATCAGCTTTCACTGGCCAAAATGGAGTACAGTGTACATGCCCAGGGCTTGAAGCAGTCTCAGAAGATCCTACAGAAGTCTGAGAAGATGCTAGGCATGCATGTTTGAAGAATATGTGGGTTCTTCAAAAGCAAGAAATGGCTAAGACAGAGTTTTAGGTGGCCTGGATTAGCACTGAGGAGATGCCTCAGCTCACAACAGACCTGAAAAAAATCTAGGAGGCTAGTTTTTTCTTTTCTTTTTGACTCCAGATATTTAAAGATATTTTTGTCAGGTTGAATACTGACTGCTAAAATAATGGAATATAGACTTCAGTGACCACAAAGCAGAAGGAATAGAGTCCTTGAAAATAGTTTGTAAAATTTGCCAGACAACTACATCCCTAAATAACATTAGCAAGTTCTGGGGAAGAAGTTGATTTCTTGGAGAATTTAATTTCCACTGTTACTACATTAAAATATTCAAAAGTGTCCAATTTAAAAAAAAAAAAAACACAAGGCATAAAAAGAATTAGGAAAGTGTCGCTCATTCACATGAAAATAATAAAGTGATAGAAACTGGTTCAGCAGAAGCACAGACGTTATACTTACTAGACAAAACGTTTAAATCATATATCTTAAATATACTCAAAAGGCTAACAAAAACCATGAACAAATAAATAAACCAGGAAAACAATGTATTAAGAAAATAAGTATCAATAAATAGGTTGCAATAATAGAGCCAAATAGAAATTCTGGATCTGAAAAGTATGACAAATAAAAATTTCACTTAGGAAAAAAAAAATCACTAAAGGAATTCACCAGGAGATTTGAGAATGTAGAAGAAGGAATCAGCAAACCTGAAAAAAAGGACAATTGGAATTATCAGTTCTAGGGAGCATAAAGGAAAAAACAATGAGGAAAAATGAATAGAATCTGAGGGGGTTCTAAAACAATATCCAAAAGTTCAAGGATCAAGGAGACTCAAGGAGAGCAAAAGAGAAGGAGGCTAGAAGAGCATTTGAAGAAATAATGAAGGAAAACATCTTAAACTGATGAAAGATTTGAACCTACACATCCAAAAATCTAAAAAACAACTCAATACATTATAATCAAACTCTTGAAAAGTGAAGGTGAGAGAATCTTATAAACAGCATGAAAGTGACAACTCATCGTATTTAAGGAATCCTTAATAATATCAACAGCTAATCCCTCATCAGACATTATGAAATCCAGAAGGCAGTGAGATGGCATTTTTAAGAGCTTAAAGAAAAAATCCTGTCAACCAAAAATTCTATGCACAGCCAAACTTCCTTGAAAATGAAGGAAAATATTAATACTTTTCAGAAGAACAAATGCTAAGGGAGTACTTTGTTGGTAGAACTGAAAAGTTAAACATAAAATTACTACTGACTCACCAAAGTGTTCCTAGGTATATACCCCAAAGTAGTGAAAACAGGTATTCAAACAGATACTTGTTTACCAACATTCATACCAACATTATTCACAATAGGGAGAAGTGGGAAAAAAAACCTAAAAGCCTAAGAAGGGATGACAGATAAACAAAAAATGTATATACATGCAGTGGAAATTTATTCAGTCACAAAAAGGAATGAAGTACTCATACATGCTACAACATACATGAACATTGATAATATTATGCTAAAGTGAAAGAAGCCAGACCCAAAATGTCACATATTATATGATTCCATTTATATGAAATATCCAGAATAAACAAATTCACAGAAACAAAATATAGATTGGTGGTAATGGGAAGTGACTACGTAATGGTTACAAGGCTTTTGGGGGAGGTGATGAAAATGTTTTGGAACTAGAAAGACAGTGGTTTTACAACATTGTCAACTAATGCCACTAAATTGTGCACTTTAAAGTGGTTATGATATATGCTATATGAATTTTGCCTTAATATTTTTCATCATGGTTAAAAACATATAACATCAAATTTACTATCTTAATCACTTTTTTTTTAAAGTATACAATTTAAGAGTGTTAAGTATATTCACATTGTACAACAGATCTCTAGAACTTTTCATCTTAGCACTAGGTGTTGTATGGAAGTGATGAATCACTAAATTCTATACCTGAAAAGTATACGCTTTATAGAGGCTGACTCAGAACATTTTTAGATGCTTTTGGCTTTGTGTTTCTCAAAAAAAAAAAAAAAAAAGTAAAGAAAAAAAAAATCTTGTTCTTTGTTGCATACCCAAAACATAGGTTATTTTCACAAATTGCAGAAATTTCATCTGTAATAATACCTCCTAACAATTCAATAAAATTTATTTAATATCATGTTTTTTGACTCCCCAAAAAGAATTTCTGATCTTCCAAAACTGAAACTCTATACCCATTAAAAACATATTCCACTTTCTTTTCCCAGAAGCCCTTGACAACCACCTTCCTACTTTCTTTTTCTAAGATTTGACTAATTTAGATCATTTATATGAGTGGAATCAGAGAGTGGCTGACCTCTTGTGATTGGCTTATTTTACCTAGGATAATGTCCTTGAAGTTCATCCATGATGTGTTATGTGATAAGATTTTTTTTTTTTTAGGATTGCACAATATTCAATTATATGTATATATCAAAATTTCTTTGTTCATTCATCTGTTGATGGACACTTGAGTTGTTTAAACTTCTTGGCTATCCTGAATAATCCTTCATTGAACATTAGTATGCAACTATCTTTTCAAGATCCTGCTTTGCAGCATCCCTTCCTGATTAAAACTCTTCAAAGTGTAGGGATAAAGGGCACATACCTCAATATTATCAAAGCCATCTATGAAAAACCCACCGCAAATATCATTCTCAATGGAGAAAAACTGAAAGCTTTTCCGCTAAGGTCAGGAACACGGCAGGGATGTCCGTTATCACCACTGCTGTTCAACATAGTACTGGAAGTCCTAGCCTCAGCAATCAGACAACAAAAAGAAATTAAAGGCATCCAAATTGGCAAAGAAGAAGTCAAACTCTCACTCTTTGCAGATGATATGATACTATATGTGGAAAACCCAAAAGGCTCCACTCCAAAACTGCTAGAACTTGTACAGGAATTCAGTAAAGTGTCAGGATATAAAGTCAATGCACAGAAATCAGTTGCATTTCTTTACACTAACAACAAGACGGAAGAAAGAGAAATTGAGGAGTCAGTCCCATTTACAATCGCACCCAAGACCATAAGATACCTAGGAATAAATCTAACCAAAGAGGCAAAGAATCTATACTCAGAAAACTATAAAGTCCTCATGAAAGAAATTGAGGAAGACACAAAGAAATGGAAAAATATTCCATGCTCATGGATTGGAAGAACAAATATTGTGAAAATGTCTATTCTACCTAAAGCAATCTATGCATTTAATGCAATCCCTATCAAAATCCCATCCATTTTTTTCAAAGAAATAGAACAAATAATCCTAAAATTTATATGGAACCAGAAAAGACCTCGAATAGCCAAAGGAATATTGAAAAAGAAAGCCAAAGTCGGTGGCATCACCATTCCAGACTTCAAGCTCTATTACAAAGCTGTCATCATCAAGACAGTATGGTACTGGCACAAAAACAGACATATAGATCAATGGAGCAGAATAGAGAGCCCAGAAATAGACCCTCAACTCTATGGTCAACTAATCTTCGACAAAGCAGGCAAGAATATCCAATGGAAAAAAGACAGCCTCTGCAACAAATGGTGCTGGGAAAATTGGACAGCCACATGCAGAAAAATGAAATTGGACTATTTCCTTACACCACACATGAAAATAGACTCAAAATGGATGAAGGACCTCAATGTGAGAAAGGAATCCATCAAAATCCTTGAGGAGAATGCAGGCAGCAACCTCTTTGACCTCAACTGCAGCAACTTCTTCCTAGGAACATCGCCAAAGACAACAGAAGCAAGGGCAAAAATGAACTGTTGGGATTTCATCAAGATCAAAAGCTTTTGCACAGCAAAGGAAACAGTGAACAAAACCAAAAGACAACTGACAGAATGGGAGAAGATATTTGCAAACGACATATCAGATAAAGGGCTAGTATCCAAAATCTGTAAAGAGCTTAGCAAACTCAACACCCAAAGAACAAATAATCCAGTCAAGAAATGGGCAGAGGACATGAACAGACATTTCTGCAAAGAAGACATCCAGATGGCCAACAGACACATGAAAAAATGCTCCACATCACTCGGCATCAGGGAAATACAAATCAAAACCACAATGAGATACCACCTCACACCAGTCAGAATGGCTAAAATGAACAAGTCAAGAAATGACAGATGCTGGCGAGGATGCGGAGAGAGGGGAACCCTCCTACACTGCTGGTGGGAATGCAGGCTGCTGCAATCACTCTGGAAAACAGTTTGGAGGTTCCTCAAAAAACTGAAAATAGAGCTACCCTATGACCCAGCAATTGCACTACTGGCTATATATCCTAAAGATACAAACGTAGTGCTCTGAAGGGGCACGTGCACCCAAATGTTTATAGCAGCAATGTCCCCAATAGCCAAACTATGGAAAGAACCTAGATGTCCATCAACAGATGAATGGATAAAGAAGAGGTGGTATATATACACAATGGAATACTATGCAGCCATCAAAAGACATGAAATCTTGCCATTTGCGACAATGTGGATGGAACTAGAGGGTATCATGCTTAGCGAAATAAGTCAATCGGAGAAAGACAACTATCATATTATCTCCCTGATATGAGGAAGTGGAGATGCAATGTGGGAGGGGTTTGGGGGGGTAGGAAAAGAAAAAATGAAAGAAGATGGGATTAGGAGGGAGACAAACCATAAAAGACTCAATGAAATAAAACAGACTGTGGGTTGCTGGGGGGAGGGGGGATGGGAGAGGGTGGTGGGGATATGGACATTGGGGAGGGTATGTGCTATGATGAGTGCTGTGAAATGTGTAAATCTGGCGATTCACAGACCTGTACCCCTGGGGATAAAAATACATTATATGTTTATTAAAATTAATAAATTAATTATAAAAAGATCCTGCTTTGAATTCCTTTATATATATATATATCAAGAAGTGGGATTGCTAAATTATATAGTAATTATATTTTTAACATTTTTTAAAAAACCTCTATAGTGTCTTCCATAATGGCTGCACCATTTTATTTTTCTTTCTTTGAAGATTTGATTTAAATTCAAGTTAGTTAATGAATATTGTAATATTAGTTTCAAGAGTAGAATTTGGTGTTTCATCACTTACATATTACACCCAGTGGTCATCACAAGTGACCTCCTTAATGCCCATCATCCATTTAGCCCAGCCCCTCACCCACATTCCATCCAATAAGCCTCAGTTTGTTCTCTGTAGTCCAGAGTCTCTTATAGTTTGCCTCCCTCTTTTATCTTACTTTATTTTTCCTTCTCTTCCTCCACCTATGTTCATCTGTTTTGTTTCTTAAATTCCACATATGAGTGAAATTATATGGTATTTGTCTTTCTCTGACTGGCTTGCTTTGTGTAAATGGCAAGATTTCATTCTTTTGATGGCTGAGTGTTATTTATCATATCTCACCTCTTCTTTATCCATTCATCAGTTTATGGACATTTGGACCCTTTCCATAGTTTAGCTTTTTTTGATAGTGCTGTTATAGACATAGGGTGCATGTGCCCCTTCAAATCAGTATTTTTGTATCCTTTGAATGAATACCTAGTTAGTGCAATTGCTGGGTTCTAGGTTCTATTTTTAACTTTTTGAGGAACTTCTACACTTTTCCAGAGTGGCTGCTCCAGTTTGCATTCCCACCAGCAATGTAAGAGGGTTCCATTTTCTCCACATCCTTGACTTGTTATTTTTAGCCATTCTGACAGATGTGAGTTGGCATTTCATTGTGCTTTTGAGTTATACTTCCCTGATGATGAGTGATGTTGAGCCTTTTTTCATGGATCTATTATGACTGCACCATTTTATATTCACACCAACAGTGCACAAGGGTTCCAATTTTTGTGCATCCTTGGCATAGTTGTTATTTCCTATTCTTTTGATAGTGACCATCTGAACAGGTATAAGGTAATACGTCATTGTAGTTTTTATTTGCATTTCCTGGATGACTAGTAATGTTAAATATCTTTTTTTTTTTTTTTTAATTTATTTATTTGTTAGAGAGAGAGAGAGAGCGAGCACAGGCAGACAGAGTGGTAGGCAGAGGCAGAGGGAGAAGCAGGCTCCCTGCCGAGCAAGGAGCCCGATGCGGGACTCGATCCCAGGACGCTGGGATCATGACCTGAGCCGAAGGCAGCCGCTTAACCAACTGAGCCACCCAGGCGTCCCTGTTAAATATCTTTTTATGTGATTGAAGGCCATCTATATATCTTCAGAAAATTATCTCTTTTGCCCATTTTTAAATCGGGTTGTTTTGATGTTATTGAGTTGTAGAAGTTACTTACATATTCTGGATATTAATTCCTTATCAAATATTAGTTTGCAAACAATTTCTCTGATTCTGATTCTGTGGGTTTCTTTTTTGTTGTATTATAGTTTCCTTTGCTGCACAGAAGTTTTTAAGTTTCATGTAGTTGTATTTGTCTAATTACTTTTGATGCCTATGCTTTGGGTGCCATCCATAAAATAATTGCCAAATCCAGTGCCCTGATATTTTCCCCTATGTTTTCTTACAGGAGTTTGATAGGATAGGGCTTAAGTTTAGGTTTTTAATCCATTTTGAGTTAATTTTTGTATATGGTATAAGGTTGTGGTCCTAATTCATTCTTTTGCGTGTGGATATCCAGTTTTCCTAACATCATTTGTTGAAAAGAAGACTGTAATTTTCCCATTATGTAGTCTTGGTTCCCTTGCTAAAGATCAGTTAGCCATAAACACATGAGTTTATTTCTTGGCTCTCTATTGTTTCTTTGGTCTACATATCCGTGACAATGCCACACTCTCTTAATTAATATTGTTTGTATTATGTTTTGAAATCAGGTAATGTGAGACCTCCAATTTTGTTCCTTTTCTTCAAGATTGCTTTGAGTATTAATGGTCCCTTGAAATTCTATATAAATTTTAGGATTTTTTTTAATTTATGCAAAAATATGCCACTGACATTTTGATAGGAATTACAAAAATCTGTGGATTGCTTTGGGTAGTATGGACATTTTAACAATATTAAGTCATCCTGTCCATGAACATGATGTATCTTTCCATTTTTTAAAAAATATCTTTTAGCAATATTTTATAATTTTCAGCATACAAGTCTCACCTCCTCAGTTAAATTTATCCTAAAATATTTCATCCTTTTCATGATGTTGTAAATGGAATTGTCCTTTTCAGATTGCTCAGTGTTGGTGCTTGGAAACACAGTGGATGTTTGTGTGTTGATTTTGGATTCTGCAGTTTGCTAAAATCATTTATTAACTTCATTTATTAAAATCATTTATTAACTTATTTTGGGGGGAATCTTTAACTTCTGTACATGTAAGATCACTGCAATTGTGAACATAGATAATTCTCCTTCATTTCTAGTTTTATTATTTTTTATTCTATCTATCTATCTAATCTATCTATATATTTGTCAATCTATCTATCATTTATTTGTTCTGGCTAGGCCATCTAGTACTGTATTGGATAACAGTGACAAGAGTTGTTATGATCCTGATTTTAGATGGAAAGCTTTCATGTTACCTGTGGACTTTTACTTAATAGATATTATTATGCTGAGGTAGTTTCCTTCTATTCCTGGGTTGTTGAGTGTTTTTATTATGAAAAGATGCTAAATATTATCAAATGCTTTTTCTCTATCAATTATGTATTTTCTTGTCCTTCATTCTGTTAATATGGCATATTACATTGATTTTGGTATGTTGAACCATCTTTACTTTCCTTGTATAAATCCCACTGGTCATGGTATATAATCCTTTTAACATGCTTTCGAATTTTTTTTGCTCATATTTTGTTGAGGATTTTTCATCAAGATTCAAAAGTGGTATTGGTCTGTAATTATCTTTTCTTATTGTGTCTTTGTCTGATATCTTAACCAGGGTGGTTCAAGCCTCATGAAATGAGTTTGGAAGTGTTTCTTCCTACAAAATTTTCATGTGTTTAAGGAAGATTGATGTTAATTCTTTAAATGTTGGGTAAAATTTCCCAGTGAAGCATCTGGTCTTGGGTTTTTTTTATTTGGGGCAGGGGGAGGCTTTTGATTGTTTCAATCTCCTTTTTGGTTTATTTAGGTTTCTAAAAATTCTTTAGGATTTAGTCTTGGTGGGTTTTATGCTTCTAAAAATTTATCCATTTTCTTTTGATTATCTAATTCATTAGAGTGTAATTGTCATTATAGTCTCTTATCATCCTTTTCATTCCTGTAGCATCAGCTGTAATGTCCCATCTTTCATTTTGAATTGCAGTTACCTGAGCATTCCCTCTTCTTTTCTTAGTCTATCTAGGGATTTATCAGTTTCATTGATCTTTTCAAAAACCCAATACTTTTATAATGTTTTCTGATATTTTTCTGTTTTTTTGCTTATCTCTGCTCTAATCTTTATTATTTCCTTCGTTCCTTCTGGTAACTTTTGGATTTGTTTGTTCTTTTTGTACTTCCTTGAGGTGTTTTGCTAGGTTATTCATGTGAGAACTTTGTTCTTTTTAAAATATATGTGTCTATCACTATCAACTTCTCTTTTGGTAATGTGTAAGCTGCATTTCAGAGTTTGAGATGCTGTGTTTTCATTTACATTTGTCTACAGGTATTTTCTAATTCCCCTTGTCATTTTTTTTTGGACCTGTTTGTTATTTAAGTGTGAATTGTTTAATTAGTACATGTTTGTGAATTTTCTCATTTTCCTCCTGCTATTAAATTTTAGTTTCATTCCATTGTGTTGAGGGAAAATACTGTGGATGATTTCAGTAATTTTCTTGAGTTTGTTAAGACTTGTGTTATAGCTTAGTATGTGGTCTATCTTAGAGAATTCCTATGTGCACTTTAGAAATACATACATTTATATCAGGTTTGATTGGTCTATAATGATGTTCAAATCCCCTGTTGCCTTATTGATTATTCTTATTCTCCTATCCATATCTGAAAGTAGAATATTGAAGTCTTCTACTATTATGTTGCTGTCTATTTCTCCTTTCAGTTCTATCAATGTTTCATTTATGTGTTGGGTACTTTCCGTTCAGTGTGTATATATTTATTATTACTATATCTTCCTAGAGAATTGACTTGTTTTATCATTATATACTGCCTTTTTTTGTGTCTAGGGACAGTTTCTGTTATAAAGTCTATTTTGTGTCATATGAACATGGCCATTCATGTTATGTCCTTTCACTCTCAGTCTCTATGTTTCTTTACAGAGTGAGTTTCTTGAAGGCAGTATATTGTTGTATCTTATTTTCTTATCCATTCATCTACTCTAGTATATCTTTTTTAAAGATATTTTATTTATTTATTTGACAGAGAGAGATACAGTGAGAGAAGGAACAGAAGCAGGGGGAGAGGGAGAGGGAGAAACAGGCTTCCCGCTGAGCAGCGAGACCAATGTGGGGCTCGATCCCAGGACCCTGGGATCATGATCTGAGCCAAAAACAGACACTTAATGACTGAGCCACCCAGGTGCCCCCATCCACTCTGTATCTTTTATTTGGAGTATTTAGTCCATTTACATTTAAAGTAATTATTGATACAAAATGAACTGCAGTTGCCATTTTATTGTATTCTGTAGGACTTGTATATTTTGTCCTTTTGTTCTTCCTTTTTTTATTTCATTGGCTTTT
Organism: Martes martes; assembly: GCF_963455335.1. Lineage (NCBI taxonomy): Eukaryota > Metazoa > Chordata > Mammalia > Carnivora > Mustelidae > Martes > Martes martes. The sequence continues at coordinate 96,889,682 of NC_137890.1, read as the reverse complement.
TGTAGTGACATGCTTTCGTTCCCTTCTCATTTCTTTTGTGTAAATTCTACAGATGTTTTCTTTGGGGTTACCATTACAACTACATTAAACGTCTTAAAGCTATGACAGTGTATTTTAAACTGGTATCAACTTCAATCACAGGCATAAAAAGTTTTTTTTTAAAAAGGCAGTGATGGATGAGAGAAAGTCATTTGATTGATAACTATACATCTTAGATTTTCTTCAGGTTGTCAGTGACATCTTTAATTCTTTTTCCTCTGCCTTAGATTATAGAAGATTTTATGGTGGCTTACAGGTAATACTAAAAATATATTAGTAAAATATAAATAATGGGTCAACTATATTTTTATGGAACAACAAGTTAGGCAACACTGAAGAAATAAAATTTCAAGACATGTAAAAATAATTTCAGCACCATGCCTTTATCTACTAATCTGCTTAGCCATAGATACATTCAAGCACCAGTCACTCAACCATATGACTGGATTATAGTTATTTTCCCCTATCTTGATCACTTTGAGCTTATCCATATAAATGTATTTAATTTGTTTTTTCAACACATTAAAGTCTTTACTACATGCCAGGCACTGTGCTCAGGACCAGAGATATAGTAATAAAGGTGAGTTACTTTTCTTGCTATCATAGTGCTTACATTCTAACGGAGAAAGGCAAATGAAAAATAAATGCAATGGAAACAAATATTTTCAAGTAGTTATAATTGCCTTAAAATAAATTAGAGGTATGTAATAAAGTTTGGCTGCAGGTACATTTCTTTTGATAGGGTGGTAAGAGGGGCTTTTTACAGATATATTTGTACTGAGACATAAGGAGATAATCATGCAAATACATGGGAGGATAGACCTATAGGATTAGGAAACATAAACTTTAAAACCTAAGACACAGAAAAAGGAGGCCATTGATCCTGGGTATAATAAGAGATGAGAAAATAGGAAGAGAAAATTCAAAGAGATAAGCAGGGCCCAGAATGTGTAGGAACTTGTAGGCCAATGAAGTGTTTGGACTTCATAATAGTGATGAAAAATCTCAGAAATATTTTATATAGGGAAATAATATAATCTAATTTATTTTTGAAAAAAGTTACTGTTGCTTTTGTGTGGAAAACAATGGAAGGAGGACAAGCCTGAATGTCGGAGACCACTTCCATGGATATTGAAATAACCTGGGTTTGATATATGGAGTCTTGAACAAAGGAGGTAGCATTGCAAGGTGACGTATGGATATATCCTCATTACAGACCAAAAGGAGTTAGAAATGAATTATATTAGGGATGAAGCAAAGAAAGGAGTGATAAATTTCCATTAACAGAGGTGAAAACCAAGAGTTCTGCTTTCATCAAGTTAAATTTAAGTGGCTTCATATGCTAAGTGTTTAGTCAGTTGGTTAAGTCTGAAGTGTATAATAGAAGTAAATGATGGAGATCTACATTTTTAAATAATTGGCCAAACCATGAAACTTGAGAAACCCACCCAGGAAACAGTATAGATATAGAAGAATAGACAGCCCAAATCCCTAGGACACTTTAATACTTAGAGATGAGCAGAAAAGGTAGAAAAGGAAAATGTGTGAAAGAGAAAAAATAGGCAAAGATGATGCCCTGCAAGTAGAGGAAAAGAGTGTTTTGAGAAGAAGGGGAAATATAATGCTGCAAAAAGATTGACTAGGATAATGGAAGACAATTCAAATGGAGGAAATACAAAACAGTTATGCCCAAAAGGCACACATTTTATTGTTCAGTATTTACCTAGGAAGCTACACATCTCTTAGAGATTTCTATTCAGAAACCCACAGAGTGATTTCTAGAACACTGACATTTTCAAAGAGTACTCAAGGGTATGAATTTCACAATTCAAGTCTTCCTTCATTCAACATTCACCTACTGAATGTCTACTATGGTTTTAGTCACTGTGCTATAAACAGAGTTTTGGGGATGGTTGAGACCCAAGGCAGTAGTGATCAAAACTGAAGATGTCTTGAACACTTGCTAAGAAATCATGTCTTTAGTTTTGAGCAAAGATCAAATATGGAAATCACCCTGAGCATATACCCTTATTCTTTTGCTTATCATTAGGTATGCGTTTTACTAATTATAAAAACTTGCCTTTTTTTGATTTTTTGATTTTCGATTCACTTACTTTCAGAGATTATAAATGATAAATGTTTCCCACTTGTAAACGGTGGATACCTCACCACATTTTTTTTTTTTTGATACTTTGCCACTTCTAAGCAATTAGGGCCCAGTCCTACTTATGTTGACCTCTTCCTACCACACACTTTCCAGCTCATTTTGTTCACATCCTCCATTACAAATTTGTTTACTGTAACAATTTCAAGCCATTATCATTTACACATGGGAGATTTATTGTTTTTTGTTAAAACAATCCATGGTACAATAGGGATATATATATATATATATATATATATATATATATATATATATATATATATATCCATTGAAAGACCATAGCTACTTGATGGGTTATTCAGGTCTCTCCAAACACTCTTTCTTTTATCACTGCACAATATTAATGAGTTTAATCATGGGGTTGTATTGCTTATACAGGTGACAGGAGGTCGATATCAGTCTTAGAAGTGTGTTTACTTGAGTCAGTCTATGGGGACTATGACAAGTTGGATGGATTTTTGAGGCATGTTCACTGAAGTGAAATGTTATTGTTGTGTCAGGTTTCAAACTGGTTCTGGTCTTTCCTAGTTACTGTAGTTATTAAACTGAAGGTCATTTTCTAAGAATAGGTCATGTTTTTATTAGCATGTATAATGATTTTCTGACTTTCCTACTTATAAGTTTGTCTACGCCTGAAATGTAATTTTTGTTAGCATAAATTTTATCTTGTTGCCATCTTCTTAAAATCCTTCAGTGTTTCCCATAGTTCCCAGCATAATAATTTTAAATGAGATCTACAATAATACCTAAAATAATATCTGCAAGACCAATAGGATCAGCATGCTTCACATTATCCTATGTCACTTCTGACTTGGGCACAACTCTCCTGCCTCCTCGTGATATTCTGCCACCTGACATCCTTTCCATTCCTTAAACATCCAAGTTCTTTATTTTCTCAGATTTTTGATCTTTCATCTAGGTGGGGCTGGGTGTTTCTTGTAACTTTTCTGTAATTGAAGGAAATGATGGGAATGGAGAGAGTTCATCTGAAGTGGTATGCAGTTTTTGATAGAATATAGGAGTTCCAGGAGCACCTGGGTGGCTCAGTGGGTTAAGCCTCTACCTTTGGCCCAGGTCATGATCTCAGGGTCCTGGGTTCGAGCCCCGCATCAGGCTCTCTGCTCAGCTAGGAGCCTGCTTCTCCCTCTCTCCTCTCTCTGCCTGCCTCTCTGCCTACTTGAAAATCCCTGTCTGTCAAATAAATAAATAAAATCTTAAAAAAGAAAAAAAAGAGGATATAGGAGTTCCTCCCTCACTCCTGAGGTTCTGTGAATGCCACCTGTGAGGGTTGGCCATACAGAGTTGAAGGAGTCTGTTATGTGCAGTGTAGCCCCAGGCTTCATATAAATTCCCAAAGCAGCATGTGGCCCTGGAACTTATTGCATTCACTGAGACTGAGATAACTCTTTTTTTTTTCATCGTTCATGAGTTGTAGTTAATGTAGCCTTACATGACAAAGGTTTGAAATTTGTAAAAATTGTAAATTGATCAAATACAGTAAAAGATGTCTTTTTTAAGTTGTTTTTCTTTTCTTCTTCATTTTACCATACTGAATAAAGATATTATAGAAATATAACATGACATAATCTATGGCATATTTCTGAAACTTGGGGTGTAAGAGGTTTTCCTAGCCTCAACCTGTAGCTTCTTGAGTTTTTTTCTTGGGGCTGTCCCCTCTCTGTCTAGCCTGGCATGGAAACAAGGGAGGTTTCTAAGAGCCTGGACTAGAGTGGCCCAAATCAGTTCCACACATACTTCCTTGGTTGTACTTAGTCTCATGGTCACGCTTATCTGCAAAGGATGTCAGGAAATGTAGAAGAGCTATTAATAGGAAGAAGAGGAGAGCATAATATATTTTCTGCTATACCTGTTACACCTGTGTTTCCTTTTCAGTCCATTTCCCTTCTCTTCTGTCATAGGAAAGGTTGAAAACTTACTGCTCAAAAGATTTGGGGACTATTACTGAAAGTTCTTAGGATTTTGAATTGTTGGATACCACTTTGCCTCCTAAGGGAAAGAAACAGGAGCAAGAATCTTGCTATGGTGTGATTTACTACTCTAGAATCTTGTATTATGTTCTTTGATATTTATGCTCTTGAACTCTGTGTTTTCCCTTGTTTAGTTTCTAGTGGTCACTGTTTTGGGGGGGCAGTTATACATTATCTACTTGACCAAGTATTGGGGGAGTGAGATTCTGTACAGTGTACAGTGGTTTTACCTTTTTCCAGGTACTAGGCTATATACTTCCTATGCTACCCATTTCATCTTCACAAAAACTGCATTGAAGTACATGCAGTAACTATCATCCCATTTTACAGAGCAGCAAACTGGGTGACTGAGAGATTAAGTCACTTGGCTAAAGTCAAACAGCAAGTAAATGAGCTGGGGTTTGATCAAGGCAGTTTGGTTCTGGAGTCTAAACACATAACCATTATACTGGACCATTTTGTGGCCAAGAAAGGAACAAAACTCAGGTAAACAGAGGAAAAGTTCTTCACAGTTTTGGAAGTCTAGAACACAAACTAATAATTTCAATGTAATAAAAATAAAGTTTACAAGGATAAAATGGTTTTAAAAATAAATAAGATAAAAAATCAAAAGAGAAACTAGACATAAGGCAACAAACTGAGAAACACCAGCAAGAACAATAAGAACACAAAGAAAAAGAAGCAGAATTAAAGATTAAACTATATATTAGAAGAATTGATGTATCTTCTGAAGAATCCAATTACTGACACAGAATAAAGCTATAGTTAATTTCAGTGGATGTAGGTGACAAAAACAACCAAAAAGCAAGTCAAAATTAATCAAACAAGAAGATGAGTTGTCTTCTAATGTAGAAAAATAAGCAAATGAAACAAAAAACATATTAAAAGATATAAAGAGATAAACTTACCCTGAAGTAAATAGGATCTTCATATTAAAAGAACATACGTTCTAGCAAACCTGAACAATCACTACTGAAACATCACCTCATTAAATTCATGATTTTTAAGAGTGAAGTAATATAAAGTCAGGTAGAAAAAATATAACTACTAGAAGAAAAAAAAATCAGGATGGCTTCCAGTTTTCTTAAAACAACATTCAGTATCAGAAGGTAATATTCAGAGTGTAGTGTATGTCAACTTGTAGAATGAGCAAATATTTCACCTACACCAAATTACCATTTTAAATAAGGAATAAAGATCAGGTATATGTTCTGAACATGAATAAACTTAGGAAATAGAGAACAGGTATCCAGAACTGTTGAGATTATGCTGTTTTACAGTAGAAAATTTACATGTTGGAGACACTGACAGTAAAAAATAATGATTTAATTGATAACAAACAAAATAGTACACATGAAGCAGTTCATAGAGTGAAAGTGGGAAGAGAGTCAAATGCTAAAATCAGTTTCTATAGCAGAGAGTCAGTAGGTACTGCATAACATTGAAATTATTGATGAAAAAATATTTCAAACTGTTAATTTTTTTCATAATATTCTCATGTTAGATGAAAGCTTTAGGGACATTATGACTTTCATAAGGCAATATTTAACAGTTCTGCGATTTCCTTAGTTCCTTTTATTTTACTTTTCTTTTTTACTTGGGTGAAATTGAAATAAATTTTAATTTAATATGTTGTCTATGTATATGTACAGAAAAATGATGTCTGGAATTTATAGCAATTTATAATTAGTGATGTAATGTGGGATGGTTTTCTTTGTGCTTTTTCATGTTATAAATGCTTTGTAATAAGCAACACTATTTTTAAAGCAAAAAAAGTGATGTTCTTAACAAAAGGAGAAAAGGAACTTCCAAGGGATTATGTGCACTGTAGGTTTAGTGAATGAAATTTGGTATCTGAAAGTTTAGATTATGTCCTCAAGATTTCAAAGACTTTTCCTGAGGCTGTCCCTCCTTAGTAATATAAATCACTGGGCTAGACAACCTTACCTAAGTGTTGTTCAAATCCTTCTTGATTGTTTTTCCTTTTCACCCAGCTCTAAGTGGCCATTATTTTTTATCACCCAAAAAGCCTAGACCTAAATGTTGACACTGAAGAAGTGGAGAGGGAAAGAGAAAGATTTACTTTACATCATTTTTATGATCTGAAAAGGTAAATGCAGTTCATTTAATACATTTTTGGAGCTTCTACTATATCTCAAATGCTGTATTAGGTGAATGGGATACAGAAAATGAATTTTATATATTTTTTCTCTGACACAGTATCTAAACTATTGTAGAAGACAAATACATATTATAATACAATAACAATCCATTTTCTTATTTATTCACTTAGCAAATATCCATTCAGTGTCTATTATATGGGAAGTAAATGCATGTACACAGGTTTTTGAGCATAAAATTGGAGAGGCCACTAACAAACATGGGTGATGGGTTAGGATAATGTGGGATACATATGACCATGCAGTGAAAGACACATCCTGTTCTGTTTCAAAGCTCTTGTGGTCCTATTCAAGAGTAAAGCAAAGTAAGTAGAGTTTTCAGGGTGAGGGAGATTGGTATTGGTCAGTTCATTGAAAGAACAGGTGAAGGAAAGCAAATAGCCAACTAGTTTTATTCTATTACTAAGTAATTCTGAAATAGAAAATGCACATAAATTATTCCTATATTTTATAATTCCAGAACAAAGGTCATGATCACTTCATTACTTGGCAGTCAAGAATAGGTGTGTCAAAATCGAACTGCCTTTCCCAAGGGGAGAGAAATAAAGAACAGGTGGGTCAAAGTTTCAAAGTATGGAGCTGAACATAAGCTAGGGGAAAATTCACATGGGTGGAAACTGTAATTTTACATGGAGGGTAGACTTCTTAGCAAGCAGGTATTATCCTAAGATGCAAGAAATATTTTAAGATAGTAGCAAGTGGAAACTTCTCAAATGCCATACATGTCATTTTACCTCAGGAAATATCCATGTCTGTCCTCTATGATGTTGTAGGTAGTAAAAATATTGTGAATGTCAACATCATTAATAATAATTTTCAAGTTATTGGAAGACAGGAACAATTACTCAATTCAGCTTTGCCAAGATAGAAAATTTGAAAAATAACGAGAGACACAAAATCAATAGAAAAAGATACCCCAGCAGATACTATTGCTACCAACAAAATGATATTCAGTTAGTTTTAAAATTTTAGGTGATGATAGAATCAGATAAATGTCATAAAATGGTCAGCTTCTATTAACTGTCAGAGCAGGGAAGGGTGGTACAAAGAACTGAAATAAAAAATTTTACAGCAGTTCTAAATGTGCACTTCATATTTACTCACCTAAGATTCATGATGAAGCTCTATAAAAGGGAAAATGGTCAGCATAATTTGCAGTATTACACAGTGGCATTTACTCAGACTTTTTTCAAATAAGTTAATGAACCAAAAACATACTGATATTCTGTTAAAAGCTGGCTTTTCATTTGAAATTTGCTTATTATTATGGAGTATTGATAGTGATAGAAAAAAGAATGTATTTCAAGTGTATGTTACATATTAGAATCTAATTTATTTATCTTATGTCTTACCTCATTCTATATTGAATTTCAGACAACAAACAAAACTAACGTGTAGTAGTAATGGGTTAGAATGAAACAGAAATTATTAAATTGTACTGGTGAACAACAAATAATAATATATTAATCATGATAATTGATGATAATAGCTATTTTTATAGGCTTCCTGTCCTAGACAACATTTTAGTAGCATATGTGTACATTATCTCATTTAATTTTTACAACAGCAGCCATGTCTCTTGTGAGCATTGTCTTCATTTTGCAGATGAGGTGAGTGAGGCCTAGTGAGGATGAGAATCATCCTCCAAATTGAACAGTTTGGGAAAGACTAATATGAAATCAAACTGGGAACTTTTCCCCTCATTACTCAATATTCAATTTCAGAAGAATATAGATATTTAATTATTAAAGTGAATATAATATGATTATGATAGCTAATTTGAAACTTAAACTCAATTTCTAACCACCTATAGAATATAAATAATATTATCAAAATACTAATTGCAAAATAATAATTTCAGAGAAAAGGAAAACATAAAAAAAAATTCAGAAAATTAAAAAAAATATCTTACTGGCATCAGTAAATTTTAATATGTACTTGGCATTTTCTAGAGCCTGATAAAAATTTAACAATTGTCTGAAATTTTGTACCAATATATTGTTATTTTTTAAGTATAAAATATGGACCATTTTTAAAGGAAAAAAGTTTATCATAAAATAGATTCAAATTCGATTATTCTCAATTCAAACGAGTAACTGGTTATTTTGAGCACATTATCCTTTTAGTTTAGTCAATGAAAAATATAATATCTTGCAAAAATTATATATATATATACATAAAATTATCAAATAAAAGTAGCTTTGTTTGTATTCTTTACAGTTTCCACAGACCCCTTTAATCAAATGCATACTTAATTCTAAGTTTTTATGAAGGTAAACTTCATATTGAAACAATTAATGGTAATTGAATGAATAGAAAACAATATTTTTCTTCTAGGCCTTTTTTGCTAATGGTTAATTTTCTTTGCTTCATAAGATAGTGTGGGTATTTTTATCTGTTAATATAAGCCAATAAATTACAAGTTTATAAACAGGTGTTCTGATATTGGGTCTAAATAACAAAATTCTATACACACACTATTTATATGTATATATAAATATGTATATGCATATGTATATACATTTAATTTTTTGTTCAAATACTTTAAAAATATTAATTCTCTTTCAAATTTGTTTGTACCTTTAATTTTTTGACTTGCTTTTTCTGGAACCTTGGCAATTCAAGGCCTACACACTGGGGAAAATGTATAATCCCTTTTTGGTGCATAGATTAATTGATGTGGTTTCTTGTTGAGCTAGTCTATAAATGTGGCAAGTTGAGAATAATACTGAAATAAGGATGCATGGATAGGACTCCTGGTTCTATCATTTACATATGTCTTAAAACAAGTTATTGATTTTTGTGACATAATTTTCTCCTCTTGTATTTCAGGACTAATGTGTAGGCTAAATGAGCTATTGTTTATAAAATATAACATTTGGTAGAAAATTATATTTTGGTGAGATTTTAATTGAAGCGGTAGTTGTAGTTGATTTAAATAATAGTGGCAATAAGATTAGATCAGGACATATCCAGAAGTCAGACCAAAGCATGTTCTGGGGATGGAGTAGAGGTTGGGGAGAGGAGAGGGTGTCTGAGGATTATATCAGTCTCTTATTATTTCCTTTGGTTTAAAAGGGAAGACATTGATTTCAGCAAAGGTAACTTAGAGTAGGCAGGACCAGACAGGGAATAGGAGTCCAGACAGGTAGAAACCAGAGAACAGGAGGTCAGTGACACTAATGAGCAGGAAATAGTGCAGTTGACTCAAAGTCTCAGAGAACATTTTACTCTGAGTTCTGTTTTATATACTCTTCTTGTCATGAGTTCTCTTTGACACACAGGTGTTCAGTATAACCAGAAGGATGTCAGGACTGAAAGTCAACTGCTAAAATTGCAGGCAGACAGATGGGTCACTACAGATTCTTCAAACACTGCTGAGAGGATAAAATATTCTAGCAATGAATGGAAAGTACAGAAAAGAAAATTAAATATTTGGGGTTTGCTGACTTACAACAAAAAGTGCACAATCAAACCATTTGTAAAACAATAAAAAGAACTGAAGAATTGGCACATTTGCAAATACTCTAATTTAGAAAAACCAAAAAAAAGCAAATGAACAAGACAGGTTGCAATGCATACCGTAATTCAGGCCCCTTTGAAATCTGTTGAATGTATAGTTAAATTCTCTTTAAAGATTGTCTTTTCCAGAATCAAAGCAAATTATGTTTAATATTCAAACCATGAATGCTTAAGAGAAGCCACTTAATAAGGGTCTGAGTAGCAAAGATTTCCATATATTTCCTTTCTCAGATTGACTTTTCTACAACCAATCATTGAGGAACCAATTCTGATGACTCATTTCTCATTAAGATTGCCAATATCATCAAGTCTTCAATCCTTAAATTAATAAAGTTATCGGTTGTTGTTGACCATATTTCTATCTCTCTTCATGCCTTCGCATATCCAATATATTGAGCCACCTGAATTAGCTTCCCCTGTTAACATACTTGTTTGGTCCCATAGTAATAAAGCTATCAGCCTCACTGGATTATGTGTTACAAAATCTGTTTTTATACTGTAAGGCTTTATATAAACAGGGGAGCCACTACCTATGAACAGCTTAGATCTCCATAGGCTGTAAGTCCATTTATTTGAAATCTCCGAGTCTCAATGTATTATTGATCACTAATGCCTTTTCATGGCAGCAAGCCAAGAAGATATACGTTGTTCCCATCTAGGACAGTTTACAAGCTACCATGAGGTAAATTCTACAGCTATCTGTTTTAGTTCAGTGATCTGCCTGAATATTTGTGAATTTAATTGTTTTTGCTTTAGAATATATTTCATTATGTGGTAGGGAAAGTCAGTGATTCTGTTTTTATTTTTCATCTATAAATTTGTTTATTTTTTCAAATGAAGTTTTGAAAAATTTATATCTGCTTCTAGAAAAGAATCTTATCGGGGTTTTTAATAGGAATTAAAATATATGTATACATAGTCAATTCCATGTATTTATAAACTTTCAATAATGAAACATTTTTTAAATTGCACTTTCTCAATTTTAGCCCCCAAAATAGCCAACAAATCTTCTTGAATATGGTAAAAATAGAATATATATATATATATATATATATATATAACCAGTTTGGCATTAAAATTCTAAGCTTTTCTTGTAGAGCTGCTAGAGACTAGTCTTGTTTCCATTCACCTAAGCAAAACACTATTGAAACTCAGAAAAAATAATCCTAAATATTCATCAAGTCCTATAATGACATATCCACCTAATTGTTTTCCTTCTCCTAATCCTACACTAATTATTTCCATCTAACAAAACAAGTTTTAGTCATTCTAGGAAATAGGTTCTGAACTTCCTTTGCTTTTAGTTATTCAATTATATGAGCAGACTTTATACTATTATTTGGTCTTTGGAACAGTCACTATAATATCATGAGAAAAAAGTTCCACTTCTCTTTGGTCTTTTGACTCCCTGAATATATAGGAGACACTGTGTGTGTGTGTGTATGTTTGTGTGTGTGTGTGTGTGTGTATGTGTGTCTCCTTCCCACCTAAACCCCAACTGAAGGTAGTTGTTCCAACCCCATCGGCCCACATAACTCCCCCACCAACAGGGTCTCCATGGCATCCAGCACTTGGATATCACTGAACCTTTCCTTGTAAATCAGCAAGAGTTGGAAAGTATTGTCTTTTACAATTTACATTAAAATAACTTTTCCATAGAAGTATCATTTATTACTGAGCAAATTTGCTTTGGGATATTTTGGAAGTCATCTTTGTTTTGGAAGTGAAAATTTCTTTTTTAAAGATTTATTTATCTATTTTGAGAGAGAGTGTGTGTGAGAGAGTCAATGGGAGGGAGGGGCAGAGGGTGAGACTCTTGAAGCAGACTCCCTGATGAGTGCTGAGCCTGACATGGGGCTTGATCCCATGAACCATGAGATCATGACCTGAGGTGAAACCAAGAGCCAGGCGCTTGACTGACTGAGCCATCTATGTATTCATTTATTTTTCCCTCTATTCCCTATGCTGTACTTTACATCCTGTGACTTATTTATTTTAATATATACTTGTCTTTTTGCATGTATTCATTTCTTATATGTATTTGTGTTCTCTGTTTTTTTCTTGATCAGACTACAAAGGGCAATCTATTACTTTGGTATCTTCAGAACAATATTTTTAATTAAATAATTTTGGGTATGTTTTTAAATCTGTGGTTCTTCTATATTTCAAATAACTATTTTTTGTTTTATTTATATGTTTCTTCTAACTTTATGTTTTAGAGTTGTTTTTCTAAATAGTGTTGAATATATAGCTTGCTAACTTTCATACATTCTTACAATAATACACTGAATATCAAATTATGATGAAACTCTGAATATAGATTTAACTACATTTCTTACATTTACTAATCTAATTATCTTATAGCTTATAAAGTAATATTGTTTAAATATTGGTGTCAAACAGACCTAGACTGAATCCCAGCTCAGCCAGTATTTCCAATTTATTCTTAAGAGAATTTCTTAATAGCATCATTTTCTATGTTGTAATCTTGATGGTACACATATATGGAAATGAAAGACACAAATGTTAAGGGGTAATTAAAAAAACCTTCAGGTAATGAAAGGGTAATTAAGACAGTTGAGGAGTATATTGTGTTACTAAATTCAATTCCACACTGTTTTCAAATAGCAAAGGTGGATATGAAATTCATATTCCTCCTCTATTCTCTAAACCTAGTCCTCCAAATCAATGATCTGTCCTTAAGAGAATATGAAGGATTGTGTGCATTTGAGGGAAGGAAGATAACTATATTTTTAAAAATAATATTTTAAATCATTTTTAAAAATTATCTTCACTGGGGAATGAGTCTGCAAAGAACTTCTTGCTGTCATGCAGGATCTGGAACTTCCCACTGGGGTCAGAATCTGCATCTGGTAACTGATAATCCTGAACATCTATGGGCTTATTTAATTTGATTATGAAATATTTATTTAAGAATTTTCTGAATTTGGGGTGCCCAAGGGGTCTCAGTTGGTTAAGTGTCTGACTTCAGCTCAGGTCATAACCCTAGGGTTCTGGGATCAAGTCACGATTATCATATCGTGCTCCCTATCATAACAGGCTCCCTGTTCTGCAGGAGTCTTCTTCGCCCTCTGCTTCTGCCTCTCTTTCTCTCTCTCTCTCTCTGTGTCTCTCATGAATAAATAAATAAATTAAAAAAATAATTTTCTGATTTTGTTTAAATGTGTTCATAATTTTTTCCAAATTATAGTGATTTTTTATTTTTTGCATGCAAATATTTTCATTGTCATATCATTTGTGGCTCATTTTTAGATTCTTCTAGTAACACCTTTCAATGAATAAAGGTTTTTAATTTTAATTAAATTTTAATTAATTTTAATAAAACTCATTTAATTATTAAAATTAATTAATTAAAAATTAATTATTTTTTCTCATTTTAATTATTTTTTCTTTAAGACTATCATTTTTATGTCTTATGTCTTAGAATTAGTTGTCTATCTCAAGGTCATGCAAATATTTCCCTAATTTTTAGTGTTTTTCCTTCCCTTTTTATAACAAATTGATTCTGTAATATGATGTTACAACACCTTTTTTTTAAAGATAGTTAATTTCCAACAAAATTTCAAGAAACATATGATATAAATCAAGTTGCTTATATGTGTAGATATTCTTCTGGACTCTAGTCAGTCTTATGGATCTATTTGTCTATTCTTATGCCAACACAATCAGTTTTATTACTATAGTTTTCTAATAAGTCCTGAAATATGGCAGTATTATTACTCCAAACTGTTATTCCTCTTTAAGATTGTTTTGGCCTTTTTAGTTCCCTTCCATTTCTAATAATATTTAGAATCTGTCTTGTCAGTTTCCACCAAAAAAATTGAAAAGTTTACAGAAAATTTCCATCCTAACAATATTGAGTCTTCCACACCTTTATTTTCCCATGTAAGTCTTTAATTTCCTTCAGGAACATTTTTATTAAATCTATGGCTAGGTGTTTGACTTTTTCTTTTATATTATAAGTGGAATGGCTTTAAAATTTCATTTCCCAGTGGTTCCTTGCGTCTTTACAGTAATACAATAAATTTGAGAGTTTTGTATTCCATGTGCTACAAATTAGCAAAATTTTCCCATTTGTGCTACTGATTCCTTTGCATGTTATTTTGGATTTCATCTATGAATACACAGTTGGATAGATAAATAGATAGATAGATGGATGATAGATAGATGCGAAAGGGAAGTATAGAACATTAGAAACATCATGGGCCATACAGCAGAGAATCTGCGTTCTCATCTCCATGATTTTCAATGATTCATCTCAGCTGACTTCAGTTCATCATCTGTGAAATAAAGAGATGGGACCTCATGATGTCGAAGATTCTCTCTAGTTGTATGATTATGTGGAGCATCTGCTTTCTCTTTTGTAGGTTGATAATTTAAATTTTATTGGTAACAAGACATGTTCCTTTGAGGTGTAATTTCACTTTATTATTATCCTTTACACAAAGAGGAGGTTTATTTTTCACAGTAAATGCTTCCTTTATATGCAATTCAATCTTTCAAAAGCATAGAGGAACCAGAGAGGGAAATCAGTGTAATATTTTAAAACAAATATTTAAATATTCACATAGTCTCTGTCTCCATTTACTTATTCTTTTGGCTCTGGTATAAAAGGTATAATTTTATCAGTTGTCAGAAAAATTATACGATGCCCTAGTTACACAGAATCACATTCCTTTGCGCATAATGCCATGCGAGAAGTCATGGCCACTGAAGCATGGTAAAAAGCCAAATTGCCCCATCTTTATTCATCCAAAGCTTTTAAATTTGAGCTACTTTTTCTAGCGCAAGAATTCCTGGAAATGAAGCAATTCCAGAGATCTCATAGAATCATAATTCTGAAGAGTGCCTTTGCAGTAATTAACATTATTTTGACAGAAATGGAAACAAAGGCACAAGATGTACTGAAATTCATCCTGTTAGGGCAAGAGCTTGATCCAAGGCTTGGTTTTGCCAACCACTAACCTCACCTGGTCCTAAAGACTGGTTAATCCTCAGTAGCCTCCAATATATGTTATACCACTTGTTGCTGTTATTTTATTTATGAAGCATTGTTGAAATTTTAAAAAAATCTACAGTAGGATACCAATCAATAAATGCAGAAGAAATAGTGGAGTTGGAAGGTCAACATTTTATAACTATTATGTTAACAAAGAATCATCAATGGATGTTAAAACTGGTAGGTGAGCATTTAATGAGAATAGAATGTTTATATAACATTAAAATATCTCCCTACCACACTATGAGCTAGTACAAAAGGGGAAAAATAATAACTTTATAATAGAGAAACCTGGTAGGTAGCTCTTGAACCAAGTGATCAGAGTTAACTCCATAAATGTCACTTTCCTGACAAAAAGGTGTATAGCCTGTATTTGTCATGAGGGAACATAAGATAAATAAAAATTCTAGAGCTTTCTACAAAAATGACCTGTACTCTTCAAAAATAACAGAGTCTTGAAGGGCAAAGACCAGAGCTGTTCTATATCATCAGAGACTACTTGGATATGACATTCAATGTGAATTTGAGTTCCTGGATGATCTTGCGTAGAGAAACATGCTGTGAAAGAGAAGACTGGAGAAATTGGTGAATTTTGAATATGGACCATGTGTTGATAATTACCTTGTCTCAACGTTAAGTTTTCTGATTTTGATCATTGTAGTTATATAAAAAAGCAAATTATTCCTAGGAAATACACATGTGTGTGCACATGTGCATTCATGTGTACAGACAGAGCATGATATGGTCAAAGTATTCACAATTGATGAATCATGGTAAGTAGCTAGCTGTGCTCCTCTTGCAAATTCACTGTGAGTTTAAAATTATTTTAAGATAAACAAAAATTGGGGTTCCTGGGTGGCTCAGTCATTAAACATCTGCTTTCGACCCAGGTTCTGATCCCAGGGTCCAGAGATGGAGCCCCACATCGGGCTCCTTGCTTGGTGGGAAGTCTGCTTCTCTCCCACTCCCCCTGCTTCTGTTCCCTCTCTCACTGTGTCTCTTTTTGTCAAATAAATAAATAAAATCTTTAAAAAAAGATGAACAAAAATTGATAAAAACTCTCAATTGAGACATGCTCTTTGTGAAAAAGAAATCTTTCAAAAATGTGTAAAGAGAAATTTGTTCAATTCTCCCACCCTGTCCCCCATCATTCTTTTTCTTCTGAGCTAATAAATGTAAGCAGAAAATTTTCATCACTCCATACCTTACTACAACATGTCCATCCAAATTCATACTTAACTGTTTATATGAATCCACACATATAAGATTTTTTACTTTGTTTTCACAACTGATTTATTGTTTGCACATTCTTTTGTGACTTGGATCAATACATCAAGAATGTCTGCTCAGTTTCATACATATAGAATTAGTTCTTTTTTTTCCTAGTTTCTCCAATCATTTCATTAGTTGTTCAAAATTTAGGTTGCTAATATTTTTCCACTACAAACAATGCTGCAATAAATTCCATTTTATACATATAGTGTTTATCCTATTATATTATTATATCATTATGTAATTGTGTATTGTATAATTATATATCATTAAATATATTATAAATGTATGTTAAATATGTATATGCCTGATAGTTCTTTAATTCAAATAATAGTCCCAAATGTGATATGACTTGGTGAAAATGCATATTTCTACAAATATTACCATTTTACTTTCTAAAATTATTGTACAAGTTCATACATTCTATCTAAGATATATGAGAGTTTGAATTCTTGCACCCTTAAAAATAGTAGCTTTTCAGACTTTTTTATTTTTCCTATATACTTCTTTATAAAACTGGGATTTCATTTCCCCTTTTTTGTGTGTTATCTTGATTTATACTTTTAAATACTCTTGCTTAAAAGTTATAGAATAATATATACCTAATACAGAAAAAAAGCATAAGAAGTACATGCAATATAACAAATAATACCTCCATTTATAATTTTAGATTGTGTATTTTCAGTGCTTATTAATATAATAATGTATTTCTTTTAAAAGTCTTATGTGTCAGGGCACCTGGATGGCTCAGTGGGTTGGACCTCTGCCTTCGGCTCGGGTCATTGTCTCAGGGTCCTGGAATTGAGCCCTGCATCAGGCTGTCTGCTCGGCGGGGAGCCTGTTTCCTCCTCTCTCTCTGCCTGCCTCTCTGCCTACTTGTGATCTCTGTCTGTCAAATAAATAAATAAAACCTTAAAAAAAAAAAAAAGGTTTATGTGTCTACTATTCCAAAATCTACAAGTTACTCTAAAGAAATAAATTTAGGATGGAGCAGTACTTATATCTTTCTGTGCTTTATCTTTTGTGTTTCTTACTTTCCATAATTCACCTTCCTTTCTCACTTAACCAGCCCATCTTAGTTAAATCACAATGTTCTGCACTCATAATTTGTGGGTGCTTCCTGGCACCTAGGAAGCTAGCCTGACCTCGAACTCAATTCCAGCACTGATCCTCATACTTAGGATTTTACCATTTCAACCTCAGCTAAATTTCCACTGAGCCTCAGACTTCGATTTCTAGGAGTATAAGCAGAGAAGTGTTTCTTGTTGCTGTTTACTGCTGTTTCTAATCACACAGATAAGACTTACTTCATAAACTTGAAACAAAAGCTTTAGGGGTAGGTCCCACTCATATTACTTTTGAAAATACTTTGTCCTGAGGTTGAAAGTAACACACTGATTTGACATTTGAGTGACCTACACTCATTACCCAAAATGACTTGTGCTATGTTATGCCTTATACTTATAGCTACTATTATATAATCCATTTATTAATTCATGAACACATTCTTATGGGTCATCTATTTAAAACTAAAGGGAACCATTGTTTTCTTAGGTTAAGTGTTATACAGTAAGGCTTCACAAGTTCTGTTTTTTTTGAAAAGGGTTTTTTTTCTTCCTAATTTTTACGTTTACAACTTATCACAGACCAATACACGCTGTTCACACTACATGTGATTTAGCACAGAAGTTCAACCATCTCCTGAACAGATCTAGAAGTGGTCTATAAAAAGAAGATTCATTTGGATGTTGCTACAATGTGCTTCTAAAGGCTCACTCTCAATTTCCCTATATTCTCATTGTTGACACTTAGCAATTTGTGGACCAGCACTGGGGTACTGACTACACTGGGAGTCAAAGACTGGAAGGATAGTAAAGTATTTGCTAATGTAAAGCCCTTGACTTGTTCTCAAGCCCTATGCTTCCTACCCTGCCTCTTGTCATTATCTGCTATATATTTTCCTATTCTTACATCTCTGCACACATAACTATAAACAATTGTATTTAAAATGGAAAAATGATATGGTAATATAGAAAACCAGAGTAGAAACCAATAGCAACACCCTAGCCCTGGAAAGTCTACCCCAAACCAATCCCCCTTGACTGATGTACATGTGGTGTTGAATATTCTCTGCCAAGATATGTGAATGAAACATGATTCCAAAAGCTGAAAATATTCAACAATTAATGCATATAATTTATTCATCAGGACTATAGGGACCAGGGATAATTGAAAGGGATTCATGTCTGCCAGCTTTTACATCTACCTTTTAGAATTACATTTTTTAAATAGAAGCTGATTCTCTTGGAAGACACTTGTATGACAAAGACACTCAAGGGGAAAATAGAGAATGCAGAAGCATTGTAGGACATTAGCCTTTCTCCATGATAGTTGTAAAATCTAGCTGTGTGAAATACTTGGCTTAAACCGTGATGTTCTCAGTGTAGTTATTAATTTTTTTTTACTTTCACTTCTTTATTTTAAAATCTCATATAAATGCTTACATAGTTTCCAGTTTATTGTAGATTGCTGTACATGGCTGGCTAGCTGAATATCTGTAGTGTACAACAAATTTATAGCAGATACTCATGGTTGCCTGTGGAAACATTCTCCCCAATCCCTTGGTATCAAAACCCTAATTGTGTTGAGATAGTCACCTGTTAGAGAAAGTAAATCAATCTGGAAATTCTTTGTTAATGCTTATTTTAGGAGAGGGGATTTGACCTATGAAATGGGAGAGAAAAAGAAAAAATGTTTGAGGGAAATATTTACTAACTTTTGAAAAGGAACATGTCAGAAAAAGCAAATTATTTGTCCACTTAACATTGCCATGACTGCAAGTGAGGCCTACAAATAAAATAGCAATCTTTACCCATGAGAAAATCTAACATACTAAGCATGACAGAAAAAGGTTCAAGGAAAAGCTGGATTCTTGATGACTTCATTCTGCCAATGAACTAACCAATTCTAGAGCTGCTCTATCTCTGGACTCTGGCTAAGTGAATTAGTTTTCCATATTGCTTTGGTCATCTTTAGTTAGTTTGCAACTGAAATCGTTTACACTCATCACTGTGTTAGGTGCCAGTGATAAGTATTTGAAGTAGATATGATTTGGCTGTTCTGTTTCCCAGTACCTTCAGAATTAGAAAGGATCATACTTCTGATGTTAATTCTGAATTGAAGATTAGGATCTAGCTGTTATTAGAAGTGAAGTAAGTTATATGAAAATGGTTTATATTTTCAGACTATAAATTTGGCCATGTTCATTCTTTCCTAGGCCCATAGCTCAGTCATAAAACTTTATGAGATGCCTTTTTCACATTTCATTAAATAGTGTGTTGCCCAAAAAGGGACCCAGGAACAGATTTAGGCTCTTGTTTCTGTTGAATGTTGACTCTGTGAAGTGACAGTGGTTTACATCTATACCTAGATGTCTTAGGACCTTAATGGACACAGAAATAATCACAGGTAAATAACTGTTGTTGGAAGTTTTGGAAATGCCCAGTCTGCAAGATTGAAGCTGCAGGTTGGTAGACGTTTACTTATAATAGCCTACGACACAAGAGCATAAGTTAAAATAAATAGAATGGGCCTAGTGAACAATTAGCATTAATCAGATGTAACATATGGAAAAGGCATAATCCATTCCATGTGTTGGGGAATAACTTGAGGATTCTAAATCTCTAAAACCATAAATGGAAAGATAAGTTTAAAAAAGTTTAGTGGTTTTTAAAAATTATTTTATTTACTTATTTGAGAGAGAGAGAGAGCATAAGCAGAGGGAGCTGGGAAGGGAGCAAGAGAAGCAGGCTCCCCACTGAGCAGGAAGCCCAACACAGGGCTCAATCCCAGGACCCTTAGGATCATGACCTACACTGAAGGCAGCTGCTTTAATGGATTGGGTCACCCAGGTGCCCCAGTTTAGTGGTTTTTATGTGGTTTTTAGATAGAGATAAATGGTGGGTGCCCAAACCTGAGTGATTTTACTGGTAAATGTGTTGTGTTGGGCATTTGTGGTTACAATATTTCAGATCACTGATTAGGAAGTTTGTCAGTAATTGCACAGTTTAAAACATCAGGTTGGTAAGAAAATTGACACCATATTTTGCTTTTTAAAAAGAGCATAACTTTTTTAAAAATATGAAACACTACAAACATTAAAACAGATGTGGTGTGAAATAAAATTTTTGATGAGATTCCTCCCAGGTAATTAGAATCATGGAATATTGTCAGGTGATGCAGCTTCCCTGGTCTCAAAACACTTAGAAAAATCTGTTATTTCAGATAAGCTCCCTAAGCAAAATTATATCACAGTGTTTAATTGACAGAAAATATGCTTTGATACACATACAGTTTCAAACTGAGAGAGACAATTTGGAATGCACAATTATTGTGTATTTTTGGTAAATAAAGGTGGTAAACAATATTTGCTGGTATGTGAGCTCTAGTTTCTCCCCCTTAAGCTTCTTTATAAATGATAACAAATTAAGTTCAGGCCAAACTCTACTTACACATACACTTTTTAACAAGACAGGAAAAACCCAATCTCACAACCACTGTGTAAGTTCAGTGATTGCCAATCTCAGTCTTTTTGGAGCTCTAAAATATCCCGCATGTAAGAATGACCCTAGACAATTATAGCGGTGTTCTAGGGGCAATCCTAGAGTGACCAGTAGTCAAACAGAGGCAAGTAAGAGATTCTATAAGTGGGTGGCTCAACATGGGGTGGTTTATAGATCAAGCCAGATAGGCAATATTGAAGAGGATATAGGATTCACATGCTCTGTTCACTTAAAGTCAGAATGTCTAGAAACTCTCTTAGTTATCTGGGAATTCTAACAGTTTTAAGCTATTTATTAAGGTATATATTCTCTAATTAAGACTTTCCCCCCTAATCTTTATTGCATTAATAAGAAAGGCTTCTGGTATTGCTATACATCTAAAAAGAAAAGATAACCCCCAACATGGTCTGGAAACTTCTTGGGACCATGACTGACAACTTTCTTCTGAAAAGAAATTAGCATTCCTGATAAAAATAAGTGAAGTTTTAAAATAACTTTATTGCAAATAAAATTGTTTTGAAAGTAATGGAGTAACTGTTTATACTTCTACCTAGCTGATTGTTAGTCAAAACATAGTAAGTTTCACCAGGTTTTCTTTTCTTCCTTTCTGTCTAACAGTGATTAATTGTCCTATAAAAATGTCCTGACAAGGGGCAGCTGGGTGGCTCAGTGGGTTAAGCATCTGCCTTCAGCTCAAGTCATGATCTCAGGGTCCTGGGATTGAGCCCCACGTCGGGCTCCCTGCTCAACAGGGAGCCTGCTTCTCCCTCTCTCTCTCTGCCTGGCTCTCTGCCTACTTGTGATCTCTGTCTGTCAAATAAATAAATAAAATCTTTTAAAAAAATGTCCTGACAAGGATGAATCTTTTTAGTAGTGTACTATGGGTCTTTTTTCTTTCCAAAGAATATTGTAATAAAAATCTAACACATGCTCATAAATATATTCTCTAAGAAATTTTCTTTGCCAGAGATAATGATGGCTGTAGCACTATTATATTATATTATATTAATTATATTATGCTATGCTATACTATACTATTGTATATTAGCTGTCCCTAAAGAGTGGTCTTTTCATTAGAATACTACTACTGGGTTATATGTTATAGGACAATTGATTGTCCTGATCATGTTGCTTACTCTAGTTAATAAGTAGATACTATTTTGATGTCAGTGTTTAAACAGTTAAATATAAATGATATAGACTTCTGATTCCAGAAAAATAGAACAGTCACAACTTTTCTCTGTATCTCCAGATAAACACAACTAGAAACCAACATAAGAAATCTCTAAGAGGTGGAGAGAAAACACCAGACTAATCAGAGATCCCAGAATGGAAAGAATTATGGGGGTGAGTTTCGTTCTTCTCTTTACCTAATATTACCCAGAAATGGTGCTGGAGAAGCCAGTAACCTAGAAACACCAATGGGCACTAACCAAAAAATTTGCTAACACAGTCCTCTCTCTAGCCAAAGGACTAAGAAAGGTATAGCTTATGAGGATACAAAACATTCACAAAATATTGGCTCCAACCCAACAAACACCCCCCCACACACACACACACACCAGTGGTCTCACTGCTACCTCACCAGCAAAAACTGGTTGGAGAACCCAACTTTCTACTCTCACCAAACTGTAGCAAAGAAGATGGTATATCAGTGAAGGATGAGTAGGGAGCATGAACTTTCATCCCTGCTGAGCAATAATGAAGCCCTATCCTGTGATGTCAGCAGAGACCAAGTGGGGAATCTGAATTTCCATTCCCATCAAGCAATAAGGATCTATCTCTGTCTTTTCCTGGAGGAATGTGGGAGGAGGCCTAGTTGAGACTGAGGATATTCATCACCACCCAGAAGTGATAAGGACATCTACCACTCCCCTGTTAGTAAATCAAATCAAAATTTGAGAAACAAATAACATAGTACTCTTCTACCCTCCCAGCTGGTTGGAAACCAAATTCCCACATCCATTCAACAGTAAAAAGGAATCCAAGACCTTGGTAACAATGGGAATCAAACAGGGAACCCAGACTTCTATCCCTAATTGGCAATAATAGGAGTATGAAGGCACATTCCCTTGCTCTGTCAGAATGATGACAGAGAAAGCCACTAAAACAGAGAGTTTACATAAGATCCAGAGTCTCATAATACATAAATGTTCAGGTTTCAATGGAAAATTATTTGTCACTTTAAGAATGAGGAAGATTTCAAAATGAGTATAAAAAATAATCAAAATATGCCAACATTAAGATGACATTATCTGATAAAGAATTTATAGGAGCCATCATAAGAAAAACACCATAGATATATCAAAATGGAACTCTTAAAAAAATGTTCAGGTAAGCCAAAGAAAGGAACCATTGCCATGCTGTTTCTGTGGTTGAAATTACAGAGCATACTGAAGTCAGCAGTATTCTTAGATGATGATCTGATTTGTAAGGAATCATCATTTAACATCTTAACTCACTAATGCTACTACACTTTAATTTCCAAAAAAGAGAATGTAGTGTATCTTTATATGGTTACACTTGAGTTAGTGAATAGGACTACAGGCATAGTTAACCTGGGAACTACAATTCCTGAGCAGCAGGGCTTTCTGAGGTTTTCACAAAGCAACTAAAGGAAAGTTATCAGAAGAGGAATATAGAGGATGTATGCACATTTCTTATGTGAGAAATGCAAGAGTTGCTTAATGCCTTTGTTCCTGGATTTTCTCTTCTACAATTTGGGGGATATTTTTGAGAATGAAATGAGTTAATCACAATCATATCAACCATGATGACAGTGATGACAATAATGATGTCTTATTATCTAATTTGCTTTTGTATAGCATTTTAAAGTGTTATAAAATATACACTCTTTATTTCCTTTCCCCATTTTGGAATGGAAACATATTAGGAAAGTAGGACATTCATAAGATGAAAGGAAATGACTGAGAAGAGTTAAAAGAGCTTAGTTTCAAATCTACCATCCATGGTTTCATTCTGTCCTTTTATCTGCTCATGTTCCACTCCTATCATCAATCCATTCATTCTTACACAGCTTTTTAGGGACCATTTCTGAATGCCATATTTATGATGAGATCAACACTAGAAATCCTGTGTACCTCATAGGATGTTTTAATGATAAATGAAAGGTAGCATAATAAAGTGGGTAAAAAACTCTTGCTTGACTGATGGTTGAATAGAGATACTGAGATGTGACAAAGCAAATATAATAAAAATTTTACTATGCAATTAGTTGGTGGTTTATGGCTATACACTATACATGGCTGTTTGCATGACTTATTTAACTCTAAACTTACCTATAGTTCACAACTCATGGTAAAGTAGCTTTTTTCCAAGACAAAAAAAAAGTAAAGTAAAAGAACAAATTAGTCTGTTGGGAATAAGAGATTATGATAGGCTGGCTGAACAAGTTCTCTTTTTACTTGAATCAAAAAACAGATTTGTCATATTTCCCTGATGAAATTAATCCTAAAGTTTCCACCTTTTACTTACTGGAATATTAATGGAGTTGAATTAT
Source organism: Martes martes (assembly GCF_963455335.1). Lineage (NCBI taxonomy): Eukaryota > Metazoa > Chordata > Mammalia > Carnivora > Mustelidae > Martes > Martes martes. The sequence continues at coordinate 96,865,415 of NC_137890.1, read as the reverse complement.
AATAAGACCCAGTTCTTTAAACTTACTAGTTTTTCCTTTTACTCTTATTATTATTTCATGCCTTCAGATATTTAGGGATAAGATGAAGGGAAAAAAAGAGTTTGTGTGAATAATAAATAGATACATCAAAATGGAATTATTAATAATAATTATAATTTTGAAAGATGTCACTATCGGAAGAAGTTGGGTAAAGTGTGCATAGGATTTCTCCGTATTTTTTCTCAAAACAGCATGTGAATCTACACTTACCTCAAAATAAATAATAAAATTAAAAAAATTTAAACCCCATAACACACACCAAATATGAAGTGTCTAATTTGGTATATACGCAGATAAATTGCAACTGACTTTAGTCTAAAAACACACTTATTTTACTCATGAATAGTGATAGTTTCATCTTCTTCCTTTAGGTTTATTTGGAACATTGCCTTTTTACTCAATTATATTGAATAATTATTAATTTGTCAATTACATTCATCTTTTGTTTTATTTGAAACACTGAAACAATTTAATTTGATGTTTACCCTTCTAGGTGCTTCTTAATATCAGAAATGAATAGGATTCCTCACTAGCTCATTTTCTGTGGGATATAGTAGGATGTACCCCTTTACATATGAGATAAGCTGGCCCTTTTTTTTTTTTTTTTAGATTTTATTTATTTGAGAGAGAGAGAGCATGACTGGGGGGAGGGGCAGAGAGAGAGGGACAAGCATACTCCCCACTGAGCATGGAGCCCAGTGAGGATGGATCCCAGGACCCTGAGATCATTACCTGAGACAAAGTCAGATGCTTAACAACTGAGCCACCCAGGTTCCCCAAGAAAAGCTGATCTTAACCAGTCTTATTTAGTCTTCTTTTTAAGACTTTCTTTCTTTCTTTTTTTTAAAAAGCAGTTTTAGGTTTATCACAAAATTGAGAGGAAGGTACAGAGATTTGCCATATGCCCACTAACTAGCCTGACACATTCAGAACCTCCCCTATTATCACCATTAACATTGCTCACCAAAGTAGCACATTTTTTACCAAGGATTAATTAACCTACATTGACACATCATAGTCACCCAAAGTCTAGAGTTTACCTTAGAGTTCACTGTTAATGTTGTATACTCTATTGGTTTTGACAAATGTATAATGATATATCCATCGTTGTACTATCATACAGAATATTTTTACTGCCCTGAAAATTCTCTGTGCTGCACTTATTCAACTGTACTCTATCCCTGTCAACTACTGACTTTGTAGTCTATAAGTTTTGCCTTTTCCAGAATGTTATATTTTTGGAAATATACAGTATGTTTCTTTTTAGTAATGTGCATTTTATGTTCCTCCATTTCTCTTCATAGCTTAAGTTGCTTATTTCTTTTTAGTACTAAATATAATATTCCATTCTAGATGTACCACAGTTTATCTGTTTATCTACTGAAGGGAATCTTAGTTGCTTCCAAGTTCAGACATGTATGAATAAAGCTGTTGTAAACATCCTCATGCAGATTTTTATGTGAACATAAATTTTCAGCTCTCTATTAATGCCAAGGATTGTGATTACTGGTTTGTATGTTAAGAGTATTTTCAATTTCATAAGGAACTGCCAAATTTTTTTTTCAAATTGGCTGTACCATTTTGCATTCCCATAAGAAATGTATGAGAGTTCCTATTGCTCCATATTCTTGTAAGCATTTGGTGGTATCAGTGTTCTGCATTTTGGCCATTCTAATAGGTGTATAGTGGTGTTATTTCATTGTTCTTTTACTTTACATTTCCATGATGACATACAATATGGAACATCTTTTCATACACTTATTTGCCATCCATATAGCATCTTTGGTGAGTTGTCTGTTAAATCCACTAGCCCCATTTTTAATCCGGTTTCTTTTCTTACTGACTTGAAGTGTTCTTTGTATGTTTTGTATAACAGCCCTTTATCAGATATGCCTTTGGAAATATTTTTTCCCAGTCTGGGACTTGTATTCTGTTGACATTTTCTTACATAGTGCAGAAGGCAGAAGTTTTTAATTTTAATGAAGTACAGCTTATCAATTATTTCTTTCATGGATTATGTCTTTCGTGTTATATTGAAAGAAGCATTCCCATAGCCAAGTTCATCTAGGCTTTCTTTTATGTTGTCTTCTAAGTTTTTCTTTCTACATTTAAACCTATGATCTAATTTGAGTTAATTTTTGTGAAGAGTACTCTGTATTTTGATTATTATTTATTTATTTCTGCATGTCAATATCCAGTGGTTCTAGCACCATTTCTCAAAGAGGATATCTTTGCTCCTTGTACTGTCATTGTTCCTTTGTCAAAGATCAGTTGATTATATTTATGGAAGTCTACTTCTGGGCTTTCCATTCTATTCCTTGATACGTTTCTCTGTTCTCTCACCAATATCACAATTACTGTAGCTTAAAATAAGTCTTGAAGTTGCATAGTATCAGTCTTCCAAATTTATTCTTTTCCTTTAATATTATGTAGGTTATTCTGAGTATTTTGCCTCATCATATAAAATTTAGGGTTCATTTATCAATAACTACAAAATATCTAGATGGAATTTGGATTGGAGTTGCATTAAAACCATATACCAATATGGGAAGAGCAGACATTTGACACTATTGAGTCTTCCTATCCATGAAGATGAAATATCTCTGCAATTATTTATTTTCTTTGCTTTTGTTCATCAGAGTTTTATTATATACTGCATACAGATCCTTTACCTTTTTTTTTTTTTTTTTTTTTTTTTTTAGATTTATACCTCAGGATTTCATTTGGGAGTGCTAATAACATAAATGGTATTTTTTTCAATTCCAGTTGTTCATTATTGATACATAGGATAACATTGACTTTGAATATTAACCTTACAATTTGCAGCCTTGGTATGATCAATTATTAGTTTCAGGAGATTTTTGCCCATTCTTTTGGATTTTCTACAAAGATGATCATGACATTTTTAAATAAAAGTTTTATTTTTTCCTTCCCAATCTGTGTTACTTTTTTCTCTTTTTCTTGAGTTATGGCATTAACAAGGACTTTTGAGTATGATGTTGAAAAGGAGTAGCTGGAGGAGACACCCTCACCTTGTATGTTATATTAATGGAAAAGCTTTGAGTTTTTCACCATTAATATGATGTTAACTGTGGATTTTTTATAGATATCCTTTATTGTGAGGAAGAAATTCTTGTGTATGCCTAGTTTACTGAGAGTTTTTATTGTGAATGGGTATTAGATTTTGCAAAATGCTTTTTCCTGCATCTATTGACATGATCATGTGGCTCTCCTTTTTTTAGCCTGTTGATTTGGTGGATTACATTAATTTATTTTCAAATGTTGAACCAGTCTTTGATACTTGAGATGAATTCTACTTGGTCATGGTGTATAATTCTTTTAATTTTTTAAATATATTGTTGAATTCAATTTGTTAGTATTTTGTTAATGTTTTTACATCTATGATTATGAGAGATACTAGTCTGTAGTTTTCTTGTGATGTTTTTTTCTGGTTTTGGTATTAGAATGATTCTAGTCATATAGAATGAGTAAGGAAGTATTTCTTATGCTTCTAACATCCGAAAGAGATTGTAGAGATTTCTCCCTTAAAATTTTGATAGAATTCATCTGTGAACCGATCTAGGCCTGGTGTTTTTTTTTTTTTTTCTATTTTGGAAGTTTATTTATGATAGATTCAATTTATGTAATACATATGGGCCTACTCATCTTATATATTTCCTCTTGTGTGAGTTTTTGCAGATTGTGTCTTTCAAGGAACTGGTCCATTTCATCTAGGTTATCAGATTTGTGGGAAATTGTTCATCGTTTCCTTATTATCCCTTAATTTACATGGCATATGTTGTGATGTCCCCTCTTCCATTTCCGGTATTAGTAATTTGTGTCTTCTCTCTTTTTTTTTTTTTTTCTTAGTTAGTCTACCTAGATGCTTAATCAATTCTGTTGATCATTTTGAAGAATCAGCTGTTGGTTTCATTGATTATCTCTATTGTTTTCCTGTTTTCAGTTTTACTGATTTCTGCCCTAATTCTTATTATTTCTTTCCTTCTGCTTTCTTTGGATTTAATTTGCTTTTTTTTCTACCCTGAGTAGAAAGTTAGATTACTTATGTTAGCTCTTCTTTTCCAATATTTGCATTCAGTGCTATAAATTTCCCTCTCAATACTTCTTTTTGCTACTTCTCACATACTTATATGTTGTGTTTTATTTTAATTTAGTTCCAAAAATTTTAAAACTTTACTTGATATTACTTCTTTGACCCATGTGTCATTTTAAGGTATGCTATTTAATCTTCACATTTTCTGTTTACCTGTTATTGGTTTCTAGTTTAATTCAGTTGTGGTATAAGAGCACACATTGTATGATTTCCTCCCTTTTAGGTTTATTAAGGTATGTTTTATGGCCCAGAATGTGATCCTTGTAAGCTTGTGAAAACTGTGGATCCTCTGTTGTTGGGTGATGTGTACTATAGGGATAGTTCTCCCAGAAGACGTTCCTTAATATGTATACATCAAATAACAGAGTGTCAAACTACATGAGGTAAAAATTGGTAGAACCACAAGGAGAAATAGACAAATTCACTATCAGCTGGGGACTTCACTTCCCCTCTTTCAGAAATGGACAAATCCAGCAGGCAGAAAATCATTAAGAAAAAAGTTGAACTCAACAATACCATCAATCATCTGGACATAATTGACATCTATAGAATATATTATCCAGCACTTTCCCAGAAAAATAAAAATTGAGGCTCTTGGTTGCTGGTAGGCCTGCCTTGCAGGAAATGTTAAATTCTTTAGAGAGAATCAAAATGATACAACTTGAGCATATATAAATAATAGAAGTGCATCAAAGAAGGAATATAAATGGGTGTAAAATAAAAACTCTTATTTATCTTATTCTTAGTTTATCTAACAGATGACAGTTTGTACCAAATAATGATAGCAACAGTGTATTTGATTATGTGCACTTATGTGTATATTTTGTGCACACATATATGCTTATATATAAGTGAAAAAATAACAAAAATGCAAGGGATAAAAAGGAAGAAATAGGATTACTTCATCATTTTATGGTACTCACACTACTTGTGGAGTGATACAGTGTTATTAAAAAGTAGACTTGGATTAGTTGTAAATGTGTATTGCAAACACTCTAGAGCAACCATTTAAAAAAAAAAGAAGTGTAACTGGTATGATAAGATAGAAGAAGAAAAAAATGGAATCATGTAAAATACTGTTAAACCACAAAAAACGGAAAAGGCACAAACAACAAAAATAGGAACCAAGAACAAGGTCACCAAATAGAAAATAGTAACAGATAGATATTAATCCAATTATATCAATAATCTCTTTGAAAGTCAATGGTCTAAATGCACAACTACAAAAGAGTCTCAGAAAAGGATCAAAAACCACCACCCAACTCTGTGTTGTCTGCAAGAAACCATTTCAAATATAAAGGCACATTTAGATTACAAGTAAATGGAGGGAGAAAAATATATCATGTTAATACTAATGAAAAGAAAGCAGGAGTAGCTGTATTAATTTCAGACAAAACAGACTTGAAAATGAGGAATTGATTAAGAAAAAGAGAAAAACTGTACTCTGAGTTTCCTAGATATCTAACATTAATTTGGGGAAATTTTGTCATTATTGTTTCCAATATTTCTTTTGCTCCTCTTTTTTTTTTTTCCTTCTGGTGTTCTCATGAATAATGTGTATACTCTATATTTTGTAGTTGTTCCATAGTCCTTGAACATTGTGTTCTCTACTGGGTAAAAAGCCCTTTTACTGCTATAAATAGGCCTTTAGTAATGTGGTGGTGAGGTGTATGTGTGTGATGGGGAAAGCATTCTGGAGCCTGTGACAAGGACTCAGTATCTTTGTGAGCTTCTACCTCTGGACTGGGATCTTCACAAGTATGTCCCAATTTCTTTTTCTCCTCTCCTTAGGTAAGACAGGATAGGTAGAGCAGACTGGAATTGGATATTTCCCTTCCCCAGGTCAGTTAGGGTCACAGAATACTTCATCAGGTTAGGCTCTGGATAACTCCATTTATCTGAGAGTAGATCTTGTGAAAAAGAACAGAGTGCTCTGGTTTATTTTAAAAAAATGGCTTCTTTCCCTCCCTCTGCTGTAAGCCTAAAGGAATTTTTCTCCTATATTTACTGCAAGAACCTGGCTGATCTGGAGGTACAATATTTGGGTTAAAAGACTTTGCCTATTAGGGTGGTCCATAGGGAGCCTCCAGCAATTTGTCAATTACAGTTCGGGTTTCCTTACCCCAGCTCTGGTTCCTGCATGGTTTCTGCTTGCGAGTCTTTGCTCTAGTACGCCACAGCTCCCTGTATCCACCTGTCTCTCTAATATTGGGGGCAGTGGTTTGCACTGTGCCCTCACTCTCTTAAGAGTCTAAGAAGCCTTGCTGTTATTTCAACCTATCCAGCTCATTACACATGGGACCGGAAACCAGAAGAGTCCTAATTATTCTTACTCATTTAACGTAAAATCTTGTGTAAGAAGGCAGCTAGGAGTGTGAGTATGAATACCAAAGCTAATTCATCTCAATATTTTCAATCTACCTGAAGGAAGAAACAAAATTATCACTGTTCATTTGCTCTGAATTCATTGTTCAGATTTCAGTTGTCACAGGTAAGAATGCTAAATATCTATTTATTCAAAGAGTCTGCACATTTACCTGAATATCCAGAAAATAGAATTATTTCATTATATATTTAACTAGGTCCTATTAGGAACATATTAAAAACATGATTTGTTTATTACTGCATAGCAAACTAGTTTTTGAGCCCCCATACCTAGTGACTTAACCTAACAATTTATTGTCTTCATTCACAGTTCTAGAGGCTGACAATCTCAGCTAGCTAGGATTGTTTGTTGAATGAATGAATGAATGAATGAATGACTTTAATCACTCCAATAAATCACCTATTGATTATTTCTTACTTCATGTTTAGTGATAGTGATTTGGCAAGCATTTTATTGAATGGATAAATACATGAATCCATGAATAAATGAATGCATGAATAAATACATGAATGTCTGATGGAGCAAAACAAACTTTCTACCACAGACTATCTCTATATTAGTCATACTTCACAAGAAAATTAACGATATAAATGTTGAAGTTGCCTCTTTGTGTAAAGTCCGTGAGTTTTGCCTACCAACAAATATTTCTGTGCTATAATTAGATTGAATTGGCTGTACCATCCAAAGGAAAAACAGAAATTTCATTACATTACCTTTCTCTATAACTGTTAGCAAGAAAATAATCTCTGAGAAATGAGATTAATTTTCTAAATTTAAGGTAATATGTATCTTTAACAAAATAGCATACAGAATTACTAGTGACTTATTTTGCTGTAGAGTGCCAGTCCATCTTTTCACCCCCAACATCAAATCCAGTGAGAAATTGCCACAAAATCACAAATCCTGATAAAAATATGCCAAACAAAAACTGTAAAAAATCCATCCTCAAATAACAATAGAAATGTTATTTCACTAAAGTGCATGGCCAGAAATTCTCCATTTATTTAAAATTTGAATTCAAACATGAAGGACATTGTTTCCTGCAGGCTTTCTAAACCAAATTAGTATGTGTGATTTAAATCTTTCTTCACCTTCTAATCTTTTAAAATCTAATGAGGCAAATGTTTTTGTCTCAGTATTCGCATCAAAGATATCTTATTGCCAGTCCTTCTGCTATTCTAAGTTCAGTGACTTTTATATAAAACTTAAGCAAAATGTTATTTGCCTGAGCAGTTTTTACTTTCTGGTATCCCGAAAGTATACTTAAGATCTGTTTTGTCAAATGAAGTAAATTATGAGGTATCATTCCCTGAAATAACATTCAAGTATATTAATTGCAAATTGATTCATTAAGAAAATGTTTAATGTACACGATCTCTTCCCTGATTTTCACAGTCCTCCTGAGAAACCACTTGTTATTTACACATCCTTTATTATCTTGGAAAGATTTATTTTAAAATTAGGAATTGAAAAATGAATGACTCAGCAAGACCTATCCTTCTATTTGCAGAAAAGGAGGCCATGGGAAATGATTTCTGAATATGATACTGTAAACTACCAAATTATAGAAGGTATATCTTCGTAGATTCCAAAAAGCTTATGGAAATTGTCTCTCTATATATAAAAATTGAATAAATGTTATTTATAGTTATGTTTTAAGAACTGAATAAATATTATTTATAATTCTGTGTTTTTTATCAAGTGATACTATATAACAAACAAGGACAGTATATATGTAAATATATATGAATTCACAAATGGTTGTAAGAAATGTAGATAGATTTAATAAAGTAATAATAACATTTGAAATGTCAAGGAAGTTCATTTCCCATTAACACGATTTTTTTAAATTGGTTTTCAATATTATAGGACCTAGTAATGATCATAAATTAGGAAGAAAAGCTGTAAATGAAGATCTGAATTCATTTCTTCTTATTTCATTGAAATATTTTTCCTGTATTCCATTCAAATTTCACCGAATTTTCACTCTTCTATCCTGTTGTCTTCAATTCCAATTCCAATATCCAACTTCAATTCCAAACAAATATATCTGTCCTTGTCCCATAGATTTGCTTCCACATCTCATCAGCTTCTTACTGTTTTCCTTCTCTTCCTCTAAGAATTATATTTAAGATAATCCCAGGTCTGTGGCCTGCAATCCCACCTCATTCTGCTAAAGAAAACATGACAGTGCTCTCAATAGGCTCTAAGATGATAACTGTTCACTCCTCAAGATGCATTAGAGATTTGAAAAAAAAAAAAAAAAGAGTTATAGGTAATTCCTCATTTTTCACCTGAATCGGTGCTGAAATGCATCATCTACTACGTTAGTGAATTAATCTTCTTTCCCTCAGTATTTCTATGAAAACCGTTTTCGGCTTTGGTGTCTGGTTTCAATTTCTTATTTTCTTTATATTAAATCATTAGTTCATTAATTTGATGCGTAAAGTGATGTGGTATTTAGATTAAGCATTTGACTCATTAGTTGCTCTTTGAACATGGGCCAGTTATTCCAAATGACTTGATTTCCAGTTTCCTCTTATAAAAAACAGTTGAAGTGGCCATCTGGGTGGCTCAGTGGGTTAAAGCCTCTGCCTTTGGCTCAGGTCATGATCCCAGGGTCCTGGGATCGAGCCCCACATCGGGCTCTCTGCTCAGCGGGTAGCCTGCTTCCCCCTCTCTCTCTCTGCCTGCCTCTCTGCCTACTTGTGATCTCTGTCTGTCGAATAAATAAATAAAATCTTTAAAAAAAAAAAAAACAGTTGAAGTACCTGATTCTTTACTTCAGAAGTTGATTTTGAGGATCAGATAAGCATATGAAATACTTAAAATTGCATCATTACTAGGTTTAAACAATTTAAAATAAATATTGAAAAATAATCCCAAATCCAATTTTCATTTAATTTATATTTAAGATGAAATCTGAGACTAAAGTGTAGTTCACAAAGTAGCTTTATATGTCTGTTTTCCTTTTTCCTTGTACACTGTATGTTTACAGACATGGTGCATGCTATAAGCTGCAGTTCTTATCATTAGGAAGATTTTTTAAAATTTATTTCATTCTTACTGTTGGAGTGAAGGAAACATTGTCCAGTTAATCATCTCAGTAGGAACACAAGGTATTTACACATGGAAATCCCTCCCATGAAAAATTTAAATATAAACTGAAAGAAAACATGAAAAAAAATTAAGTTTCCATGAACAGCAGTTGAATTTTCTAAGAAATATTAAGAAAAGGTTGAGAAGTGCCATGTTTTTTATATCCATGTCCATTTATTGTATGCTTTTATATGATAAGTAAGTGAGGTATTAAGCAATATATAAAAGTTATCTTATGTAACTCACAAGGCTGATTAAAATATTGCTGCCTCTATTTTACAGATGAGAAACACAAGACTCAGATTAAGAAACATTCCTGAAATAACGTAGGTATTATAAGTGGCTGTACCAAGATTTAGATCCAGGTTAGCTTGATTTTGAAGCCTGGATTCTCATCCACTCTTTTTCTTGAGGAGGTCTGTAAGGAAAGGGTGTGATTCAAATTAAGGGGGATAAACAGCTACTGAGACCCTCTGACGCTACACTAAAATTAGATGTACTGTTCACAATATATTCTTCTTCACGAATTTCTTGTATTTTTATAGCAAGAAGAAATGATTAAGTACTTGTAATGGTTTGCTAAAAGCTATGATTATAGCAAGAAGCTGTCTTTGTTTAATTTGGTGTGATTCTGTTTAAAAATAGGTACTTTCATTGTCTCTTAAAATGAACAAAAGCACCTCCTTAACTATCTCTTAAGTACAAGACAATCATTAAGACTAGACTCACAATAAAGAGTAGGGAAAAAAACCTCAGATTTCTAGTGCTCAATCTGCAGAATGTTACAGTAACTACTATTTAATTTATATTTGTGTTTAGGTTTTTGAATTTAGTGTCCATTTAGGTGACAATAATAATAAATTGTGAATCAATTTTGGGCAAAATTTGCAATAATTAAAATCCTAGAGGAGAGATTGTAGATTTAACTTCATCTGTGACCCACGAATATCAGAGATTCACATTCTAGAAGCCTATGTGTATGGCTTGATGTCTTCAATTTATTTTATGTTACACAAAATTACACATTGAGTGAATTTTTTTTTACATTGAGTGAAATTAATGCATTTACCATCATCATATCTGACACTAAAAATATTTTAACCTTTAGGATATAATTGTTAAATTTCAAAATAATACTTTGAACAGTTTATACTTTAACATGACATCATAAAATTTCTTGATTGAAATAATTTTAAAAATCCCAAAATCTTAAACACAAAATTCTCATTATGATTAAAAAGACCTTCCAGGATATGACCCATGTTTCCTCTCCAGCCTGATGTTCTTGGTGTCTCTAATCCAGCTATACACATTTTATTTAATTACATGAACTATTTAAGCACTTTCTTGCCTCAAGGTCCTTGTGCATATAATTTCTCTGATTAAAGTATTCTTTACTATTTATGACTATCTAACTCTTACTTAGCTAAAATTTCCAAATCAGGATAACTAAGTCTCATTTAAAATTTAATTTCCGGATGTTTCCTCATCCACATCACAAATTGAGTGCCTGATAGGAGCCAAATACTGTCAGTAGGGTGGAGATATTAGCAGTGAAAGCAACTGTTTAAAATCCCTTCTTCGGAGATTCAGTCATAGTTACTGTATTCATTCAGAGCAGCAAGCTCTGTGAAAATGAGGTGGTAGGCTGATTTTATGTTCATGGAATTCCCCTAAGAGTTTTGTTTACTAAACATCTCAGTTATAATAGAAGGATTTTATTCAGGGTCACTTACTTTTGTCTAATTTATTGTAATACTAATATCCTTCAAAGTAAAGAACATTACATCTTAGAAGAATGCTTTGATCAATTTTACAATTTCTGAGACCTGGAGAAAATGGTGAAATACACCACCACCCTTTTTTTTTTTTTCTTAGTCACACCTTCATACTTGTGCAGATCAGGTTACCAGACACTTACTCTATGAACTTTCATTTTGTGAGCTTCTTTTTGCTAGTGTGTTTAATTATTAAAGTAGTTATCTTTACAATTAATCTTATAATTCACTCTTAAAAACTATTTTTATGATTGCACTTATAAATTACTGTTAACGGTTACTGTTAAAATATTGTTCACGGTGTCACAGAAGAGTCATTACATTTTACAACCTTTTATTAAAACTACTTGCATATCATCATTGTGAAGCTGTTGGGATAATTAGTTCTGTAAACTCATTGACAATTTTATCTCTCTTAAATTCTCTCCTTCATGTTCCTTAAGTGCGTATGTATGGATGTGGATGGAGATTGGTGGAAGCAGAGATTCAGTTGCTAATTCAGTGTTCTAACATTTGATTATCAAGTTTAGTTTCACATTACCTCAATCTATCAATTTCATGAAACTACAGATTTTACACCGATCCTATTTAAATTTTTATAATTATTAATCTAAATTAGATAATAATTTTAGTCTATATGCATGTAAATTCTTCATTTTGCTTATATAGACCTTTATTTGGTGTGTTAACTACATGCTAATTCAGTCCCAAGTGAACATTAATTAATTAAGCCATTCAAATATTAATTGAATATCAATTGTGTGCTTGGCTCTAAGAATCCAAATTCATAGGCAGTGCCTTCAAAGAGTTTGTGTCTAGTAGAATAATCAAAGAAGTAAACAAAGAAATGAAACCTAAAAATGCCTCCATACATGGAAACCAGTATGTTATGAAAATACGGTGATATGACAGAATGAAGCTTTGCCCAGGAGTATTAGAAAGGTTTTCTGTAACAGGGAACTATTGAATTGAGTTTTGAAGAGTGAACAAGAGTTGACCTTATGAAGACATTAAGAAGTGTTTTAGGCAGAAGGGAGAGCATGATCAAAGAAGATATGCCCACATGTCTACTTAACATAAAATGTATATTGTAAATAGATTAGAAGGTGTGTGTAGTTGTTTAGTTAATGGGGGGCTGAAAAGGAAGGATGGGTAAAAATTACGGACTTGCTAAACTACCATAAAGAATTTGGACTTAATACATTGTGATAAAATTCCATAGATATATACTTTAATTCTGAGGTTTACTCTCTATTCTCTGTAAAACCAGGAGTCATTGCTCAGGAACACTGACAATTTCCTGTCACAAAAAAGCAACAGATAGCTATTTCCCATACCACTGTGTGCTATTTCATTTTTTACAATGAAAAATGCCCTAGCCCCTGCTCTAGTTAATCCTTTTATTAGACTCTGGTTTACATTCTTTCATAATTCCTCAGCCACTGGCTTCCCTAATTTTCCCTTGCTTCTATATCTCTATCCCTTTCCAACTACTGGGTCATTCCCATCTCATCAAATTCACTTATTAAGATAAGCAAACAAACAAGTAAATAAATGTTAGAGAGCAATCACCCTTGACAAAGAGGTCTGTGAAAGAAATGTGGAAGGACTTACCAGCATGTGTGCATGTGAAAATAATTATGTGACATTTTCTGTTTGATGGCATGACAAAGACATAAAAAAAATTCATAAAAAACCCTCAAAAGGCAGAAATTGTATGAGCCAGATAATAAGACTATAGAAATTATAGCAAAAATTAAAGTATAACTAAGATAATTAATAAAACCTCATCTGAGCTGAACTGAGCCAAAAATCTGATTTTTCTTAGAACACTTGAAAGTGTTCAGCATTACATATCAAACCACAGGGTGATGCCTAAACTGCACTTTGACTAAAATTCAAAGGTGTAATTATTAAATAAGAAAAAGTACAGTTGGAACTCACTTTCTTGAAAATTAAGAAAAGCAAGAGAGGTAAATTAACTGAAGATTAAGTACTATGCTAATGTATTCAAAAACCATAAAATAACAGTAAAACCATAACCAAAAAAAAAAAAAAGTAAAATTGCTTTAAAGTGAAAATGTTTTCAAGAAAGGTAAGGGAGAAAAAAATTGCCTCAATTCTCTAGAGTCCCTGGCTGGGTCTGAACATTAAACTCTCAAAGATTAACTGGAGAAAAGTATATAAGTTTTATTGAATTTTATATGTACATGGGAACCTTCACAAGAGAATGAAGACCCAAAGAAGTGGGCAGGACAAGAAGCTTTTATTCCTTTTAAACAAAGAAAAAATAATATTATGAAGAACTAACAAGACAAAGGGGTTGGGACTAGGGTTAGTAAGTGATGAAGAATTAACCACTTTGAGAACATAAGGGTTTATTTAATAAACTTTGTTTAGGTTTGTCATCCCCCAGTTCCCCATCTCTGATGATAAAAATGTCTTCCTTCCTCTTGGTACAGGAAGGCATCTTTCACAGGAGAATTTTGTGACCTGTTTGAGGGAAGAAGTATGAGGTAGGTGAAGTCAGAGTGACCTCTCTGCTTCTGCTGTTTTCTCAGACTCCTTCAGCTTAAGATATTAAATATATTAAGGTGTCATTTTTAGAGGTAGCATTTCCTAAACCCCACCAGAAACATTTAGTCAAACAGGACAGTGTCTGTATCTGTGCTATATGAATAAGCAAACCAAAAACAAAGACAACAAAAACAAACAAAATGTTATTCGGAATTTGAAAGGACATAAAGTCAAAATATAGAAAAATATAATAGAAGACAACGTTGGGTACAAACCTCTGTTAATACATATGAAATAAAATTCCCTTGTATGCTTCTGGGATGATAAAGATTACTAAACCTAGTGAAGAAACAGTATAAATTTAAATAAACCAAAACCCCTGAAATGTCTACATTTTTCAAAAAGCTATATCTAAAAACAGCAGTGGTTTTTGGTTTTTAAAGAGACTAGTTCTAAAAGTTCTCTCTGTGATTTTCCTAAACTTTCAGTTGTGATAAAAAATGCAAAGCTGGTTTGAGCTCAAGTGTGAAGAAATTTTTCAGAGCAGATGGTTTTCCTCCCCTAGGAAAGGGAACCAGAGTCCAAGAATGGAATTGTGAGTAAGTATTCAATATGTTTCACAGACTAGGAGAATTTCATAATAGCCAAAAGGCCCAGCTCAGAAGAACATTTTAATATCAGACTCATCTCCCTTATTAAAATAAAGAGTTTGAATTAATAGTGGTTAAATACCTCCATTTCTGTCATGGGTTCAGAAGAAAGAAGTAAAAGATGGGGAAATAACATTGTCGAATTTTTGAAATTTAATAATTAGAACAAGATCCTTGATACTCCTATAATATTTTTAGCTTTGACTGAGAGAAAAATTCAATCAAAATAGAGGAAACAAAGAGAAACATAATTTTTCCAATTAAAAAATATGTGTAAAAAGTAAGCTTTATAATGAAATTTATGATGGTAATTATTAACATATGCATATATACAGTACTATGTTAAAAAACACAAGTTTACCCTTTTAGCAGTTTTTAAGTGTACTGTACAGTATTGTTAACTGTATGCTCACTGTTGTATAACATATCTCTAAAACCCTTTTATCTTGCATGAATAAAACTATATATACTCTGTGAATAATGTTGCCTCTTTCTCCCTCCACCCAATCCCTGGCAACTACCATTCTATTTTCTATTTTCTGTTTTCTATTTTCTATTTTCTATTTCTATGAGCTTGATTACTTTATTCACCTCATGTAAATGGAATCATGAAATGTTGGTATTTTCATGATTTCCTTATTTCTCTTAGCATAATGTCAAGTTTTATCCGTGTTGTAGTATTACCAGGATTTCCTTCTTTTTTAAAGCTGAATAATATTCCACTGTATATATTCATGTATGTACCACATTTTCCTTTTTTTAACTAAAGTATAATTAAAACACAGTATTAGTTTCATGTGTAAAATATAATGATTCAACAATGCCATACATTACTCAGTACTTACCAGCATCTATAAAGTCACCATCTGTCACCAAAAAATGTTATTACATCTTCTTGATTATATTCCCTATGCTCTAATTCTCGCCACAATTACTTTAGCCCTTTATCTGTCACTGGACATTTGAGCTTGCTTCCATTTCTTGGCTTTTGTGGATAATGCTGCAATAAACATAGATGTGCACATAGCTCTTTGAAAAGGATCCTGTTCTCTATTCTTTTTGCTATATACCCAGAAGTAGGATTGCTGGATCATACATTAGTCCTATTTTTTTTCATTTTTTTAAGAAAAACACTATTTCTTTACTTTTTAGTGTAGTTTCCCTACGGTTTTCCATAATGGTGGGTACACCATTTTACAATCTCACCGACAGTGCACAAGAGTTCCAATTTGTCTTCATCCTTGTCACATTTATTATTTTTAAAATTAAAAAAAAAACTATAGTAGCTATTTTAATGGATGTGAGGTGGTATCTCATGGCGGCTTCAATTTACATTTCTTTGATGATTCTCTGATGATATGAAAAGATGTTGAGCATCGTTGAGCATCTTTTCATATGCTTGTTGGACATTTGTATGTCTTTTTTTTTTTTTTAATACCTATTCTTTTTCCATGCCCAGTGTGGAGCCCAGTGTGGGACTTGAACTCATGACCCTGAGATCAAGACCTGAACTGAGATCAAGAGTCAGATGCCTAATCAACTGAGTCACTCAGGCACTCCTAGAAATACTTCTTCATTCTTAATTGGGTTATTTTTTTTTTTTTTTTACTCTTGAGCTGCAGGAATTCTTTATATATTCTAGATATTAACCTCTTATTCAATATATGGTTTGCAGATATTTTCTGTCATTCTACAGGTTGCCTTTTTACTCTGTTTGTTTTCTTTTCTGCACAGAAATGTTTAAAATTGATATAGATCCACTTGTCTATTTTTGCTCTTGTTGCCTGTGCTTTTGATGTCATATCCAAGACTATGCCCATTCTGATATCATGAAGATAGCCCCTTATGTATTCTTCTGGGATTTTTATAGTTTCTGGACTTATAATTAGGTCTTTAATCAATTTTGATTTAATTTTTATATATGAGGTAAGATAAGGATCCATTCTCATTCTTTTCCATCTGGATATCAAGTTTTCCAAACATTATGTATTGAAGATACCATCCATTATCCATTTCATGGTCTTGGCACCCCTGTAGATCATTTGACCATATAGGAAGGTTTATTTTGTGCTTTTTATTCTGTTTCATTAGCCTGTGTATCTGTCTTTATGCCACTACCATATGGTTTTGCTTACTATAGTTTTAGAATGTGTTCCAAACTCAAGAAGTGTGAAGCCTAAGTTTTGTTCTTCCTTCATAGGGTTGTTTTTGGCTATTTGAGGTCCATTTTGGGTTCACTGTAGTTATCCTTTGAGCTTCTTGAATTCAGATATCCATTTTCTTCCTCAGATTTGGGATGTTTGGGGGTCATAATTGCTTCAAACAAGCAATCTGTCCTTTTCCTTTTGTCTTCTCTCTTGGGACTCTCATAATGCATATGTTAGTCCATTTTATGATACCACGTTAGTCCCATGGCTTTTTTCACTTAGATGTCCTATCTTTGAGTTCTGATTCTTTCTTCTACTTGATTATGTCTGCTGTTGAACTTCTCTAGTGAAGATTTCAATTCAATTGTTGCATTCTTCAGCTCCAGAATTTCTTGATTTCTCTTTTTTTATGGTTTCTATCTTTGTTGATAATTCTTATTTTGTTTGTCCATTGTTTTCTTGATTTTGTTTAGTTGTCTATATTCTCTTTACATTTTTTAGCTTTTTTAAGTTAGGTAATTCACAGGTCTCTGTTTTGGAGAGTTGATTTTTGATTTATTTTATCTTTTGATTGACTATGTGTCCGTGTTTCTTTATATGCCTTTTAAATTTTTGCTAAGTTTTATGTATTTGAAAAAATAGCCACCATTCCAGTAGTTATAGGCTGACTTTGTTCATGGCAATAATTTCACCAGTCAGCCTACATACCGATTCTGGGGCCTTTGAAACACCCTTTGGGGGATGAAAATTTTCTGGGTTTGTGTGTTTAATTTCCCAATTAAAGAGGTTTGCTGATTTCTTCTTCAGGAGTTCATAATCTCTTGCTCCCTCTGGTGTCTGTCTGTAGTACAACAGGTTTTATAGTACTACAACCAAACCTTTTTGCCTTTTTTTTTACCCCCACTCTTTGGCCCAGGGTTTCTGTTAGCACCAAAAGTCAAGTGAGACAAAAATCAGTCCCTTGGGCAGCCCGGTGAAAAACTAGAATCTCAGATGCATACTCTACTCTTTTCACTCCCTCCCAAGGGAGAAGCCTTGAGCATTGGTTTTTCTCCAAAGGCACTGAGCTGTGTCAGCTTAGGGATGGAGTGGTCAAGGGCAAAGTGAAATGGCTCTTCTTACCTCTTTCAGTGTGTCTGTTCTTGGCTTTGCACACGACTGTCATGCTGTGACTTCTTACATGGTTTCTGCAGTTCTCATCAAGATATTTTGATCTATCCAGGCACACATCATTATGTGTTTTGCTTTGTTGTACTTTGCCAATATTGTGATTTTTACAAATTGAAGGTTTGTGACAACACTGCATTGAGCAAGTATTTTGGTGTTATTTTTCCAACAGGCCTTTATTTATTTTATAGCTCTGTCACATTGTGGTAATTCTTGCAACATTGCAAACTTTTTCATCATTGCTATATTCGTTAGGGTAGTCTGTGTGACCAGCGATCTTTGATTTACTATTGTAATTGTTTTGGGGTGCCATGAACCATGCCCAGAGAAGACAGCCAACTTAACAGATAAATGCATGTGTTCTGACTGCAAATATGGTGGCAATAGTAAGAGAGCTAGAATTATAAGTGGAGCCTGAAGATGTGACTGAATTGCTGCACTCTCATGATAAAATTTTAACGGATGAGGAGATGCTTCTTATGGATGAACAGAGAAAGTGGTTTCTTGAGATGGAATCTACTCCTGGTGAAGATGCTGTGCAATTGTTGAAATGACAACAAAGGATTTAGGATAGTACATAAGCTTAGTTCATAAAGCAATGGCAGAGTTTTGAGAGGACTGACTCCAATTTTGAAAGACATTTGTGGATAAAATGCTATCAAACATCATCACACGCAACAGAGAAGTCATTCATGAAAGGAATACTCAACCAATGTGGTAAACTTCACTGTTGTCTTATTTTAAGACATGGCCACAGCCACCCCAACCTTCAGAAAGAAATTTATTTGACTTGCTTTATTATGTTATTTGCTTTATGTACTGAAACTGAACCCACAATTTCTCTGAGGTATGCCCATATATTGTTAAGTTGGTGTCTCTGTGGGGTAATGAGGCCTGAGACTTCCCATTCTACCACATTTCTGACTCACACATACTTCCCTAGCAACATTTATACTGATAGAGAAAATTTATTTAATCTTTTACTGTTTAATCTAGGGAAAATAAATATCTATACATAAAAAAACAGACATTAGTTAATCCTAAATTTGAACATTTTCAGTCTGTAAATGTAGTATCTTGGTGCTGCCAAGATACTACAGGTGTGCTTTGGCTTAGCAGAGGAGAGGTAATTATCAGTGAAGTTTATTCCTCCCAAAGTTCCTGCACATCTCTTTTTATATTTAGAAAATGTGAATGTCAGAATAACCAAAAGACAGAAACTTTGGTTTTGTCCTTAGAAAATAATGATAAAGACTTGTGAGATTAATTGGACATAGTTTTAGAACTCCAAGAAATTTGGGAATCCATGTTTAGCACTAAAATTACCTTCTCAGATTTGTGAGTATGGCCATTCAACTGAATTTTTAGAGTTTCATATTTGTTATCATTTTGATTAAAATACATACTAATCATACACCCGGATGCAAAGATACTTTTAGATAATACTTCTTCAATCAAATCTACAAGGTATGACATTCTCTCACACACAAAAATGCTTTTTAGTAACATGAGTAGAGCTGACTATGAAACTAATTCTTTTTTTATAATTAATATATCAGACCTCATATATCAGATTCTATTAAAAATAGTCATGAAAAAACTGGATACCTGTTGCTACAGTGGGGGGAGCTGGAGTTTGGGAGTCCCATTAGCCTAGGTTTAGATCCTGGATATCCTTCTCTCACTGTGGAACTTTAGTGAGCCAATGTAACTCTTTTTAGCCTGTTTCTACATATGCCAAAAGGAACAATGTTTGCATCACAATATTATGAGAAGTAAAATCAGATAAAATGGCCTTTGTAGGGACGCCTGGGTGGCTCAGTGGGTTAAAGCCTCTGCCTTCGGCTCAAGTCATAATCCCAGGGTGCTGGGATGGATCCCCGCATCCGGCTCTCTGCTCAGCAGGGAGCCTGCTTCCCCCTCTCTCTCTGCCTGCCTCTCTGCCTACTTGTGATCTCTCTCTCTGTCAAATAAATAAATAAAATCGTTAAAGAAAATGGCCTTTGTAAAACAGGTAGTAGAATGCTCTACATTTAATAAATACTAGCTATTATAATGACAAAAATATTTCCATGACTCATCATTTGATTGGAATTTCTTCCATGGAATGTTCTTCAGGGCCTATGGAATGTGACACAGAATAATGATAAAGATTCATTAAAGCACACAAACTAGAATGGAGACTTCTTAAAAAAAGAAAAGCAAACATTGTCTGAATGTTGTTTAAAACAGTTTTTTCACTTTTTAAAAAATTTATGAAGATGCTATTAAGAGAATACTGCTATTTGAAATTAGCAAAAATTTACAAAGAAACCCTTTCACTTCCAAGCATCATATTATCTTAGTAATTTAAGGAATTCTTTTTTATATTGGATTTCCCCAGAACCTTCAGGCTAGTACAAATATGTTTTGGTATCCACGAATTCTCCTTATTTTTAATTGTATACTGTTATACTAAAGTGGATATTAGTAAAAACATAGTGTAATTTGTAAATATATCACCTATATTGATAATTGCCATAAGGAACTTTCAGTATCAGTGTTTATACTTAAGGTTTTAAATATTGTTAGTACAGAAAAGTATTACTTTATGACAAACTAGTAAAAACACACAGAAGCTGCTTTTTGTAGAACAATCCACTCAAGCTAATTGAAGGATAAATAATATCCTGGAACATTATAAAGACTCTAAACACTGAACATTGCACTATAGATCAAACAAAAGAAAATGGTGGGAGAATTGAACCATAACCTGGTGACCAGTAATTGTACTGGAATTCTGAATGCAATAGAACATGAATGTCGGCTGTCAAGACTCTGTGTGTGTTCCTGTATTTATTCATAAAATATTAGTAGGCTCCTATTAGGTAGAATTTGCCTTTCAGCAAAATAATAAACTTACTCTTAGTAATTTGAGTTTAAGTGTTGATAGTTTTATTTGCAGGGTTTTTTAGTTGTATAAAAGTTATACAGATTATAAAGAGAAGGAGTTTACATTCATATATTCAAGCAATGTTAAAATAAAAATGATTCAAGGCAATAATTTTTTTTTACTCCTCCTTGAAAATGTATTGAACATATGCAAGTCTGAGAAACACTGATGGAGTACATGATGATACCAAGGTTTTGATTCAGTTTCTGAGGAGCTCACAGGCTTTTCGCTTCCAAAGACACAGACTATATCTCAAATCTTTCTAGGGGTATAACATGAGAAAGAAGCTATTGAGAGGAGAGGTTGTTGACTCATGATATATATGTCTTGAAGCAATAAGCACTATTGGAAAGCAGATATTATTATCACTTTCCTCATGTAGAATAGAGACTGAGAATCATTTATGATGGGCATTACATAAGACAATAAGCAGGTGGGGAATGAAAAGCATGGTTTATCTGATTCCAAAAATCTCTCTAATAATAAATGCTGAAAACTAAAAATAAATAGTAAAATATTCTCCATCATAACTGACGTTTCTTATTCAAAATTTCTTTTTAGTGAACAAAATAATTTTTCCCTCAGGAGAGAAAAAATAGGCTAACATGTGTTAACATTGAGATACAACGTTACTATCAAAAGAGAATTTTTAAATTCCACAAGGAATGATGTGGAAAATGTCAACTCATTCTGTCAATACTAGCAAAGCATATTTACTAGCAAGTTTTTACTTGTACATTGAAATCATGGACTCTACTTGGGCTAGAAAGTATATGAATCCATCTTCTAGCTTTATGATCCCATCATGTACTTAAGGCCACAATCTAAAGAAAGGCACGCTTTCAATATTTAGAATGCATTCTGCTTTCTACTGCAGTAAAGTTTCCTATGTACCAAGCCAGCCAGTTTCTGAGCAAGGCATAAGATTTGCTTCACTCTCTGGCTCCCCTCTCCCTTCCCCACGTTGTTTCCTAACACTTCCCCCGGGGGCCATATGGACTGGCCATGCCCTTCTTGTTATTATTCCCTCAAGACAGCAGGCACTTACATGTTGCCACTTCACAGCGCATTCTGTTTCTTTGGCCAGGACTCTATTCTCCACTCACTTTATTCTTGATGAAGTCTTACTCTTTCTTCAAGACTCTGCTCCATTTTAAATTCATCTGGAAGCTCAGTAGACTAATCCCATTCTTTATGTATTCACGAGAATAGCTCACAAGTTTTGCTCATGCTTCAACTCACATCCAGCGTTATGTTCTATTAGCAGTTACTTCAGTGTGACTTTTAAAATCATAATTTCTATTCTAAGTGTTTATCTGTGACAAGAAACATGTCTTTCTCTCCTTAATATCGTTAGCACCCAGTTCGATCATCGCACAATAGGTCCTAAAGAAGTCAGTACAAACGGGTTGACGTGGTTTGCGTAAAGCAAGTATAATCAAGTCATCAATACAGAAGATGAATCACAGCTTTCTTGTTTTCAAGAGAGGAGACAAAGCTTCATTCAAAAATATCAATTCGGGGTTGCGAATTGGTTGGTTAAGTGTCCAACTCTTGGTTTGGGCTCAGGGCTTGGTTTGGGCTAAGGTCTTGATCTCACGATCCCAGAATGGAGCCCTGCATCCAGCTCCAAGTTCAACAGGGAGTTCTCTCTCTGTCCAGATTCTCTCTCCCTCTTCCTCTCCCTCTGTCCCTCCCGCCCCCAGGTATGCACGTTCTCTCTCACTCTCTAACATAAATAAATAAAATCTTTAAATTCATAGATGGAGCACTTGCCAAAGAAATGGAATTGGATGTTAAAATGAGGAAAGCAAAAGTTAATATAGAAAGCAAGGAGTTTTAATTTGAATTAAATTTAATGTGAATCTTGTCAGTGTCATGCAAATAATTGATATGGATGCTTACATTTGAACCATTTGCTTTTAAAATATTTTGTTTTTATTATAAAATTGACCATATATTTTAGAAAACATGTATAAATCAGACAATTATTAAGAGCACATCAAATAACACACTACGTAGACTAATGTTAACTTTGGGGTGAATTTCTTTTCACATGTGCAGAAATGTCAAGAAATCATTAAAAAAAATATGTTACTTAAGCGTTTACTAGCCACCTAGTATATTCTATGCTAGACCCTGAGAGACTCAGTGGTGAGCAGTATCAGACAAAATCTTTGTCTTGGTTAA
Source organism: Martes martes (assembly GCF_963455335.1). NCBI lineage: Eukaryota > Metazoa > Chordata > Mammalia > Carnivora > Mustelidae > Martes > Martes martes. Next base: position 96,842,396 of record NC_137890.1, on the reverse strand, counting down.
ACTAAATTAATTTTAGATATCTAAATCTAAAAAATACATGCATAATTACTAATAACATAATGTTATAAAGAAAAGATACATAGCATCATGACAGCATATGTCTTGGGCTCATGACCTAGATGAGGTTCAGGGAAATTTTTATTGAGGCAACAACTTATGACTTGAGATATGAACATTGAAATTTGATGATTTTAATGATTTATAATACTGAAAATCTTATGTCAAATAAAATAAATATCTGATTCTATCACTTTCCCTGGATAAACAAAATCTTCCAATGGATTTTGATTTTATCACGACAGAAATGAGAAACCACTGAGGGTTTTGTACATAGAATTCAATAGATATGGTCTAGGTTCTTTGATTTTTGTTAAAAATTAGCCACAAAACCTTATTTGCAAAGCAACATACACTTCAGTCATATGAATAAGGGGAAAAACATGCCTCAGAGGCCAAATGGATAATATGTGGAAGAGGCAGAAAGATTCACGTTCTCACTTAGTTTTGTGAGAATTGTCACTCCTTTCAAAGAATGTTTATTTTGCAGCCAGCCAAACACAGGTATGCACTATTTTTATGAGAGTCTCTTCAAACATAAACCCAAACAAAAATAATTGGTAAATTTTCTGTTTATGGAAGAATTTACCACTGACTTTTCTTATATGAAGAGTTCCTGTCATGCATTCTATGTGTGGTTTATAGATGTGTGTTCATATTCAATTTCTTTTTCAGAAATACATTTTCTTGAAAAAGCATAGTCTTTTTACCTTGAATCTAGCAAGTCTGAAATTCAACTTAGACTTCTCTGATTCTGATAAATAACTAGAAAGGAAAAGAAAATGTAAAAATCTTTTTTATTCTGTATTCCAGTAGTGTAGTAATGTATTATAGTGTCTTGTTTGGATATGACAACATAACAAAACAAAAAGGTGATTCATGAAAACAGGGAGTGATTTTGTAAATTATAAAAATATATATTTATCCTTGTCTCAAGTACATTTCTGCAGTGATCATCGTATGTCTCCAACCCAATGCAAAGAGAGATCTCTTGGCATGTTGTGTCATTTTCATATGAGGAGGACATAGTTGAGTTTAGTACTAGTGGGCTTCAAACCGTAAACCCTAATGAATGCTATGAAGTCTGAAATTCTTATTAGATATATTTCTGCATGGTAAGGCCACCATTTTAACAGTAGACAGACATAGTCTTGCATCTTATTTTGCTACCTATTTACTATGTAAAATTCAGACAATTACTTAACCTCTCTGATCTGCAAAATGAGAATAGTAACATATACCTGACAGCACCAAGATGACATTGTTGCATGTGCTTGCATGTGCTTGGCATAACAAGGCTTGGAAGGACTGCGTTTTAGTAAGGAAACAGATTATAAATCAAAGGATACAATGAAGTTTGCCTGAACTTACATGAGTTATGTATAGACTTATATAGTTCTTATGGGTATGTGTGTTAAACATCTACATACATGCATATATGTTCAATATATATTACAAATCTATATATTATATATACATGTTCAGTGCTAGATTGCCATAGTAATGGCACTCTGAAATCACAGATTTACTCGGAAGAACTGTTGTGTTGAAAGGTATTTAGGCATTAGTGTCACAGATGCTTCAACAGATGGACAATAGTATCTGTAGAGCATGTATCATACCAAATTGTGAAATGGTGTAGAGAAGCAAATCCCGATGGTCTGACAGGAAAGTGTAGATGAAATGCAAGATGTTTGTGTTTCTTCTTTTAAGTTTAGAAAATGTATGGCTCTTCTCACTGTGTATTTCCTTCCATTCCTTCATGTTCCTTCTTTCTATTCATTCAGATTCTTACTGTCATCTCGTTTCACCTGAATCCTTTGCTATGGTTGAAATTATTTTCCTCAGTATAGAAACCTAACTTGATATTCCTTAATAACTGTCTGAAGCATCTGTCAGTCTCTGTCCACCAGTACAGCTTAGAGGTGAGCACAGGTAGGAACTGTTCACAAGAAGGCTCCGTGTTCTCTTCACACACACTGACACGCAGACCCTCACCCAGACACACGTCATACTTATAAAAGAAATATTTATTTTTGAGTTGTCCTTTTTTGCTTCTCTGTATTTCTGACACTGAGCATGACTGAGATATTTTAAATAAACCTCTTTCAGTTGGTGAAATCTAAAGTATGTAATTTAGGGTACACACTCAACTGGTAGGAATGTGATAAATCAGAGTCAGAAAATGTGTTGAATAAAACAACAGTGAGGATGAGAAAAGTGTCTATGGATGAAACACCATGAATGCAGGCTTATAAGTTCTTATGTATAATGAGGATTCACATCTTTCTATTCTCTCTTGTTACTGTGAAATATGCTCATTTTAAAGTTTATAATTAAAAGACAGCAGATGGTGAAGGCAAAGATAAAAGGAATAGGTCACTCAAATGACTGAGTATCCTTCTCTCAAAATTCCAGTAAAAATATGCATTCCTGCATTATTTCACAAGGTGCTCCCCAGAATAAAACATGTGAAACAATTAAACACTTTCTGACTCAGAAATATTTCATGCTATTTGTGTCAAATCTGAATTATCTCTGTTTCCTATCTTATATAAGAATATTATTTAGGGTGTCCTTTTTATTAGTAATTAATATTCTAACAATTAACATTTTTACTGTTATTATGAATTTTATATTTAGCTATTTTTCTACCTTTACATTAATCATACTTAGAAAACTATAAGTATTAATTTTAAAATTAATATTAAAACATATTATAAATATCTTATTATAAAAACTTTATCATATAAACAAAAAGAGAAGAAATTTTTTGCTAACATCTCCTGCAAGTGATTCATCAAGCAGTTCTTATATTGATTTTACTGAGAATTGAAATTAAACTATGTTTTTTTTTTTAAAGATTTTATTTATTTATTTGACAGACAGAGATTACAAGTAGGCGGAGAGGCAGGCAGAGAGAGAGAGAAGGAAGCAGGCTCCCCGTGGAGCAGAGAGCCCGACGCGGGGCTCTATCCCAGGACCCTGGGATCATGACCTGAGCTGAAGGCAGAGGCTTTAAACCACTGAGCCACCCAGGCACCCCTAAACTATGTTTTCTGATTACAACAGTCTCTTGACTTCAAAATAATCTAAGAATACCAATATTTTGTACTCTCAGTTTTTAGTATATTTATATCAACAGCAACGGATAATTATTTAGAGCAAAAAAAAATATCAATTTGAGCCTCATAGCATTAAAAAAGAGAGAATGTCTTTCCTCAGAATTTAATTACCAGCATAGCTAAATCTTTTCTTACAATGGTGACAAAAGCCTTTTTATGATACAGTGGCAGTTGGTTCTCTTCTTTTCTCTCTTTTCTTTCTTCCTTTCTTTCTTTGTGTGTGAATTATATACTGCTGCTCCTTAAAACCTGCAACTCCAAATATAACCCCTTAAGTGACTATAATTGCTATGGAATCTATGACCTAAGTGAAAATTTAACATAACAAAATATTGAGGACCTGAACAACTTGTATTTGATTATATTGATGACTTTGTTAGTGAGGAATTACACAATCAATAATTTTCTTTTTTTTTTTTTTTTTTTTTTTAAAGATTTTATTTATTTATTTGACACAGAGAGAGAGATCACAAGTAGGCAGAGAGGCAGGCAGAGAGAGGGGGAGAAGCAAGCTCCCTGCTGAGCAGAGAGCCCGATGTGGGGCTCGATCCCAGGACCCTGAGATCATGACCCGAGCCGAAGGCAGAGGCTTAACCCTCTGAGCCACCCAGGCGCCCCACAATCAATAATTTTCTTAACATTTCACCTGACTATGAATTTTTTCAACAGCGGAACTTGCAAATTCAAAATAAAATACTACCAAAATTCAAAATAAAATACTGCCAAAAACAAACTCTAGTGGAATTTGGTTGCAAAATATTACTATATATTATAGAGAAACTAGATTTATGTCTCTCAGAATAATTATTTTATCTTGTTCCTGTAGGTAATTCAGATTGGTTACAGAGTCTCCTGAATTTTGAATAAATGTATGGACTTGAGGAAAATTGATATACAACACAAGGACACCCCACATGGATAGAAAAAGAGGTGCCTAGATATTGGTTGAAATAATCAAAGGTAAGTACCTTGTATTCAGGGGAAAAAATAGCAAACCTTGGACGTTTGATAAAATTCCATTGTTTTAAGTGAAATTCAAAGCAGACCCTTTGGCTTGTATAAAGAAAATAGAACCTGAAATGAATCTTCATCTAATACTAATGACAGGAAAGAACAATATATCTGGCAACCGCAGTTTAAAAGTTGGTGAAGTGCAGTGTCTGTAAACCTTCTCTTACACCCCCTTGTTTGACATTCACATACTGTTTAATTTGGGAATGTTGCAATAAAATGTATGCAATTCTGTACTGGGAACCATGAGACCATGATACTTTATATGGAAAACCCAAAAGACTCCACCCCCAAACTACTAGAACTCATACAGCAATTCAGTAATGTGGGAGGATACAAAGTCAATGTACAGAAATCGGTGGCCTTCTTATACACTAACAATGAAAACACAGAAAGGGAAATTAGAGAATCGATTCCATTTACTATAGCACCAAGAACCATAAGATACCTGGGAATAAACCCAACCAAAGAGGTAAAGGATCTGTACTCAAGGAACTACAGAACACTCATGAAAGAAATCGAAGAAGACACAAAAAGATGGAAAACCATTCCATGCTTTTGGATCGGTAGAATAAACATTGTTAAAATGTCTATACTGCCTAGCGCAATCTATACTTTTAATGCCATTCCGACCAAAATTCCACCAGTATTTTTCAAAGAGCTGGAGCAAATAATCCTAAAATTTGTATGGAATCAGAAGAGACCCCAAATTGCTAAGGAAATGTTGAAAAAGAAAAACAAAACTGGCAACATCACGTTACCTGATTTCAAGCTTGACTACAAAGCTATGATCACCAAGACAGCATGATACTGGCATAAAAACAGACACGTAGACCAGTGGAACAGAGTAGAGAGCCCAGATACGGACCCTCAACTCTATGGTCAAATAATCTTCAACAAAGCAGGAAAAAATATACAGTGAAAAAAAGACAGTCTCTTCAATAAATGGTGCTGGGAAAATTGGACAGCTATGTGTAGAAGAATGAAACTCGACCATTCTCTTACACCATACACAAAGATAAATTCTAAATGCATAAAAGACCTCAATGTGAGACAGGAATCCATCAGAATCCTAGAGGAGAACATAGGCAGTAACCTCTTCGATATCAGCCACAGCAACTTCTTTCAAGATATGTCTCCAAAGAAAAAGGAAACAAAAGCGAAAATGAACTTTTGGGACTTCATCAAGATCAAAAGCTTCTGCACAGCAAAGGAAACAGTCAACAAAACAAAGAGGGAAGCATGAGACCCAGCTTTGCCACAATAGTTAATTATTTAACTTTTTCAGCCTGACTATTTTTAGCTAAAAGTTGGAATTATAGAACTTGAGTTATTTTTCTCAGTGATTATCAAATGTAATGTAGTTAAGAGCATAGATTTAAGACGAGATTTCCTGGATTCAAATCTAAACTCTGTTACATATGAGCTATATGACTATGGAAGAGTAATCTAACATCTCTATGTGCTATTCCTCATCTATAAATGAATTGTTATGAACAAAATGGTCTAATATTTGCAAAGCACTTAGGATAGTGTCTGACACACAATAAGCATGCTATAAATGTTTGGCATAAAATAATTATCATTTTTATGATATATGTAATATATAATAATTATATAATTATAAATTATGTTAATAATTATATAATTATAAATTGTGTTAATAATTATATAATTATACCATATCATGCAGTTTTACATAATATTACATGCTATAATTAATATAATTTAAATAATTAATATAGTATAGTTGTATGGTATATGATTTGTATAATTATTATAGAATAATAATTACTAAACTTATTATTATGTAATAATATTTTGGCTTCCAATTTAAAAGTTCTGATTTAGAACTTTTCCCTGAGAGACAGACCACTTTTATAGGGAAAATAAGACTAGATTTCTGGGGTGCCTGGGTGGTTTAGTCGTTGAACATCTACCTTTGGCTCAGGTCATGATCCCAGGGTCCTGGGATCAAGCCCCACATGGGGCTCCCTGCTCAGCAGGAAGCCTGCTTCTCCCTCTTCCACTCCCCCTGCTTGTGTTCCCTCTCTCACTGTCTCTGTCAAATAAATAAATAAAACCTTAAAAAAAAAAAAAAAGACTAGATTTCTGAGGCTTCAAGTCCAAGACCACACTTAGGACTGTGGTATATTCTCCAAAATAATGATTGCCAGCATAGGAACATACTTGGTGCAGAGTTCACTTAGCCATTATGGTGATATCTGACTTGCTTTCTAGAATTGAAACTTCAGTCATTGGTACACATTAGAGATGTGGAAAGCACAAAGTAAGAGCCACACTTTGAAAGAACTGGGTGAAAAGTTGAGATTCAGTAATAACACTCTGACTCTAAAGCCTGAGTCATGTCTATCTAGCCTTTTCAACAATTTATTATGGATTATGAACTTTAAACATATATAATAAAAGACATTATAATGCACTGAATCCCCATATACCCATCATGCTGCCTCAAAAGCTGTCAGTTCATATCCAATTTTGTTTCATTTTCCTCCTCATCTACTTCCCCTTGTCTTAGAGTATTTTCAAGCAAATTCCTACATTTTATTTTATCCATTGATAAAAGAATTAAAAAAACACATACTTAAAATAACATACCTATATAGGTAATAAGAATTTATTAATAAAATCCTTTATCTAGTTTATATTTAAATTCCCAAGTGTCTTATAAATGTCATAATGACAGATTTTTAGTTTTCTCTATTTGAAACTACTGATTAGACTTTTAAAATCTTTTTTAAGTTAGAGTTTCCTACACCCTCTCTTTTTCCTCCATCCTGATTGGATTTTGGTGCAGAGTAGTTGACTATGTTACTCTCTCTGATTTCCTAAAAACTGGTAATTAGCTCCAAGTTAGTGTGTTGTTTTATTTTTTTGGAACTTGTTGGGCGGTTGATTTTTAGAAGCTTTTCTTCCATCAGGAAATAATAATGTCTGAATCTCTCTCTTTCTCATCTCCCTCTGTTATTTATGATAGTGTCTGGATTATTCAAAAAGAGTGTGAAATGGTGATATATCTATTATATTATTTCTTCACTTTTTCTTGAAATAAATCTTTAATGATAAACTTCCCTTCATCTACTATTTGGCTATCCAGGGATTCAGTTTGTGTAAAAAGATAGGATAAATGTTTGATTTTTTTCCTTTAGTTTTCAAATAAGTTGATTCCCAAGTCTCCTCCAGTAAAGACAAATTAGTTTTATTATTTCTGTTTCAACATGAATTAATACAATTAACCATTTCTAGTTTGTATTTAACACACTTTAATATTATATTTTAAATATTTTCAACGTCACATAATAAAACTGTGTAAACCTGAAGTTGAAAAACTGTATAGTGTACAGCCATGTAACTATCAACTAATTTCACAATTAACATTTTATTATATTTTTCATACACCATATATTCATATATCATATATTATTACATATATCTATCCATGTTTCTATACTGTCAGTCAAGCCTGAGTTTTTACTTTATATTATACAACTTTACAGTTATCATTAAAAATATGTTATGAGATACACAGGATACTTTGTACACGTAACCTCATAAATATGGCATTCAAGTTGGTCCCTAAAGAGTTATGTAATATGGATGGATGGATGGATGGATGGATGGATGGATGATTGGGTGGATGGTTGGATGGTTGGTTGGGTAAATGGATAACTGGTTGGACAGACAGAAGGATGGGTGAATGAATAGTTGTTTGTTTGGATGGGTGGGTGAATGGATGCCTCAAAATGTGCCTTTTGTAAGGACAGAATGCAACTGAGAGGATTGGAATTAATGGAAAGTTCTTCTGTGTCTTCTTATCCATTTCCTTGCATCCTGTGAATTTCTTACCTTGCCAGTTTGTTGCAATTCTAAAATGGACAAAAAAAAAAAAAAAAGGACTGTGTTTTTCAATACTTCAAAATCCTATACATAGACCAATTATGATAATACAAGATAATTATGTTCATGATTATCATTGATAAGATTGAGCAATTAACTCACTTAATCCTCACAAATATCCCCCAAATTATAGGGAGAAAATCAAAACACAAAGACATTAAGTAATTTCTGTATCTCACGTAAGAAATGTGTATATACTCCTCTTCTGATAACCCACCTTTGGTCTCTTTATGAAAATCTTAGAAATTACTGCGGCTCAGGAATTAAAGTCCCTAGGTGGTTATGTCCATATTCTTTTCACTGACACAAGTGTTGCATGATTTTTTTTCTTGCTTAGGAAGACACACTACTTTGTTTTCCTTGGAAATTAAACTTCAGTAATATTACTTAAGATGACTTAAGATGTCCACTGATGATTCCTTGCAAATTGGATCACCTAAAAATACTGCTGATGTCAGCATCCTCTGTACTTCCAAGCACAAATCTTCATGCAACATGGCAACAGCTCCTAGTACAGCTTATTTAACCCTAAACTTTACCTATGGCTCAAAGCTCATTGTGAGGTAGCTTTCTTCCAAGAAAAAAAAAAATTAAAAGAAAAGAAGAAGTAGAGAGTATGTGGGGAATAAGAAATTATAAAGTGCTACGTGAATAAGTTGATCTCTTTTCTCTTGAATCAAAGAACAGATTTATCATGTTTCCCTGAGGAAATTAGTCTTAAATTTTGTATCTTTCACTTGCCAGAATATTAATGGAGCTGAGTTATAATAAAAGACTCAATTCCTTGAACTTAGTAGTTCTTACTCTTCTCATTTCCTGCCTTCAGATACTTAAGGATAAAATTTAGGGAGAAAAAGAGTTTATGTTAATTAGTAAGTAGTGAGAAAATCCTAAAATGTGAATTAAATAGTGAGTCTCTTCAAGGCTTTACTCTTTTTAGACCAATTTGGTCAATTTTTATTGATGGTTTCCATATCTGAATTAGTAAAAATGTAGAGGAGAGAGTCCTTTATTAATGAAATAAACAGCCTGGAGCTCTAGATTTGTTGCATATCTAACAAAAAGGAGAAAGCAAAAAGCATGAACTGAGTTTGAGGTGTGGTGGGATAAAGATGAATATATTCACGTTATTTTTCCAAATGAGTATTTACATAACATAATGGGGAAGTCATGTTAAATAATTCCTCTCTGACTTCTTGGGAGGATTGACTTATAATCATCCCCTTCACTCTTTCTAGTTTTCTATCTTCAGTCTCTTTCACTTGCAGTCCTAACGGAGCACTCCTTCCATATCTATCCCTCCTGTCCTTGTAACTTAGCTAATAATATTTTCCCTCTAGAATGACTGTATTATTCATGTCAAGAGCACCTGCTTATCAAGCACAATTCAGTTAAAAGCTTACCTCATCTTCTCACCACTTTATAGCACTGATCAAGTATCCTGCTTTGGGGCTTCTTCCCTGTACTCCCATGACACTTCATGATTGGTAGGGTCAAAGTTCTGAATTGTTGCCAATCTGGTGGGTGTAAAATGGTATGCCTTAGTTGCTACTTTTGGTGTTTTTTTTTTCTTTTTTTTCCTCTTTTGAAGAGTGTGTATATTTCCTACTATGATTAGCATTATGGTAAAACTGATGGCATTGTAATTTGATGCTTATCTTCTTATTTATTTCAAACATTGTGTACTCCCTGAGGACTCAAACTCATTCATTCTTTCTCTTTATCATTAATATTTGGCACTGAGCTATTCCTTTTGAAGACATTCCATCAACTATTAAAAGATAATCACTAGCTGTTACACTGCAGTTTACGTATTCAGATTACTGAATATTAATGAAATCGAAATATTTCAAGGGACTTTTATTTTCCATATTTATATGTAATTCATCTTAATCTATAAACTCTTTTTCCTATTGGCATGTTGTACTCTACCAAAATTTAAGTAGAAGTTGGCATGTTCCACTGTTGTTGGTATACATTCATACTACCCGTCTGTCAAGCAAAATACTTTTGGTTTCTTAAAATTTTTTGAGGTGAGGCATCTATTTATGGGATCTTGTTTATTTCTTTGTTTATATTCTTGTTTTCCCTTCAGCAGAACTGTCCATATGAACCAGAATCAACTGAACTAAAATTACAGAGAACATATTTTCGTTCTTGCCAGCCCATTTATATAACTAAGAAATGATAAATAATTAAGCTAACATTAGGTAATAGAAATATCTAATATATCTAAATAAAAAAGCTAACATTTAAAATATCTAATAAATATCTAACATTAAGTAATAGAAATATTTTTAAAGTCTATTTTATTTGAATAAGAAAATAATTAAACTAGTCAATGTTCTCCTGTTACTCAATCCCTATTTCTAAAAGAGAGGATTTTCACAGTCTGAGTAATTTAACTCATAAGGCGTATGGCTATCTAGAGATATAATGTAAGTAACTCCTTCCCTCCCTCCTTCCTTGCCCCTTAGATTGAGTTGGCTTCCATTTACCTTCAAGTTTTGGTTATTTCACTTATTCACATGCGGGAAGATGATAAGGTTTACGCTGAAGTCCAAAGTTACTTGAACAGACAGATATTCAAAGGCCTCACTCCTGGCTGAGTCTCAGCTCTGGCCCTATCTCAATTATTTCTTTGTTTATATTCTTGTTCTATATTGTATATATTGTATATATATTATATATTGTATATATTGTTCTATATTGTATATATATCCTTGTTTATATTCTAGCTCCAGTGGTTTGAGATGCTGATAACTTTGAGACTTTCTGACCCTTGTTCTCTAAAAATATTATGTTACAAGTGAGGAGACTTTCCTTCACTGATTTGTTACCTGTGAGAATAATTTAGAGGAATTAACTCAAATTATCTTAACTATTTTGCCTCAGCTGGGGAGACAAGATATGTTAAAGAATAAAAATATTTACAGGCCAGTTCATGCTAGCAAACATACAGTTGTCTCATTTATTACATTATTTTTTTAAATTTTTTTATTTTAATAAACATATAATGTATTTTTATCCCCAGGGGTACAAGTCTGTGAATCGCCAGGTTTACACATTTCACAGCAATCATCATAGCACATACCCTCCCCAATGTCCATTTCCCCACCACCCTCTCCTGTCCCCCCTCCCCCCAGCAACCCTCAGTCTGTTTTATTTGATTGAGTCTTTTATGGTTTGTCTCCCTCCCAATCCCATCTTTTCATTTTTTCTTTTCCTACCTCCCCCCAATCCCCCCCACCTTGCATTTCCACTTCTTCATATCAAAGAGATCATATGATAGTTGTCTTTCTCCGATTGACTTATTTCGCTAAGCATGATACCCTCTAGTTCCATCCACATTGTCGCAAATGGCAAGATTTCATGTCTTTTGATGGCTGCATAGTATTCCATTGTGTATATATACCACCTCTTCTTTATCCATTCATCTGTTGATGGACATCTAGGTTCTTTCCATAGTTTGGCTATTGGGGACATTGCTGCTATAAACATTTGGATGCACGTGCCCCTTCGGAGCACCACGTTTGTATCTTTAGGCTATATAGCTAGTAGTGCAATTGCTGGGTCATAGGGTAGCTCTATTTTCAGTTTTTTGAGGAACCTCCAAACTGTTTTCCAGAGTGGTTGCACCAGCTTGCATTCCCACCAGCAGTGTAGGAGGGTTCCCCTCTCTCCGCATCCTCGCCAGCATCTGTCATTTCTTGACTTGTTCATTTTAGCCATTCTGACTGGTGTGAGGTGGTATCTCATTGTGGTTTTGATTTGTATTTCCCTGATACCGAGTGATGTGGAGCATTTTTTCATGTGTCTGTTGGCCATCTGGATGTCTTCTTTGCAGAAATGTCTGTTCATGTCCTCTGCCCATTTCTTGACTGGATTATTTGTTCTTTGGGTATTGAGTTTGATAAGCTCTTTATAGATTTTGGATACTAGCCCTTTATCTGCTATGTCGTTTGCAAATATCTTCTCCCATTCTGTCAGTTGTCTTTTGGTTTTGTTCACTGTTTCCTTTGCTGTGCAAAAGCTTTTGATCTTGATGAAATCCCAATAGTTCATTTTTGCCCTTCCTTCTGTTGCCTTTGGTGATGTTCCTAGGAAGAAGTTGCTGCAGTTGAGGTCAAAGAGGTTGCTGCCTGCATTCTCCTCAAGGATTTTGATGGATTCCTTTCTCCCATTGAGGTCCTTCATCCATTTTGAGTCTGTTTTCATGTGTGGTGTAAGGAAATAGTCCAATTTCATTTTTCTGCATGTGGCTGTCCAATTTTCCCAGCACCATTTGTTGAAGAGGCTGTCTTTTTTCCATTGGTTATTCATTCCTGCTTTGTCGAAGATTAGTTGACCATAGAGTTGAGGGTCTATTTCTGGGCTCTCTATTCTGTTCCATTGGTCTATATGTCTGTTTTTGTGCCAGTACCATACTGTCTTGATGATGACAGCTTTGTAATAGAGCTTGAAGTCTGGAATTGTGATGCCACCGACTTTGGCTTTCTTTTTCAATATTCCTTTGGCTATTCGAGGTCTTTTCTGGTTCCATATAAATTTTAGGATTATTTGTTCTATTTCTTTGAAAAAAATGGATGGGATTTTGATAGGGATTGCATTAAATGCATAGATTGCTTTAGGTAGAATAGACATTTTCACAATATTTGTTCTTCCAATCCATGAGCATGGAATATTTTTTCATTTCTTTGTGTCTTCCTCAATTTCTTTCATGAGGACTTTATAGTTTTCTGAGTATAGATTCTTTGCCTCTTTGGTTAGATTTATTCCTAGGTATCTTATGGTTTTGGGTGCAATTGTAAATGGGACTAACTCCTCCATTTCTCTTTCTTCCGTCTTGTTGTTTGTGTAAAGAAATGCGACTGATTTCTGTGCATTGACTTTATATCCTGACACTTTACTGAATTCCTGTACAAGTTCTAGCAGTTTTGGAGTGGAGCCTTTTGGGTTTTCCATGAATAGTATCATATCATCTGCAAAGAGTGATAGTTTGACTTCTTCTTTGCCAATTTGGATGCCTTTAATTTCTTTTTGTTGTCTGATTGCTGAGGCTAGGACTTCTAGTACTATGTTGAACAGCAGTGGTGATAACGGACATCCCTGCCGTGTTCCTGACCTTAGCGGAAAAGCTTTCAGTTTTTCTCCATTGAGAATGATATTCACGGTGGGTTTTTCATAGATGGCTTTGATAATATTGAGGTGTGTGCCTTCTATCCCTATACTTTGAAGAGTTTTAATCAGGAAGGGATGCTGCACTTTGTCAAATGCTTTTTCAGCATCTATTGAGAGTATCATATGGTTCTTACTCTTTCTTTTATTAATGTATTGTATCACATTGATGGATTTGCAGATGTTCAACCAACCTTGCAGCCCTGGAATAAATCCCACTTGGTCGTGGTGAATAATCCTTTTAATGTACTGTTGGATCCTATTGGCCAGTATTTTGGTGAGTATTTTCACATCTGTGTTCATCAAAGATATTGGCCTGTAATTTTCTTTTTTGATGGGATCCTTGTCTGGTTTTGGGATCAAGGTGATGCTGGCCTCATAGAATGAGTTTGGAAGTTTTCCTTCCATTTCTATTTTTTGGAACAGTTTCAGGAGAATAGGAATTAATTCTTCTTTAAATGTTTGTTAGAATTCCCCTGGGAAGCCGTCTGGTCCTGGACTTTTGTTTGTTTGGAGATTTTTGATGACTGTTTCAATCTCCTTCCTGCTTATGGGTCTGTTCAGGTTATCTATGTCTTCCTGGTTCAGTTGTGGTAGTTTATATGTCTCTAGAAATGTATCCATTTCTTCCAGATTGTCAAATTTGTTGGCGTAGAGTTGCTCGTAGTATGTTCTTAAAATTGTTTGTATTTCTTTGGTGTTGGTTGTGATCTCTCCTCTTTCATTCATGATTTTATTTATTTGCATCCTTTCTCTTTTCTTTTTGATAAGTCTGGCCAGGGGTTTGTCAATCTTATTAATTCTTTCAAAGAACCAGCTCCTAGTTTTGTTGATTTGTTCTATTGTTTTTTTAGTTTCTATTTCATTGATTTCTGCTCTGATCTTTATGATTTCTCTTCTTCTGCTGGGTGTAGGCTTTCTTTGTTGTTCTTTCTCCAGCTCCTTTAGGTGCAGGGTTGGGTCGTGTATTTGAGACCTTTCTTGTTTCTTGAGAAAGGCTTGCACCGCTATATATTTTCCTCTCAGGACTGCCTTTGTTGTGTCCCACAGATTTTGAACTGTTGTGTTTTCATTATCATTTGTTTCCATGAATTTTTTCAATTCTTCTTTAATTTCCTGGTTGACCCATTCATTTTTTAGAAGGATGCTGTTTAGTCTCCATGTATTTGCGTTCTTTCCAAATTTCCTCTTGTGATTGAGTTCTAGCTTCAGAGTATTGTGGTCTGAAAATATGCAGGGAATGATCTCAATCTTTTGGTACCGATTGAGACCAGATTTATGACCCAGGATGTGGTCTATTCTGGAGAATGTTCCATGTGCACAAGAGAAGAATGTATATTCTGTTGCTTTGGGATGGAATGTTCTGAATATATCTGTGATGTCCATCTGGTCCAGTGTGTCATTTAAAGCCTTTATTTCCTTGTTGATCTTTTGCTTGGGTGATCTGTCCATTTCAGTGAGGGGAGTGTTAAAGTCCCCTGCTATTATTGTATTACTGTCGATGAATTTCTTTGATTTTGTTATTAATTGGTTTCTATAGTTGACTGCTCTCATGTTAGGGGCATAGATATTTAAGATTGTTAGGTCTTCTTGTTGGACAGACTCTTTGAGTAGGATATAGTGTTCTTCCTCATCTCTTATTATAGTCTTTGGGTTAAAATCTAATTGATCTGATATAAGGATTGCCACCCCAGCTTTCTTCTGATGTCCATTAGCATGGTACATTGTTTTCCACCCCCTCACTTTAAATCTGGAGGTGTCTTCGGGTCTAAAATGAGTTTCTTGTAGGCAGCATATTGATGGGTTTTGTTTTTTTATCCATTCTGATACCCTGTGTCCTTTGATTGGGCCATTTATCCCATTAACATTCAGGGTAACTATTGAGAGATATGAGTTTATTCCCATTGTATTGCCTGTAAGGTGACTGTTACTGTATATTGTCTCTGTTTCTTTCTGATCTACTACTTTTAGGGTCTCTCTTTGCTTAGAGGACCCCTTTCAATATTTCCTGTAGAGCTGGTTTGGTGTTTGCAAATTCTTTCAGGTTTTGTTTGTCCTGGAAGCTCTTTATCTCTCCTTCTATTTTCAATGATAGCCTAGCTGGATTTAGTATTCTTGGCTGCATGTTTTTCTTGTTTAGTGCTCTGAATTTTTCATGCCAGTTCTTTCTGTCATGCCAGGTCTCTGTGTATAGGTCCGCTGCCAATCTAATGTTTTTACCCTTGTATGTTACAGACTTCTTTTCCCGGACTGCTTTCAGGATTTTCTCTTTGTCACTAAGACTTGTAAATTTTACTATCAGGTGACGAGGTGTGGACCTATTTTTATTGATTTTGAGGGGCGTTCTTAGCATCTCCTGGATTTTGATGTTTGTTCCCTTTGCCATATTAGGGAAATTCTCTCCAATAATTGTCTCCAATATACCTTCTGCTCCCCTCTCTCTTTCTTCTTCTGCTGGAATCCAATTATTCTAATGTTGTGTCATCTTATGGTGTCGCTTATCTCTCGAATTCTCTCCTCGTGGTCCAGTATTTGTTTGTCTCTCTTTTGCTCAGCTTCTTTATTCTCTGTCATTTGGTCTTCTGTGTCACTAATTCTTTCTTCTGCCTCATTTATCCTAGCAGTGAGAGCTTCCATTTTTGACTGCACCTCATTAATAACTTTTTTGATTTCAACTTGGTTAGATTTTAGTTCTTTTATTTCTCCAGAAAGGGCTTTTATCTCTCCGGAGAGGGTTTCTCTAATATCTTCTATGCCTTTTTCGAGCCCGGCTAGAACCTTGAGAATTGTCATTCTGAACTCTAGATCTGTCATGTTTCCAATGTCCGTATTGATTAGGTCTCCAGCCTTTGGTACGGCCTCTTGTTCTTTTTTTTGAGGTGAGTTTTTCCGCCTTGTCATTTTGTCCAGATAAGATTTGCTTTCTCCTGCTGTGGAATTCCGCTGTTCTTGGTGACTGAAGTTGGTTTTGGATGGGTTTCTTGTTGATCTTCTGGGGGAGGGGCCTGTTGTAATGATTCTCAAGTGTCTTTGCCGCAGGGGAATTGCAGGGCCCTTGCCAGGGGCCGGGCTAAGTAATCCGCTCGGGTTTGCTTTCGGGAGCTTTTGTTCCCTGAGCGCTTTCTGTAGAGTTCCGGAGGACGGGAATGAAGATGGCGGCCTCCCAATCTCTCGGCCCAGAGGAGCCGAGAGCTTGGGGTTCCGCTCCTCAGTGCGCCCTCAGAGAACAGCGCCCAACCGCCCCGCCTCCCTGGCCTGCGGGCGCGCCCCAAGGAAAGCAATCAATCGCTGGAACCTGGAGAAAAGCGTCCGGTCGCTTCGGTCTCCGTGGCCTCCGGCCACGCTCCGAGCCCACCCAGCCGGCAACTGGCACAAGGTAACCCCGGGCTGAGAGCTCAGTCCTTGGCTCTGTCGCTGTAGCCGGCTTCCCTGCTCCAGTACCTGTGAGCTCCACGGCCCTCAGACACCCCCGGTCCTTCCGTGACCCTGCGGGACCTGGGTTTATGCTGACCCCGCCTGGGTTTCTCCTCGGTTTAGCCCCTGGAGTGATGTCTCCCAGTGGAGCAGACTTTTAAAAGTCCCGATTTTGTGCTCCATTGCTCCGCCGCTTGCCGGGAGCCAGCCCCTCCCCCCGGGGTCTATCTTCCTGTCACTTTGGATTCACTTCTCCACAGGTCCTACCTTTCAGAAAGTGATCGATTTTCTGTTTCTAGAATTGTTGCTCTTCTTCTCTTCGATTTCCCGTTGGATTTGTAGATGTTCACAATGGTTAGATAAGCTGTCTAGCTGATCTCCTGCTACCCGATGTCATCTCAGTCTGCTACTTCTCCGCCATCTTGACTCCTCCCTATTGCATTATTTTTAACAAAAAACATGTACAGAGTATGAACCTTAAAGATAAATCTGCTCTTCTATTTTCAAAGAGGAAAAAAGTCATACCAACAGAGGAAAGTTCTCAATATACAACCTGACTCCTTGTTTCCTTCTTTGTTTATCTCAGAAAATGTTAGAAATTCTAACCTAAAATTTATAAAATTCACTCTGTATCTTGGTGGATAGAGAGTGCTTCAAATAGGTTGTAGCCTTCACATTTAGAAGGAAGTTCAGCCCTCCACTTCTGTGTACTTGATATTTATAAAATAAATGGTGAATATGATCACACATTCAGTAAAAGGTAAAAAAGGGAATAGGAGAGGATAATGTACAACTGATGGTTGATGCTATAATTGAGAGTGATAGAAAGAATTAGGACTATAGCATCTCCCAGAACAATACTGGTCAGGGATAATTTTGTCCAAGAATCTGTATTTTACAAGTAAGGTTTGTTTTGAAAAAGTCCTTAGAGAAGTGTTACTGAAGTGTATCCATGATAGACTAAGAAGTTAAATAATGTAACTGGCCACATCCTTTGTCTTTTCATTATAAACATGGAAGATTTTTGCCTAGAAAGATGTGCTCCATAAAAGCAAAGATCATGTCTGACTTGTCCTTCATTATGGACTGTTGCCATTGCAACAGTCAAACAAACATGAATCTTTATTTGCTTTTAATTAATGTGTAATGTATTATTTGTTTCAGGGGTAGAGACCTGTGATTCATTGACTTGTATAACACCCAGTGTTCATTACATCACATGCCCTCTTTAATGTCCATCACCCAGTTACCCTACCCCACCCCACCCAATGAGACCTGTGATTCATTGACTTATATAACACCCAGTGTTCATTACAGCACATGCCCTCTTTAATGTCCATCACCCAGTTACCCTACCCCACCCACCTCCCCTCTAGCAGTCCTCAGTTTGTTTCCTAAGATTAAGAGTCTCTTAATATCAGTTAAGAGTCTTAAGAGTCTAGCATATCAGTGAGATCATATGATAATTGTCTTGTTTTTTGCTGACTCCCCACCATTGGGTACAGTGAATTGCATATTGTGAGCACTCAATGAATAATGACTATGAATGCAAAAATGAAGGGAGGCTTGGAATCTGAGAGAGAAAATTGAGAACAGAATTTCATACAAAGTCTTGTGCAAGAGCTGTGTGTAATAGTATGTGGAGTTACCTAACCTGATGCTTTTAGGAATAAAGCACAATTTCATGTAACTAAAGTGTCAAGAGTGAAGAACTTGCTATGATAGTTCACACTAGAAAGGGTCTTGCTACCCAAGACTTATTGTCCAAATTAAGGAATATAGTCAATATTCTCAGATCAATTATAACCATCAATTGAACATAATATGCATAAATTAGTCTTTCATAGAAACATTATTCTGGTTGAAATGAGTGAGGATATGGGAGATAAGAATACGGATTGCAGATGAATAGAGGAAGGATATAAATTCGGAGATTGGCTTCAATTGCACAGACAGAAAACAACACTGATTTACACTAGACAGGTTGTGATTGGCTGAATAATGCCCCGCTCCAAAGACATCCATAGCCTACCCCCAAAACCTGTAAATATGTTATCTTACACAAGGAGCTTTGTAAATGTTATTAAACTAATGATCTTGAAATGAGGGAATTATCCTGGATTGTTTGTGTGGGCCTGATTTAATCACATGGGTTTTTGTAAAAGGAAGATAGAAGGGTCAGAGTCAGAGAGAGAGAGATGAGAAGCTACAATGCCAGTGGGTGTTGAGGATGGGGTCATGAGCCAAGGACTTGCAGGCGGCCTTCAGAATCCAGAAAATTAGCATAGGCACATATGGTGAGGGTGAGACGTATGAGTATTCAGGGGAAATTAATGAAATTAATAAAGATAACTTGTATTTAGTATGTATATGGTGGTGAGATAAAGGGGATTATCAAGAATGGCTCCTAGGCAACTTAGTTGAGAACAGCAGAAGACCATATTTAAAGCAAGAAGATTATGACTTCCTTTTTGGACCTACTGAGAATGAGTTGTCTCTTAAGATATGCAAAAGGAAATGTCAAGTAGGCCATGGAGATTATGCTTCTGAATCTTAAAGCTAGAGGGCCTGTAGGAGATAAAAACTAATCATAGATTTCAGTAACAATGAAGTTCTGAATAGAGCTGTTTGGAATGAGACAGGGGCAGAAGCCAGACTGAAGTGGAAGTGAGATGAAGGTTACAGATGAGGAAGTAGAGACAGCTGACATAAATACTTTTCTCAAGTTCTTTGTGAAGTGGAAGAGAGAGAATTCTAGAAGGATAGCAGGTCAAGGGAGGTTTAGAAGATTTTCAGAATTTTCATTTAATATTAGAGAGCTTACATTCTCAAGGTAAAGAATTTTTAAAGAGGGAAATATTAAATATACAAAAAGAAGCAAAATGAACTTTGCAGGTTTTGGGTTTCTAAAAGATGAGAACCAAATAGGAACCAAATTGTGTGGAAACATTGTTTGTAGATAAGGGAATGACCAGTATTTTATATTCTAACAAGAGCAAAGTGAGAAAAGGATTATTACGGATAGAAGTGAGTTAATAGTTTTTGTAGCAAAGATTAAGAGGATTTGTTTTTAATCGAATGTGTGGTGTATGCATGTGCATACACACATATGTATATAAGCTAACATATACACATGCATATATATAAATAGTATTTACATATGTGTGTGAATAGTGTTAATCAATTTTGGAACTGGAGAGGTAGGGGGGAGAGAGAGACTGAGAAAGGGAGAGAGAGGGAGGGAGAGATGGAGAGGTAGTCTTATTCATCCTCTAAGAGTAAGGCTGGGAGGAGAGACTGTTGGTGAGAGAATGAAGATGGCTTTGATTTTGAGTGCTAGAATTTTGTTGTGTATATTTCTGCACCCTCAGTATCTCTGCACCCTCAGCATGCCTGACAAATAAAGAAGACACAACTTCAACTACTTTCCTCTTTATTTCTCTATAGATTTTTATTATCGTATTCACTACTCATAGATTTTTGTTTAGTATCACTATTGTTTCCATAAATAAACTCTCCTGTAGATAAATCATTTTTTGAGCTTTTCACTAGAAATGACTCACCAGTCCACATGTTCTTATTTATCCATTAATATTATTTTTTAAATTTATTTCTCTGTTAGGGAGAGGGCATGAGCCAGGGTAGGGGGAGAGGGACGAGAAGAGGGAGAGGGAAAGAAACTCCAGCAGACTCCCCGCTGAGCATGGAGCTCAATGCAGGGCTCAGTCTCACGACCCCAAGATCATGACTGGAGCAAAATCGAGAGCCAGCAGCCTAACCAAATGAGCCACTCAGGCGCTCCTCCTTTAATATTATTAATCACTATCCCCATATTTCATAAAATGAGTGCCATGTCTCAGGTACTTTGTTTGATATATACTGTGTAAAATGGAAGGAAATTTAGTAGGGAAGATAAATTTGCTTGATATTAGATATGAAAACATAGAATTGATAAAAGTGTTCAATGTTAACCCAGACAAAGACAGTAACAATGACTGGTGAGGACAAGACATAAAAATGCATATTTAACTATATAAACAGTAAATACTGATAAGGGTAGATGACAAAATGATGACAAAAATGGAGGGAAGAGGGTACAGAGCCATTCCCTTCATGTCCCCTTCCCCTTATCTTTAATCTTTAGCCATAACTCATCTGGGACTTTCAGGGTGAAATAGGTAAAGATGGATGGAAATGATGTAGAATTAGTGTGCATGAATAGCTCCTTGGTGGTGGGCATTATTCTTGGTGTTTTCAGGAAAAGAAAAGAAAAAGAGGAACAGTTTGATTAAGGTGACTGTAGAGGGTGTCCACCTTCACAATATTTAAAGTCTTTAATTCCTCCTTTAGTTAATTTTAAATGCGTATTTTAAAATTTAAGTGACAGTTAACAATGCTATTTAGCATTCATCCATGACTGTCATCCTTTTTATGCCTGCTGAATCTGTACTCTTATTCTTTGTTTAAGAAAGTATGAAAACGTACCAAAAATGGCAATCATATTCTTTAGGATATGCAGGCTAGGCCAACATGTTCGATATTTATAGGTCTAGCTACACTTGATTATATTGCATTCAGTTTCTTGGAAGAGAGCAAGGTAATTGATTATGTTATTGTTTAAATAAAATGCCAGTGAAAATAATATTTTAGAAACCAGTTTGAACCACCCCTACAATGTTGTACATAAAAAGACAATCTAAGAAGAAATCAATATAATTGAGTAAAAAGACAAATCTCTGTTGCCAGCAACCATATAAATCACACCCATTGCAAGCCGCTTGCCATTATTAACTACAGTGGTATCTGCCTCACTGTAGCCAAATATGGAAGCAGGTGTGCATACATATATTTAGCTAATCAGGAAACTGCTTTTCTCTGTTTCTTAAGGTGATATGGCTTGTATGTTTCTTTCTATCAAAGTTGCCTGCTTAAAGCAAATAAGTCTTGGGCTAAGTATTGAAAGAAATGCTGACCTTAAGAAGAAGAAAGTGAAATCTATTCTAAGAGAGAGTATGAGCACCAGCTGGAAAAGTAGTGAGTGGGAACTGAGGGAGAAAGTAAGAATGTGGAACAGAACAAAGAGGTTGTGTTATACTGGCACTCAGTGAAAAATAAAATTAGAAAGGCATTTGGCTTGGAAGAAGAGGAGAAAGAAAGAAAGAGATTTTCAGGTTCTAGTGTGATAGATCTGTTGCGTGAGATGCCATTTTCCCACCTATACGCAGAAAGTTGTATTGGTGATGCTGAGCTAATACTCGTCTACTTCTTTGGCTTGTGCTTAAGTCCCTAAGGAATTTGCTTTAGATTTTAGCATGCCTAAAATTTGAAAAATGTTAAGCCATGAATGACTGAGGTATTGTGTCTTATTTAAGCCAGTGAGATCTAATGCACTCCGTTGAAATGGTGTAGCATCCAGCTATATTCTTACTGATAATATGGTACCAGGACAAAACTACAAAATAGTCACAGGGTTTAGAATGGCTTAAGAACAATAGCCACAGCGATTTGGAAGATAATAAGACAAAGTATGTTGGTTACAAAAGCTAACATAACCACATTCCTCCAGTGGAATTGGCTTAAAAAGTAAATAAAACTGTTTACATTAGGGAGAAAAATTGGGCAACTAAACATGAGGTTTACTGAATATATTATTGGGAATGGAGTACAGATGATTATTGAAGTTCAACTTGTAAAGATCTTATATTTTTAGATCATGATTATTAGAGTTTAAGGAATAAAGTTTTTCTGCAACAACTGCACTTAATGAACCTTTCTCATGGGATTTTATGTAAGTATCTAAGATAATACACACACATAAATGCTGTGCCATTTGCATCAAACATCTCAGTGAAATCAGAAAAATTTAATTAGATTTATGTGGATGGCCTCTGGGATATAAAATATGTGGTTAAAATAATTGAAAATTTTTACTTAATTTTCAGACTGTTGTGGTGACAGATAAATAGTTCTAAACTTCAGGGCAATAATTACAACTGAGTGGCTCTCAAGGAAATACATGTTTAAAATTTTTCTTTATTCTAGCTCTTAATCTTATTTGTACTGTATCTAAAATATCAAACATAAGCATGTTCTTTGAACAAATTTGTAACTCTGGGAACTAAGTGGATCATTTTACTAATTTTTCATTGAACCATCCATATAATTATGTATGTGCAGAGATCTCAGTAGCTATTGTGCATATTGGGGAAAAATGGTAGAAAGAAGTGAGGGATTTGACTCATGTAGAAGAATTTGGATCCAGATGAAAAATAAATTAAACATATAGATTTAAGATCAATCTGGGCATATGGTTTGTAGATCTCTTGTGTCACCTCAATATACTCAATACATTTCTGTATTACTAGCTCACTGTAGATTTGTTTCCTTTTATCTATTACCTACCAAATTTGATTTTTATCTTTGAAATGCAATGAGGTGAACTCTCAGAATTCAATGTGGATACAGGTAGAAGTAAAGTGTTACAGTGATAAATATAACATGTTTATAGTAGTCAAATCCTTTTTTAATTACATGTGAATGAAATTTTAATCACATTGAAGTTTAAGGATCCACTAAATAAGACAAGCATTAATATAGTATGTTAATTGGGGTTAAGAGGAAAAAGTTAAAAAAAAAAAACACCCAAAAGAAAAGTCACTCTCTGAATTTTGGGTAGAAAGAGTTTAATAAAGGAACCAGTGGAATGAGAGAAGTCACCACTGAAGATCAGAAGGGTATCAGTCAAGGTGCCATCAGTAGGGCAGAATCCCAACAGTGATACAGAATAATGATGAGATTTGACCGTACACAGTGGAGGACCTGGAGAACTGGTTTACAGCTATCGCTTTTGTGCTGGGGGCTAGGCTGGCATCAGTAGGGCAGGTGGTCAAGAAGATGGAAAGGGAGTGGAGAAGAACAAGTACAAACTGGATGCAAATGGGAAATCTGGAACCCTTAGAGGGAGCTCGAACCCGCAAGGGCCTCTCATGACTTCTAGCCTTCCTTTCTATGATAAGAGCAGCTGCAGCAGAAGCTGGTGAATCTTCTGGGTGTCTGGGTGCACAGCTGGTTGAGCATACGAGTCAGTTTCAGCTCAGGTCATGCTCTCAGGATCGTGGAATTGAGTCGTGTGTCGGACTCCACACTCAGCACAGAGTCTGCCTGGGTTTCTCACTCCCTCTCCCTCTGCTCCTCACTCTCAATTTCTCTCTCTCTCAAATACACACACACACACACGCGCGCGCGCGCGTGCACACACACACACGAAAAAGCTGGTGACCTTCACTGAAGAGCTCAATATGCATCTGTTTGGAGTGTCAAAGAAGCTAACCTAAGAGAGGTCCTGAAGAAGCTGTAGAGTTCTAAACTGGGCTGCTGCTTCATGCCCACAAAGTGAAGCAGGGGACCCATCACAACACGGGCCAAAACAGAGCCCAAGTCAACCTTGACCTGTCTAGAATATCCATGAGTGCTGCTTAACTTTTACCTTATGAATCTCATTAAATATCTCCTGAGGCCAGCTTCATCCCAGAACCCAACAGAGGAGAGAATTCTGGAAATATAGTCCCAGTTTAGCTGATATGGAAACCTAAGAGGGAGACTGCATAAAGGTTACTAAAAATCAACCGGAAAGCAAAAGCAGGTCGTCCTCAAAAGTTCACTGCAAAGCTGCTCAGGAATCTCTAAGAAATTCTCATTAACAATCTGTCTGCAGCAGCAAATGACTAGTTCTTAGAAGCTCGTAGAGAAGCCACTGAATCTCATATCTTCCTCATCCACATGAGTACAACTGTATAAGAAAATAATGACTTCTTTCTTTTCGACCCTCCAGATTTCCAGAGTTTCTCTTAATGAAACAACTCAAAGCCAGAACCATAAAGGGAAGAAAATTCTGGGATAGGAGGTTCCTGGCTTCTCTTATGCTGTGCAGTAAAGCCCTTAAAAGAGGAAGTCCTGGGGATGCTGAATTGGCAAGAGATAATCCAGAAAATATAAATATTCAATGTGTGTCCTTACCTGAGGGAGGATCATGTAACGTGTTCTAAAAGGATCGGGAAACAGATACAGAGGAGATGGTATTTAAGCTGACTCTTAAGGAGAAATAGAAATGTTCAGGCAGGGAATATAGGAGAAAAGTAGGAAAGTTGGGGAGAGCAGACAGCTTGAGCACAGGCATGGGTAGGCGGAAGCACATGGCATGTACCAAGAGCTGTACTAGCTGAGGAGGACTGCAGTCTGCAATGCAGGATGTGAGAAGAAAGGAGGGAGAGGAGTCTGGAAAGGTGGCATAAGAAACATAGAGGCAATGGTGTGCCTCATAAGGGAATAACATGGGTAAATTTGCCTTTTAAGCAACAGATAGTAGGCAGCTATGAAGGAGAGCAACTCCAAGTGGGAGACTGGAAACAGTGCAACTGGGTTCCCCTTTCAGAAAGTTCAAGTAAGAAATGATGGAAAATGACTAAAATCTTGAAAGTTGGACTAAAAATATGACCAGATTAATGAGTTTGATAAGTTGGGGAGATCTCCTGGGGTCCTGGCTTGGGTGACTCTTGTGCCATCCATTGCACAGAGGAGACAGGAAGCTAGAAGAATTGAGGAAAGTTATGCATTTGGTTTTAAGGCAGTTGGAGTTGTTTATCCTGTGAACTATTCACATGGTAGTGTTCAGTGTACAGTTGTGAATACGAGTATCAAACTCAAGGAAAAAGCCTTGGTGGAAACCTATTTGTGAATAATTATTGAATATAGTTGAGACACAGGGATGAATAAATGTTTGTTGACAAAACAAGCCATGTCATGAATAAGACACTTCTTACTCAGTAGTTAATGAGAGCTTGGTACTATGCTTCAACTGTGGATTCTTTAAAAAGTCAGTAATAAATTGTTCCTGCCCACACAGCTCTTAAGTAAATATCTATGCATGTGTGTGGTTTAGATTTTAAACTTGAGGAAGTGTAAGTAATATATACTCCTAAGCAACTGGACATAAACAGTAAAAATTGTGCATATTTTAAACTAGATTTTTTTGTGGACTCTCAGTGACAAATCTCACTACCTTTGCGTTTAGCCTCATTTTCTTCATCTATCTAGTGCTGTGGGGAAAATGAAGCTAGAAAAGCATATATAGTAAGTCTTTGCCATAAAACTGAAATTCTATGGAAGTGTTATAAGCATAGCTGTAATTTTATGTATAAAAGCAGAAAGTTTAAAAGAAATATTTGGAGATTCAGTCACCTAAATGTTTATAAATGTCCTGCAGTAGGTTAGACCAGACATCGTCATAATTAACTCTATGTTTCTGTTTTGGAGCAGATTTCAGTTTTATGTGGTAACAATATCTAACTACACACTAAATAAACATATATTCTGTCCATTCGTCATTGTCCATTATTTCCAGCAATAGAATACTTACTATTTGGGATAGAAAATAGCAATTGAAGTTTCATATTGTAGTAATAAACAAATTAAGATGTCATTACTACTTTTCATAATCCTCTGTCTTGTAGCACTGGTTGACTTGGAGGCACATTAGCTTTTCCCCAAGGACTGAGCCACCAGTAATGAATTTCAGGGGAAGAGTAAATGCACACTAGAGATTTATAGACGGATAGAGTCATAGCTTCTAACCTTCTAAAGAGGTCTCTGAGTGTCATACTTTCCACCTTGATGCTCTGCATTCAGTCTTAAAGAGAAAAGCTTGGACATAAATCGTGGACAGAATGTTCTTGTGGACACATAATTAGATAAGTTTACTATTGGGGAACAGGCAGTTTTTTGTAGAAGATATGTTGAAATGAAAGTCCTGTTTCTTTCTGGTGATCTTCCTTTATTTCTTCCCTTCCTTTATTTCTTCACATGGCTAGATCATAACTGGGAGGCTGAGGAACATCACTGTGCATTGTCGGGGGTCCAACTGAAATGCCACATAAATCAAAATTGCCAAAGACTTGTTACTTGATTCACAAATTAAGAAATTTGTTCTCATTCACAAATGTGCCAGTGCTAAAATATAGGGGTTGTGTGGTACTGGATAACTAGCTCTTTTTATGTTTTTTATAGCTTAAGTCAGGGAAGAAAAACATTCTCTGTGAATGGTCAGATAGTAAAGATTTTAGGCTTTGAAAGTTATGAAGTTTCTGTTGAGGCTCTTCAGTTCTTCTGTTGCACATGAAAGCTGCCATAGATGACTTGTAAAGGAGTGAGGAGACAACATTAAAGAAAAAGAACAATACTATGGAAGGAATGCTGAGTAAAAATATATAAAAAGCATTCTCAACGTTAAATAAACAGAGAAAGAACACAAGCAGGGGGAGTTGCAGCGGGAGAGGGGGCAGCAGGGAGTGCCACGTGGAGCTCGATTCCAGGACCCTGGGATCATGACCCGAGCAGAAGGCAGATACTTAGCTGACTGAGCCACCCAGGGACCCAATTAAAAACAAAAAAAAAATTCTTGTCTTTGATAATGTCCTCGAACTGGTGAATGAACCAACCACAGCACCAGCCTGCCTCTTGACTTTTGTTTGGTGAGGCACTATGTTTCCTCTTCTATAAGCTATTTGTAGCTGTTTAATTTTTGTTGTTACTTGCAGCCTAATTCATCTTGAATTAATTCCCTTCAGTCAAATAAGTAATAAAATATTCAACCTCAGCACCGTTCCTCAGTAGGTCATTTGTGGATATGCAGTGTAATATTAACTGAGTAGTTAATGATAATTAAGCCAAATCGTAGGTTTGATGCTCACGGGGTCAGTATAGTTGTTCTATTTTATAATTATGGTGTTCCATTTTCTACAGTTCAGTAAGTTGAGAGAGGACAATGGAGTACCATTTTATTCATTCATTCTACAATATTTATTGGTCAACATCCATGTGCAGACACTGAGCTTGCTACTGGCAATTTAATGGTAAGTAAAATAGGTTTGATTCTGATTATAGGCAGCATGCATTCTTGTAGGTGAGAAAGACAATCAGATAATCACAAAATTATGTCTTTACAAACTGTGATAAGTGCTAACAAGGGGCAAGTACAAAGAGCCATATGAGTCATAACAGTGAGATACAGTCTAATCTGGGGATTAGAGAAGATTTTCATGAAGAAACAGTGCTTGAGTGGAGACCCGAAGGGTGTTTAGGAAAGGGAGAGGAGAGCTTAAGGCCAGGGGAGAACATTTCCAGCAGGGCCCTGAGGTGGTGTGGCATTCACAAACTGAAGGAAAGACAATGTGACAGAACCTCTGAGAGCCCTGGGGGATCTTGGTGTGAGAAGAGGGTGGGAAGCAGGAAGACGTGGAACCCTCAGGGCTATGTAGCTTTGGTTAGGGGAAAGTCAAAATAAGGCAAGTGAACTACTCACCACCTTTTTCCACAAATAAAGACATTAAACCATTTAGTATAAAAAGTGGCAGTAGTTCTCAAACTTTCAAGTTGTAGCAGAACATTTTGCAGAATTTCTGGGCCCTGTACAGAGTCTCTTATTCAGTACGTATGGGCTGGGGCCCAAGAATCTGCATTCTCAATGAGGTGGGAGGGGATGCTGATGTCCTGGTTCAGGGACCACACCTGAGAACCACTCATACGTGATTTAACAAAGCCAATGTTTTTCTTTTCTATACTTGTATCATGAAAAGCTGAATATGAAAAGGACTCTAGAATGAGAATCAAGAAAGATATCATTAATTATGTATCTATCCTCAGCCTATGGAGGACTCAAGGCCCTTCTCTTGTTGAGTACTTTACATCAACCCATTTGCTCAGAGTAACTGATTTGGTCCTTAAAACACCTTCCTGAATGAGGTAGACCTGAGATGGTTATAACTTTCTCCTGATCATTTAACCATCATTAAATGGCTTCTCCACAGACACAGAATTAAAATGGGGCTGAAGCCAGGGCTCCATGGCAACCTCTTCACTCCACACGCCCTACACTTTCCATTATACAGCATTTAAGTAAACATTATGCTTTCTTCCAACACTAACATTTACTGTTTCTATTAAGTGCCTGATAAATTGTCTTAATAGTCACGACCCCACACTATTAACTGAAAATTAAAACTCGAGTGGTTTGTTATCCTGTCATTATTCTGAAAAGTAAGTCAAGTTTATACCACTTGGTGTCCTCAGTAAATGACTTCAGTATGGTTCTCTTCAACCAACACAGAGACTGGAATCTTTATATAGAAAAAAATAGGATTCTATAGGAAACAAACCAAGAAAAACTAATAATACTGTAATTTTTTCAAAAGATGAAAGTGGGGGTAAGTTTTCAAGCATTTATTTCAACAAGGAGAGCAATTCAATGAGAATGTGTGTGTCTTTGGAGGATGAAGTACAGAAAATTATCTTTGCGCTTTTATTTATATAGAGTCTCTGGTTTGTTTGTTTTCAATAAAATGTCTTCAAAATTTCTCCCTTTTATATAACATAAGAATATACTATTACCTCATTTCCCATTTGAATATAATAATTGGTAAAGATGATTTGCCTTATGTTTTTCCCTGTTCTTTATTATGGACTTAGCACTAATGAGACACTAATCTTCAGTTGCGTTTTAGGGTACCATCGTTCATATTTTAGAGTTTTCTAACAATATTGTGTATAATTTGCAGATCTTAAATAATTGTTCTCGCAGTGGATAATTAGGTGAAATATTAATTAGATTTACTAATGGAAGTAAGCATTGTTAATCTACCGATGGGAAAGGTTGTAAAGAGATAAATTATTTTTCTTGTCAACTGTACCAAAAGATATGTTTTATGTCACTATTTTTTCCAATATCAATAGCAACAAGAATAATATATTATCAGCTTTAGGGAGAAAAGTGTGCATTAAAATCATGGTGAATATATATAGTCAAAATAGGAAAGAGGCTTAAATTATTGATTTCTTATTACACTGCTATTGGCACATCGCTTTCCTGTAATGCTTTGATGAATTTTAAAAAAAGGAAAGGCTTTTTTTGGAAGTTCAGTAGAAATGTCACCTTTTTTATTCATTCATTTATTTATTTATTCATTCATTCACTAAGGACCTGCTTTATAGCAAGTGAAGTTCTAGGCATTACGGATATTTAACAAAACAGAAGAAAATTCTCTATTTCAAAGAATTACATTGTAGAGAGGAAAATTAAGAAAAGATAGAGAAATAGACTATTAGTTGACAATAAATTCTATGGAGAAAAAGCTAGGAATTCAGAGAGAGAGAGTTGGAAAGGCTTTTCTAATTTTAAATAGAGTAGTGAGGTGATAATAACAAAGAAAGTGACACTTGGATGAAGACCTGAATAAAATGAGGGAGTGAGCCCTGCAGTTCATTCCCTGGGCAAACAATATCCTGGGCAAAGGGCGATGGAGATCAGTAGAAGCTATTTGGAACCTTGGTTGAAAGTTAACATTAAAATAAGAGTACAAAAGGTGCCATAAATGACTTCAAACTATCCCAGTCAGGTATTTCATTTTTAACAAGTTCCCAGGTGATGCCGACCTGCTGGTCCATGGACCACACTTCAAGTAATACAGGTGTGTCCACATAGAGACCTTCCAAGCTCTGAAGGCTAATGAAAAGGTAGAAAACAAAATGATCTTGTGAGATGAGAAAATTGTGGGGAAAATTAAACAAACAAACAAAAAAAGAATAGCTGCAACCATCAGACTTGCTGTATTTGTAAATCCTTTAGAAATCAAAGAGCCGTATCTCTAAAGTATTTACCATACTAGGACATGAACAACCCATGGCCACATGAATAAACAGTTAACAGTTGCAAGTTGATCCTCTTCCTGTCCTTCTACCCCTAGAAATGACTGCCAGATGAGCAGTGACAGTACATGACCAAGTCACTCTTGACAATGGAAGTAGCTCCTTTGCTTCACCCCTGCCATGTTGAAGGGGGCCCCCTGCCGAAATGATCGAAACATGTCAGTTTTTGCCGAACAATACTGCATTGAATAAACTTTGGGGTCCTTGGACTTAACAAAAGAAGGAGGAATTAAGGACAAATCTCCTTTTTCACGGGATTGGGCAGGATGTGAGATTTCAAATCCTACCCTGAAGACGTAGGATGTGTTGATTACACATAATTATTTGCCTTTACATTTATGTGTTTACATCTTTGCCCCGTCTACAAACTGGAAGCTCCTGGAGGCACAAGGACAAGGGAAGCAGGGAACTTGGCTTTTCTGTTTTCATATAGCACAATCTGAAGCACAGAACACATATCTAGTGTGTGTTGTGCTCAGATATTCAAATAATTATAACAAATTATAGATGTGTACTCATGCATTTTTGCTTAATATCACAAAAATGTAAAATGATCATGTGTCCAGGGTTCTTGGAGATAACATTTTTGCCTCTTGCAGCTGCACGATTTACATCAATTATCTCAAAACCATTCTTTGTTGCTTTTCAACAGTTTTCATTCTTTTAAGTTTCTTATATTCTGTATCTTCTTATCAACCCCCCGGACTGAGAGATTCTCAGTGTACATGCACTTGCTCTACTCAAAGTGCAGTCCATAGACCAGCAGCATCAGCATCAACTGGGAACTTGTTAAAAATGCAATTTGGGGGCCCATTCCAGACCTACCAAATCCCAGGCCAGTAATCTGTGTTGAGTACCACTGGTGTACATTGATTTCTTAGCTGGTACTATCATACTGTTTTGTTTAGTTTAGTTTTTTCCTGCAATTCGATATTAATGTTGTGCTCTCAGTGAATCGTCTTTCATAAATCCCACTTGATATATTCATTTTTCCTCTTTTACTTTAGATCTCATTCCTTCTGAAAGAGGGGAAAATGTGCCTTAGGCCCTTGTACAGGGTGATGTCAGTGGGTGTGTACAAAGTATGCTATTATAAGAAGATGCCCTCACTGAGAAGAGCACAGAGAGCTACAAATGATTTTAGTGATATTGATTGTCAGAGAAGTAAAGAAGGATAACTAGATTTGAGAATGTGCTTCTTCTTTCATGGGGAATCCTGTGTCAGTTGTCCCAGTATTTTGTTGTTTTGTCCTTCTTAATCAAAACCAAGGAACATTTGAAAAAATAAGTTTTATATACATACACATATATATCTTATATACATTAGATAGGCATATAAAACATATAGACATATATGTATGTAGTATTATGTAATTTTAACAGAGCACTCATGAGTGAAAACAAAGTTAATGTTGCACTCCTAGTTCTCTCTCTCTCCCCCTACCCACAGTCCATTAGTATGCAAAAAAATCCTATACAAATAGACTTACTAAAGTGCAAATGGCCAAATGTCTTTGTGCAAGAAATACAGTGGATGTATCACATTTTTTGAATGATAAAAGAAAAGGTGAAAGTCATGTAAGTATCCATGTTTAATCTGTCTCAAAAGTTTGAAATATACTCTCCTATCACTTTCTTTCACTCTCATGACTTAATGTATTTAGGACCATAAAATAATTGAGAGGCAGAGGGCACTCATGAAAGAATACTTGTTAACATATTTCTCATTGTAAATTATTCATAGATAGTCATAGCTTAATAATGACACAAGTTATGTAGACAAGTAATTGAATAGTATATTGACATCATGTACAATGAAGGGAATAAGAAGACACTGTAGGATTCTAAACATGGGGAAATTGCATGAAAACCATAACTGTCATAAAAAGAACACTAAATTAGAAATCAGGATTTCTAATAACTCCCATTCAGGTTTTACCAATACGTGATCTTGGAACAATTTCACATATTAAACTCTTTATTATCCATTAGAATACATTATATAAACTTCTCTTTAAATATATGATTTAAGTTTGTAGTCTTACCTATAATACTTGATTTTATTATGTTTTGGTTGTACTCCAACAGACTTATTGAATAATAACAAACAATGGCTACACTTAGCAGATATGACCAAACATCTTTATGTAGGTATGGTATAATAATGAAACTACCATCAGGCTTTGGCTAACATTTTTACTCAGTGCGGTCACACCATTTTGCCTCTGTGTGGACTTCTTGACTTCATTATACCTTCCCTCCTCTTTTCTACATCCCCATCTGGAAAAAAAATCATCTTCAAGATGACATCCCCTTAGCCAACAGTGATAAATATATCAGTATTCATGTATTACAATGAGTAATAACTCATGACAGCCTTTATTTGTCTGAAAGCTTGGGTTCTAAGGACCAAACATTAAGAAATGAAGCTCTGATAGCATTATCCCATTACTCTTAATAACATCTCATCTAGTAGACAGACTAATGTGATTTTCATTGCTTTTAATTTGAAGTCCATCAGATTACATGTACCAATAAAAAGACCTGGCATCAGAGTCTGCACAAGCTCAAGAGAAACAGAATCTCTGTAATAAAATCCCAGGCAAGGCTTATCAGTTACTAACACCAGGTGAAATGCTAAGGAACACCCAGTCAGGAAATCAATACCTATTCATGCAGAATTTTTTCTGCTGCAATGGAAAGATAACATTAACATTCTGACATATTAAAACATTGTGTTTGTGTGGCTTCAGGTATGGGACTACATAATAAAGATGTTTCAGTCTCTAAAGATTTACAGGATCTTTCTCATTCAGTGAAGCCACATGAAGTCAGAATACTTATCTGCGTGTACACAGTACAGACCTTTGGAGGTTTGTTCCTTTCACTTGCTGTTTGTTCCAGTCCCTTCTCTCCCTCCCTCTCCTTTGATTCCATGCTGTGATATTTTGGAAAACATTAAGCCTTTGTATGGCTTCTGCCATTCCTATATTCAGGCAGAAAAGAGATTCCTCTACCAAGAAGTATTTTTCTTGGCTTGGACCTGATGTTCACACATTTGGATTTGTTTGGTTCTAATATCCTTGAAGGATCTTGTTGAAACAAAAATATATTATTTGAGGAGAGATGCCTTATTACGTTATATCCATGCACAATTAATCATGAATTGGGGTTATTAGATTAGCTAGTATCTTGCCAAGACCTTATGCCAATGAATTCAAGCACTCTTTGGTTACATAATAACTTGGTTCAGGGAAAATACGTGTCTTCATAGGTCCTCGCTTGACAAACTTTAATCCAGGGATTTCTGTTTCTCTTGTTAGCCTTTTTTTATGACCTGCAGTAGTAACAATAAGTACCCTTATTCATTTATTTTCTCCAAGGAAAATGGTTTCCACCCATTATAGAAATTAAATTCATTATCAACATATCCATCCTGAAGTTACTTCTCTGGCAAGCTCACCATCCCAGAAGATGACTGACGAAGTGTGTGTGGGGTGGGTGTGTGTGTGTGTGTGTGTGTGTGTGTGTTGGGGGGGCTTATATGCCTGGATGCATGTGTTCACACATGCAGAGCAGGAATCCTTAAGTGAGACGATGGGAAATTGAACTTTTTCATTGTATAATGTGCAAAAATATTTCTCATATGGAGAAAGTAAAAGCAAATCTATATTGACTGTGTTCTCTATCACATTGCTTAAAAAACACTAAAGAACTATAAAAATATATTACTATTGACATATAACTTCTGGCAAATTATTGACTGTGCTGCTTAACTGACAGAGGCTGCAGAGTAAGCACTCTGAGTTGGAGCAGACCGTTATGGAGAGAGTAGGCACCATGAATTATCCTTGTTAGGACTGAAAGTCAACGGGGATAGGGAACTAAAGTGACTGTCCACATTACTTAGGGAATTGTGAAAGATGCTAAAAGGTATCAGTGCCTTAGAAAAGTATCTTCACATTATTTTTATAGTGTAACTACCTCTAACTTCTCTCCTAAGCCTAAATAACAATAGTACAAGTTATCTGATAACTTGAACAAATTCAATATTGATATATATTCAATATATATATTCAATATATATTCAATATATATATTCTATATATATTCAATATATTCAATATTGAATATATTCTCTTCTCCCAGACAATTTTCAAATAATCTCTAAATCCATCCTGATTGTCATTTGTCTTTTGTACCATTTAACTGCAATTAACCATTGCAGCATTTAACTTTCCAGTCTTGCTATATTATAATTGATGTGGTCAAGTAGCCAATACTGTCATTCCTAGTGTCTGTAGGCTCTACCGGTCCATGAACAGCCATTTTGTTGCTCTTTATATCATAGAATTCTTCTGTTCTCCACAACTCAGGCTATTCTCCCATACAACAGGAGTGCCCTTTTCCCATCCAGAATACAAACCAGCTAACCTTTGAGGCCAGCTGTCAAAATACTTGAATCCCTTTTTCACTTATTTTAGTCTGATTTTTCAGACTCAATAACATGATTTCCAAGACTATAGCTCTTTTCACTGAAGAACAACTTGCATACTGTTACGAGCAGCATTTTACTGCATGATTCTTTATAGTTTATCAATTCCAGAAGACAGTCTCCCCTTCACATTTAAGCAGCTAAAAGCATATTAAAATATTTGTTTCCAAACCATGGAGACATGTGCCCCAAGTAGTATATTCTTTTTCTCCTGTTAGAAAAATAAAAATCCATAGCAGCAGCAAGACCAACAAAATAACTCACAAATATAATAAATGTCTTCTATATGTCAATATTAAAGTTTGTTCTCAGAGTACCCCATTAAAGTCAGCCCTTTGAAGTTGGTTGATATATGATAAAGAAGGAAGTTTTTGTTTACTTGTTTTTGTTTTTCTTTTTCTTGCTGGACAAACAGCAAGAGGCTGTCATTGTGGAGGGAATGGAAAGAACAGAGAGCAGATGGAGATGAGGTTTAGAACCTCATTTGAAAGTGAACATTAAAATAGGAGTATAGAAAGTACTACAAATGGTTTCCAACTGTGTAAGTCAGTTAGAAGGAAAAAAAAAATCAGAGGGTCTGTTTCTGTTCACTATGCCCTGGGAGAATGATGTGTAGAGCCAAAATTATGTAGCCCCATGCAGTGGTCAGGGAAGGCACGAAAGTCTTTTCTGACATTATGAAAGTCATTCCAAGTATCCCAGGGAAATCACAGATTTGTGAGGTCTACACCTACTCTTCTCTATGGTATGATTCCATCTTAGCAGCTATCTTTTCCTGTGACAAGAGTGACATGAAAAACCAGGGCCACATTGTAGAAATTAAAGCTGATATAGATTAAATGACTCACTCAAGGTCACACAGTTGCTGCTCAGAGATGGAACTCATACCTGAGTAGTCTGAACTACAATGGCAATTACAATTTAATGTAGATTAAAAGGTATAGCAAATTTTGTTCAATCAGCTGGTAGATAGGGTCTACTTATATAGCTAGGGGTAATGTCAAAAGCAACAAGAAGAGTGATCATAAAAATAATGAGGAAGAGTTAAAGAGAAAGTGGAGACAGCTATTCATTGTGAAGTCGTAGACTACTTTTCCAATTGCTTTACATACTTTATAAGATTTAATCATCACACAATTTTAAAGGTTAAGGATTTATGCCTCTTTTTATGAATGAAGAAATTGTAGCTCAGAGGTCAAGTTCCTGTTACAGGGTCTCTCATTGATTTGCTGAACTAGAATTTGAACCCAGCAGAAGGTATGAGCAACCATGAAAAGACTCATATACAATTCACAGTGAGATTCCTGCAGTTGTGTAGATGTAAATTTAAAAACTTCTACTTAATATTAGTTACTTAGGTATTACTCAGCTAAGGAGCTGTTTTTCCATATAGAACTGAGAAGATCCATTAAATCTCTGTAGCTGCTCAGGTTCTCATTGCAATCCATCTTCCTTAGTAGATTGATTCTACCCTTATATTTTATTAACCATGCCACCAGTTACAAGATTTCATAGTCATACAATACTCTGCATATTAGGAAACTTAAGCTAGTGTCTTATAGATATAAAATGCTATATGTACAAAATGAACACACTCTCATCCCCTTATCCTGCAGCACTACCTCAAACTGATTTCTGTCATCGTATTTCCCAGCTTTGCTGATGATGCCAAATTCCATTCTTTCTACCAAGCCAAAAACCAGGGAGAACACATAAGTAGCCCACTCCCTCTCTCTCATCTCTCACATCGTATCCCTCTAGACTCTGCCTCAAATACTTTTTCCTCATAAGTTTATTTAGACTAGACTTCCTTTATTTCTTATCTGGATGAGGGAATAATTGTATGATTTTCTCCAAGTCTGAAGTAGGTGTCTCTACCTATGGCTGCAGGACTGGCTAGATTGCTTATCTACCACAGAAATTGAATCTCCAGTGGAGCTACTTTTCTCTAGTGAAGATCTATGACCCTGAACACAATCAGTTCTGGATCCAATCAGATCATTCTCATTTATCTCAAAGTCTAAATTTTAATTGGTAGAGTCAACTTCACAAATTCTATTAATATTGAGGTGGATTAAAAGAAACACTACGACTTACTTAGAATTGTCCTCTGTTCCTTTGCACCTTAAACCCAGTGACTATGTGGTTATGTTAGAAAAGTATTTTTGATGTGGTACAGCTAGCTAAAGCACATTAAACCCCAAATCCTATTTATCAGTCCCCAAAGGGAAACAAATGTAGGTGAACTTTACTCCACATACTGGTTTATTAATGGAAGAAACTCAAAAAGTAAAACTTGAAAATATAGCTAGACTACTCAAAGTCATTTTATTTAAAAAAAAATGGGAAAAGGTTATAAAAGAACATGCTGAAAGATTTCTTATAAAGTTTCTATATAAATGTTTCTCTTTAAAATCTTTATCTTCATGTAATTGCTCATATAATCTTCCTTTTACCCCAGATCCCATTTTTTTCCACTCTTCTACTATTAATTGTCATAGCAGAAGCATCCAGCAACTACAGTTGACCCTTGAACAATGTGGGGGTTAGGGGTATTAAGACTCTATGCAGTTGAAAAATCCTTGTAAGACTTTTGGCTCTACAAAAACTTTACTAATAGCCCACTATTGACTGGAGGTCTTACTAATAACATAAATGGTAGATTCATACCTATTTTGTATGTTATATGTATTATATGCTGTATTCTTACAATAAACTTAGACAAAATGTTTTTAAGAAAATCATAAGGAAGAGAAAATACATTTATAGTACTGTACTATATTTATTGAAAAAGATCCACATAGGGTGCCTGGCTGTCTCAGTTGGTTAAGTGTCTGCCTTTGGCTTAAGTCATGATCCCAGGGTCCTGGGTTCGAGCCCCACGTCAGGCTCCCTGCTCGGTGAAGAACCTACTTCTTCCTCTCCAACCCCCTTGTGCTCTCTCACTATCTCCGTTGCTATCTCTGTCTCTCTCTCAAATAAATAAATAAAGTCTTTTAAAAAATCCACATGTGATTGGACCTACATAATTCAAACCCATGTAGCTCAAGGTCAACTATATACTCACATGGTTTGTGAGTATATACTTGGTTTGGTTGGCTCACATTCTCTGCCTTTCTACATTTCTCCCATCTGAAAGAGGTCGCTAAATTAGCAAAGAATTCTTTTTTTAGAAGTTGGAGGGAAAGGGGCAGCCATCAAATACTCACCTATTTCATTTGTTTGTTGTTTAAGCTTATTGAACAATATATTCTTCAAGCGAAAATAATTTCCCTTTTATTTGTAGGGAAAGAAGCCCAATACTTTTCAGTGCAGCCTGGAAATCAGAATTCTCAAAGATAAAAGAAACATTTACAAAATTATCCAATAGAGACTATTTTTGTTTTGGAAGGCCACCCCAAAGCACAGTGTACAGATTTGAGGTTGAAAGGAGAACGGAAAAATCAGTTTTCACAGTGTTATCTGAAATGCAGACTTCTGACAACATCTGGTTAATAGGATGATTTTTAAATTAGTTAAATAAATGCCTGGGACTCTCTCCTTTCCAATTTCCACAGTCTTTTATTCAGATGGAAACACAGCTGTGGATATATGGCCTTTTCATTATTTCAATTTTTTGGAAGTAAGATAAAGTGCATATATAAGTCTACCTCATAGACTCGAAAGGGCCTGGAGTGCATCTTCTTGGGTAAAGTTAATGGTTTTGTATGGTCTTTTGTTTAGTGAATTCTGACAAGCATGATTTGTACTCCCTTTTAATTGCATTGTCCTTTTAATAATTTATTTTATAACTCCATATACATGTATAGATATAAACATAGATATATCTTATATCATAAGATAATAGAGCATAGAAAATGGAAGGGAATCAAACTGACTTGACTTGTTATCCTGGACTTATAATTAAGCGTGTGCTCTTGAGTTAGTTACTTAAAATCTTTGCACTTCACTTTCTATATCTAGATGGAAATAATGATATTAAATTTCAAATTTATTATTGATATTACAAATAGTGCATACAAACCTCATAAAATATTTATCTATGTAATTTAGATAATTATCTATATAATCAAGACATTATTTCTTTAAATAAAGGTCATCTTTGTAATGCAACAAAATGGGGAATTTATCAAAATAAGAGGTGAGATGTACCGTATATTATTTTTAACCAGAGAAGGGGAGAAATTATCAAAGAAATCACTAAATGATTTCCAAAATTCAGTCAATAATTTAAAATATTTTCTAACTTCTAAACTTGTACTATCTCTTTCACAATACAGGCTAACATTTTTGCCATTTCAGCCCACAGTTTCGGTATTGTGGGCTTGTATATTAACTTCAAATGAACAACAACAAAAAATCAACAAAATGTTACAATTCTAGACGAGCTAGTTTATTTACAAGACAAATATTCAAACTCTCTAACACCATCTGTGTTTTATTTATTGTCACCTCACTGGCACCATTGGGAACTAAAAAGGAAGCATAATTGCTCACAGAAACAATCTGTCATTAAGAGTATCTGTATCTACTTCTGCAGTGTTTCAGGAACAGTGTGGTATTGATCAGAGTAGATATAGATTTGCCATTACCCTTCTAAACGTGAAATGGATGCAAAAGGCCTAATGGTCAAAGGGTCAATGAGCACTCATTTCTACCTAGACAGAGGCCATTCAGATGATTTATTCTGAGGTATCACTGTCATTCCATCAATTCAAATCAAGAAAATGCAGTTAAGTGATTACCAGGTGCCCAGCAATGTGCAACACATAGAGGATTAAAAAAAAAAAAAGCAATATGTCAGTCATGATCTGAAGAATCCCTGTTTAATATTAAAACTGAGATTGTAAACAATCTTTGTTATCATATGTGCTGTGGTAGACAGATTAAGGCAAAGTGATAGCACAAAGATAGGAGAAATAATTAACCTGGGGACATTTGGGGGTTCATAACATAAGTGAAACATTACCTCAAAAAAAGATTGTTTTATCCATTAGTAATTAAACCTCTTAGGTAAGGCTAAAGGCTGACTGTTAATGTGTGAGATTTTTCTTAATATAAACCTTGTTCCATTGAGACCCAATCTATTTTGAATCACACACAATAAAACGGTAAAATAAAAATTCCATCACTTGAAGTAAGCAGTTCAAAAAATCGAAAAACTCAAGAAATGACTAAGATATTCTTTGCTTATTTTGTCACTGAAGTGAAATAAAATCATAGATTTTAATTTAAGCAAAATGCATACCATTGTATATGGAACCAATCCAAATCTTACTGGTCACGTTTGTACTATTAAACTGCCAGAATGATGATAAAATTCTAAATACATCAAGGGCTTTGGCATGTTAATTGCTTTTTGCTAACATGCTGAAGTAGATGGCCATAGTTTAATCCACTCTTCAGAATGGTTGATGAGTTCTTGAGTTGTCTATGTATATAATATAGAGTTCTATAGAGATTCTTTATTATTTTTATTTGATACTGTATCCTCTCATTTGAAGCAAACCCTACTGTGTTGACAACATTTTAGAAGGATTGGATATTACTAAGCATTTTCTATTTTTGAATTTAGTATGATGAGGTAATCTCCTAGACCAAAGAACCCAATCTTTATTTCTGGAAGCAGCCTTTCTTCACTTCCTAGCTCTTACCAAAGTATAACAAATACCTTCTTATTATAAGGGCAAAGTCTCTTGGGAGCAATACAACCCTGCATATATAAAAATGGTAGAATTACATTCATTTGCAGGATTCTG
Source organism: Martes martes (assembly GCF_963455335.1). Taxonomy (NCBI): domain Eukaryota; kingdom Metazoa; phylum Chordata; class Mammalia; order Carnivora; family Mustelidae; genus Martes; species Martes martes. The sequence continues at coordinate 96,801,684 of NC_137890.1, read as the reverse complement.
AGATGCTATCCCACACGCAACTCCATTTTGATCAGGGACATTTTTTCCCAAAAATCCATTTGAATATGAACATTTTAGTTTCATCCTTTCTTGTATCCTGCTTCTGGCTTAGAGATGTAGATATGAATGCTCTACTATCTGTTACCTGCTGGGTCTCTTAAAAACTTCTGAGTGTTAATCAGATTTTTATAACATATGACATATTTGTATGTTCTCCCCATTTTGCTTTGCTCTCTGAGCTTCTATTTTAAATTGCTCACTGAATTTTCAAACCCTATATCTCTTATTTTTGTCTTTTTATTTAACATACAGAATTTATTCCTCTACAGCTTCTACTTAGGGGTCATATCAATGTCAAAAGAAAAATGACCACCCGTAGTAGAAAGAAGTCAATAAGAAAAAGATGGCTAAAGAAAGGGCAACATGTATGAAGGTGCAGTTCATATATACATACCAAAAAATCAGTAAGCATATGTAAAGTTTTAAAGCGCATATTTTGGCGAGCTAGAGGGAAATGGGCACTCATACTGTAGATGGGAATACAATTGGTACATTTTTAGAGTAAGTTGATAACAACCACCAAGATGAAAATGTACCTGCTATCCCCCCCTAGTTTTATTCAGATATAACTGGCCTATAGCACTGTGTAAGTTTAATGTGTACAGAGCAATGATTTGACTTACATATATTGCAAAATGATTACCACAAGACGTTATACTAACATCCATCATTTCATATAGATAGGAAAGAAAAAAAAGAGAAAAGAATGCTTTTTTTTTTCTTTTAATGGGAACTCCTTCGACAAGTTTCATACATACCATAGAGCAGTGTTAACTGGAGTCATCATGTTGAACATTACATTTTCTTCCTATTTATCTTATAACTTGAAGTTTGTGCCCTTTGACGACCTTCATCCAATACCCGTCCCCCAACCGCCTGCCTTTGGTAACCACCAATCTAATCTCTTTTTCTATGCTCTTGGTATTTTGTTTTTTAGATCCCATATATAAATGAGATCATACACTATTGTCTTTCTCTGACTGACTTACCTCACTTAGCATAATGCCTTCAAGGTCTGTCCATGTTGTCGCAGGATTTTCTACTTTTTTAACAGCTGAATAATATTTTTTATATACACATTACAACTTTTTTAATTCATTCATCTCTCAGTAGACATTTAGGCTGTTTTCATGTCTTGGCTATTATCAGTAATGCTGCAGTAAACATGAGGGTACAGATACCTCTTCAACATATTATTTTTGTTTCTTTTTGGTATACCCCCAAAAGTGAAATTGCTGGATCATGTGGTAATTCTATTTTTAATATTTTGAGGAAACTTTATACTGTTTTCCCCAGTGCCTATAGGCTATAGCCCTTCCTCTCTCATTTAACCTTAATTTTGGATCACTGACCTCAGTTTCAAATTTGAGATTGATAGGAAGAGTGACATTGGTTCTCTAAAATGAGTGTTATTTTGTTCTCTTAATTCATGAGCTTATTCTCTATGAGATTGTTATATTTGGGAGTACCTGATCAGAAGAGAGTAAATAAATAACCACAATGAAAGAGGAACATGGGTTCATTTATTTCTTTGACTTGTTTTCCATAAGGATAATACTGTGCCTCAAGGCACTATGCTCAACTTGGATAACAAAATAAACATTATAAATACTATGCAGTGTTGATTATCTAACAAAAATTATGGAATTCTAGAATTAGATGAAAAGTAAATTCAGGAAAATTCTACATGTAAATAGTCCTAGAAACTACAGCCTAATTATTTCTCAAGGGTGGGAGTACTTCACATCTGCTTCAGTGAAGAACTTCAGAGATCCTATATTTGAATAGTCAGGAAGTTCTTTTGCAATTTGCTCTATTAAAATGCAAATGAATTTTCTTTCATTTGATTGAATATCCTCCAGTCCATAATCCACGTTTATGGCAGAATATACAAATACATATTTTCCTAGATTCAATTTAAAACTCATGAATGCCTAATATGTGCTCAGAGCTTTTATTCGTTGTAAAAGACATAATTTTTAGGTTCTGAAGGAAATTAGGATATTTATTTAAATACATGAAACAATTATCAATTGCATTTCTTGATTCTTGCTTTATGTAAGTTTCTCTGTGATTAAATGTTTCTGTCTGTGGTTATGGTATGTAGTAGAGGCAGTCCCTCTCAACAAATATTCCCTGTGTTTGCCTCCATTTCCTTGCAGTCAGTTTGGGTAACGTGCCCAGTTCTGATCCCTGCACTGTGTGTCAGTATGCCCTTTATCCTTTCCCTTCTGCACCCTGCTCACATCGAGGCCAAGTGTTTAGAGGGAGTTAACTAAAGGATAGAGAATGTTCCCCTAGCCTGTATCAAACATTATTCAATCACAAATAGACCTAGATAGCATTAAGTCACTGAGACTTTGAGGTTTCAGTCTTATAGCAAACAATTAATTACCTTAACTAATACTCCATTTTTATAATATTTAGGTAGTTTAACAGGTGGACTTTATCCAAAAATTGCTCTGTATATCATGGAGAAAGGATACGGTAAGGGTCCTCAGTTGTTTCACAGCTGAGCAAGCTGATAAATGATGACTGATAGGGCTCGATTTTAATCTGATTCCTATTTCTATATAGATCCTGGATCTGAGGTCAAGTTTTATAATATCTTGAAACATAATACTCTTATAAGTTTGGAAAAAGCATCTGCCTTCTTAGATTATTATGTAGAAAAAATATTATAGTGTAGATGAAGTATATAGTACAGATACTGGCACTTACCATATGATAGATAAATAAAGCTTGAATTCTTAGGTTAATCTCTGTTTCATTTTTCCACATAGCGATATACTCAGCATTTCCAAGTGAGAAAAATCTACCCAGTTTTCATAATTTTGCTTGTATTTGGTATGTTCATTTAGACTTTTTGTGAAACCTTGCAATAGAAGAATAGCCTTTTGATAATGGTAGTGATGAAGAGAAAGACACTGAGGCAAATTTGCATAGTATTTTCAAGATAAAATATCACAGCATTAAATCAAAACAGATATGGAAGGCAAATTATCATCCTCATACATGTTCATAGACCACATTCAGCAGGACCATTGGTATTGGGATGTGTGATAAAGTTTTATGGTTATTCTCATTTTTCATTGCCTTCCTTCTAAAAAGATTGCCCCATTGACATCAGTCTTGGCCATGTGACCTGATCACATATTTAAATGTGAATAGAAATGAAGTGTGCTACTTCTGCAGAGAAGCTTTAAGAGCTAGGTGTGGTTCCAGTACTTCTCTTTCCCTCGTGCACAGGAAGAGCAATGTCCCGGTTAGGGATGTTACCTCAAACATGGAACATAGTCATAGATAATATGCAATTCTCATGTATCATGAGAAAGAAACAAATCTTTGTTGTGGTAAGCCATTGAGAATTTGGGAGCTGTTTGATCCTATGGCACAATCTAGTAAAAGTTGAATGAATAAATACTGAAATAGGACTTTTAGCTGTACGTCTTTTTTACTCAATGAAGAAAAATTTATAAGCAAGTAATTCATCTCTTTCCTGGTTCCAGATGGATCGGATGAGGTATATTCAGTATTCAGAACTGTTCTTAGCACCTACATCTATAGCCATAACAACACATTGTGATTATTTTTGTTTTAATAATCACTTTTATTTCAAAGTCCTTAAATAATTTTTAAAAATGCATTTATATTTATCCTTGTCATTACCAATTCCAGTGCTCTAGTTTTCATATTATAGATCCAGATTTTTCTTCTATTTTATTCTCCTTCAGCCTCATAGATTTTCTTCTGTATCTTTAAGTCTAGGTCTACTGGCAGTGAGTTCTTTCAGCTTTGTATATCTAAAAGTACCTTCATTTCTCCTTCATATTTGGAAGATTTTTTTCCAGAAGTAGATTTTAGGTTGACATCTAGTTTCCCCTTGTACTTTAAAGATATTACTATATTGTTTTTTGCCTCAAATTGTTCCCAAAGATAAAGAAAGTATCCTCTTTATTTTTCAGCACTTAATTTTTTTTTTCTGCTTTAAAGATTTATGCCTTTATGATGACAAATTTTGAATTATGATGTAATTTAATTTGTGTTTCTTGTGCTTCGGCTTAGTTGGGATTTGGGGATCTATGGGTTTAGAGCTTTTGCCAAATTTGAAACAAAAAATGACTTGTTTTCTTTAAGTATTTTTCTGCCCAGCTGTCCTTCATGGACCTTCATTACATATTTAAAATCTTCTAGTTTTTTGGCTCCCTAAAGTTGAAGTTGAATTCAGATTGTTGTTTTTTTCCCTCTGTCTCTCTGTGTTTTATTTTGGTTGTTTCTATTGCCATTTCTTAAACTTAGTAAACTTTTCTTCTGCAATATCTAATGTCCCATTAATCCCAGTTTGTATATTTTTCATTTCAACCATTTTGACTTTTAACTCAAGAATTTTTATTTGTATCTCTTTATATTTTCCATGTCTTTACTTACCATGCTTAATCTTTCCCTTATTTTAACACACAGATTTTTAGTTATAATTAACATTTTGATGTCCTCATCTGTTGGTTCTATCATCTGTGCCATTCTGAGTCTGTTTTATTTACCCCTCATACGGAATGTATTTTATTGTATGCCTAGTAATTTTTGATTAAATGCCAGACATTCTGAGTTTTACTGTATTTAGTTCTGAATATTTTTTAACTTCTATAAATAATTTTGAGCCCTGTTACATGATGCAGTTAAGTACTGGGAATAGTTTGGTCTTCTTTGTCTTCCTATTAAACTTTTTTTTCTTAGGTGGAAGCAGACCAGCATGTTGACTAAGGCTAATTTTTTTATCCAATACTAAGGTAGAATCCTTCTGATTACCCAATACCTGATGAATTGTGAGATTTTCTACAACTGTTGAGAACAGGAACTATTCACAGCCCTGTGTCAGCATGAGATAATCCCTTCAGGTGGCTCTTTCCCCTCTTTAGCTGGTTTCAGCACATATTTAAATATTCAACTTAAGACTGGAGGAAGACCCTATGCATATCTCTAGACTTCTATCCATCTGCAGCTCTCTCTTCTCTGTTACTCTCCCGTGCTTGCTCATGTCATCTTGGCCTCCCTGGACTCTCAGCATCATCTCATCAACTCAAGTTACTGCCAGGCTCCTCCTGGGTTCTCCATCACTGAGCCATGATCTGAGAACTCTTTCAGGGTGTTAGGTTGGGCAATCATAGAGCTCACTTCATTTATTTTAAACATTGCAGGGATCATTATCAATCATATTCTAATTTCCAATATCTTAAAAATCATTGTCTTGTATATTTTACATGATTTTGTAGTTGTTTCAAACAGGAGGGCATATCCCATCTCTGCTGGTTGATGGTAGCTTAAAGAAAACAATCCCCATTACAATGGACATTATTTTTTTAAAAAGCCATTCCTCTATAAGGTATTTCTTACATACAATACTCCTTTTCCTAACATGTATATATAAATTAGTCTTTTCCTTAGGTTAAGTGGTGTTTTTGTTGCATTGTTCATTATAATATTTCAAGACTGACAATTTCTCCAACTCTCCATAAAGTCACTCTACATGAATTTAAATATAATCTCATCTTCTCCTCTTCTTTTGTCCTTTTAAAAACCACACGTGGCATGAGGGTTTTTTCTATAGATACCAAACAAATATTCAGTCATTCTTTGCTATGACACTTTTATTTTCAATGAAACAGTCTTTTCTATATTAGAGAAGATTCAATAAAAAAGACTCTTGCTATTGTAAATTGAAACATGTTACCCAGTGACATTCAGACACTGGTTTTAGCTTTGCCCTTTAGAGTTACAAAAAAAAGTAGCTCTTATTTCCTCTTCTGGGTGACAGCCACTCCACAATGTGAAGACACTTACATGTGTCTCTCATACTCTCTCATTTGCTTTAATGGTTCTTTTTGAAATATCTTTCTAAAGGTCTTATCATCTCAGCTATTTTTCATTGTTTTCAAGCTTTTCAATAGCGCTTTATAATGTGGTTTCCAGAAATGAATAGGGGACAGCAAGTGTAGTCTGGACAGGACAGAATACAGAAGAGCTTTTGTTTTCTGTGATCCATACCCTACAAATCCATTAAAAGTATATAAAGATTGTGTTAGGTTTTGAAAACGCTGCATTACTTCACAGTGTAAAATTCACATTTGGCCTCTGTGAACCAAAATTGTCAGATAATTTTATGTAACTTGAAGGATATATTTGAAAAATAAAAAATAAATAAAAATAAGATACATTTGATACATTTACTTTCATATACCTTCGACAGTCAATGACTTTTAGATATTTTATTTTAAAATTTCAAGCCATGACAAATTTCTGTAAAATAAAAGTAATATATATTTTAAGTTACATGGGTGTACTAAAAAAAAAAAAAAAAAATCAACCAAACTCTCTGAGTAGGATATTACCTATAACAATCATCATTGTCATCTAATATAGTCACATTTTTACACTTTAAAAAAAGTACCTATTATGATAGCATACTAATATTGACCTTAAGTTAGTAATTATTTCCAAATATCTGAGAAGTTACACAAAACTAACCTCCTCTAGGGTATGAATCCAATCTTGTTTATTTTTGTTTATTCCTGAGTATCTGATTTTATACTTGTAACAAAACAAGCATTTAATTCCTAGGTGCTAAAAGAACAGGTAGGCTTTAGTTTTCCCCGCAAAAATGTGGGCATATTATAGGGAAGCAGACATTGATTCTGCATAATAAAGGATTTTATAAAATTGAAACTATCCTGAAGAGCTCTGTTTTGAAAAGCTAGTGCTCTTCACCTGAACTATTCAAGCAGCTAGCTGGTGACGAGCTCTCAGTGTATGTATCGTACAGTAACGTACTGGAGTGGATTTTTGGATTCAGCAGAAATTTCATCCAGATAAGCTTTAGAGTTTCTTCAAATACTAAAAGTCTATGACATTAATTTTCTTAGTTACATATATAGTATAGAGGCTAAGTTGCTTTATATCCAATCATATTAAAAAAATACTAAGAGGAATATGAGGATAATGTATATCTTGACATTTTTAGTCTAAAATCTATTAGGGGCATAGTATATGTGTAATGCTTTCTTTGAATAAATAGCATTAAAATAAAATATTCTATAATTTATGATAAATATGATAGAGAAAACCATCAAATTTAAAATTAGCTATTTCTTATATCCTTCGACAATGGCATTCTGAACTTAGCTCTGTTTTTAAGCATATCTTCAATATATGCATAAGCTAAATCCTGAAGGATGAACGGAAGATTAGTTACTCAGAGGAAGGTGTGGTAAAGCCATCTGCGCAGTGGTAGTAGCGTGAGCAAACTCATGAGAAGGCAAGAGGAAAAACCACAGCATTTTGGATTAACCAAATAATGAAGTGAGGAGTGACTCTTTGGTTATTAAAATACTTCTACAGCAGTATCTTCAACTTCTTGGTTCTGAGCAATGGCATTTTTAGTCTTCACACAAGTATGTAGAGAAGGAAGTCAACTCAGATACACTTAAGAGGCTGAAGGATGCTACTTTCAAATGAAAGGAATTATTCTCTAGAAATGCAAGAGAGGGGGGGGAAAAAGTAAAATGTGAAAGAAACCAGTCAAAGAAAAGATAGCAGAACTTTATCATGGAGATAAACATAATGAGGTGATTATAAAGTTAGCTGTTAAATTTGATTCACCTGTATTTTTTGTTACTTAAAGTTCAAATTAACCTAAGTGATTAAAAACTTGTAGAGAATTTATTCTCTGAGAAATGACAGTGTATTCTAGAAAATAAAGGGACCATAGTCAAAAAAGTGCTTTATCACAGTGACCTCAGTGAATTTTCACCTTTAGGTTTCAGCAATACAATTTTTGTGTATCCAGATGTTAAAACAGGACTCATTCTTTCTCAGTTTAGCTGAAACTCAAAGTTAAAAGAGAAATAAAATAGATACCGAGAAACCTCACATCTTAAAACAAATTACTAGATGACATATGTAGTATCAGAGGCAGCCATGAAAACTACTTCTGCCAGCTTTAGGAATCTCTCATCTCACCTTTGAAGGAGCAAGTTTTCAGAGGTAATGGAGAGAATCACCTTGGATGGTGTTATTGAAACTATATGCATTCCCCCAAGCACCTCATTTCCTCATATTCTCCACAGGAGAAGAGGGGAGGACCTTTCCCTCCCAACCAAGAAAACTGTTTGGAGAACTTGACCACTCCTAATGTTGTGATTATTAGTGTTTAATTCTCACCAGGTATTGTCTAAAGGTAAAAATCTGTCTGCTGCCTCTATGTGACACTATTGAAAAAGAAGTTTGCACTGAGTAGAAACTGCACTTAGGTAAAGGTGAAGAAATTGTTCTCCAAAGATCAGCATTATCGATGGGAGCAGGTCAGCCTGGGCTTTCAAAAAAAAAAAAAAAAAAAAAAAAAAAGATGGCTGGGGGTTGGGGTAAGGACATACATTGAGGATAGTAGGAGTGGGGGGTATTGTTGGAAGCATAGAGGCTGGCTGAGAGAGGGGTCTTAAATGCCTAGCCAGAAAGTAGAAGAGCAAGCATTAGGATAAGCTCTGAAAACAAACAAAAACAAAAAGCAATGTAAAACCACAGAAGAGAAAGAGCAGCAATTATATGCCTCCACCTTGTGCAGGGGGAGCCACTGCCAGGTTATAATGTCACCACACGTGTATCAGGGCACTCTGTCCTCCTGGTGCTAGGGCTAGAGAAAGGCACAGAGTTAGGTCATAGGATGAAAGCAGACCATGCCTTCCCAGGCTTAGCACTATAAGCCTGAGCAAGTCTAAAAAAAAAAGTTAAACATTATTGAAGCTAAGAGAACTGATTATTATAATGGACACACATTTTTTTAGAGATTTTACTTAATTATTTGAGAGAGAAACATTATTGAAGCTCAGTGAACTATTGTTATAATGGATACACATTTTTTTTTTAAGATTTTACTTATTTTTTTTTTTTTTTGGAGAGAGAGTGAGCAAGGGAGAGCACAAGTGGGGGGGCAGCAGGAGAAGCAGACTCCCCACTGAGCAGGGAGCACAAGGCAGGGTTTGAACTCAGGACCCCAGGATCACAACCAGAGTCAAAGGCAGATGCTTAGCAGATGCTTAACGGACTAAGCCACCCATAATGGACACATACATCAATCTCTGAAGTAAGAATGTACTTGGGACAGGAAGGGAAGAGAAATTATGAGATATGCCCGGAGTATCTCCCATAATCAGAAAAAGACCAAATATAAAGAGGGTCTTTGAAGGGACCCTGGAAAAAATAACATTGCTTTATAGAGATTAAATCACTAGGAATAAACCTAACTAGAAATGTACAATATTTATTTAAGAAAACAAAGACACAAAGATTGAACAAATGTTCTTGGAGAAAAAGGCTGAATAATATAAAGATCTCAACTCTAATTTGTTTTAAATTTAGTATGATACAAATAACAATACCAATAGTTTTCTCACATCTTTTGAAACTGGGACAGAGCTAGATAAAGTGTTTTGTAGCTTCACCTGGAAAAACATACAGACAGATACAAATACTCAAGAAACTTAAAAAAGAAAGAAAAAAAGCAATAACCAGCCTTAATAGATATTAAACCTTAAAACCCACTAATAACTACGCATCATTGACATATAATACAATAAAATTGTATTTAGCTAGGCAGATTAATAAGCAGAATAGAAAGTTAAAAAATCCAAACTATATGGGAATTTACTGCATTTTATGTGTGTCATCTCAATTCAGTGGATAATTAGGTTGATCACTCAGTTAGTGGTACTGAGGAAACTGGGAGCTATTTAGAATAATCTAAAAGTGGATCCACTTTTTTTCATACTATTACAGTGGATTCTAACTGGATCATGCATTTCAATGCAAAAATAAAATAACAGGAGGAAAACATGGAAAAGCTGTTTTATAGCCTCTTAGGGGCTGAGACTTTTATAACCATGGTTCAAACTACAGAAGCTGTAAAAGTTTTTTTTAAGGATAAATTCAGCAACATAAAAATATTATATTCATGGCAAAATATCATAACCTAAGTCCGAAAACAAATGACAAAGTGAAAAAACATTTGCAATTTATATTACAAAGGATTAAAGGTTTCTAGAAATAAGTAAGAAACAGATTAATGAATCAGTAGAAAAATGAACCAAGGTTATGAATAGGGAATTCAAAGAAATGGAAATATAAATACTTTTTAAATATGACAACATGTGTAACCTCAATAAAGAAGTAAAAATAAAGATTATAATGTCTTTTTTCTTTTATGCACATGACCAAAATACATAAGCCAATTCCCCAAAGGAAATTTGAAAGAATTCCTTAGATTTAAAGTTCAAAGCACCTTTTGTCCCAGCAATTCAAATTTCTGGATTTTCATCCTACACACATATTTGCACACATGTGAAATGATGTATGTAAGTCCACCCAACTGGAAACAGCCTGTGAGAGCGTTGGATCATATATCCATGTTTTTTCGTTTGTTTTATTTCACAGTGAAGAGTATGTCTTCAAAAACTGGCTGTCCAAGAAGCAGCTGTTTCAATCAAGCCAAACACTTAAAATCTTTGAGTGTGTAGACATCTGTGCCACCCGGATAATATGCACTTTGTGTCCAAACCGTGTCTCATTTCATCCCTCTCGGCATTTGGCAGAGGGCCTTTGCAGAATAGGTGTCTAATAATTTCCAATGCATGGTAGACAGAAGTACGAAGTGCATTAGCAGTATAGCTATATTTATCACTCCTTATCACTGCTGCTCCACTTAGATTGAAAATTAGATTATTATTGGAAATTGTCTGCTTCCACTGGAATGCAAGTTCAATGAGGGCAGGGATCTTTATAGGTTTATTATTGATGTATTGTTACTGGACCCAAGTTTGGCTGCTGTCCCTGGAAAGGCCACTACTCAAGAGATGAGGTTTTTTGTTTTTTGGGTTTTTAAAAAGATTTTATGTATTTATTTCAGAGAGATAGAGAGAGAGAGAGAGTGTGTGTGTATAAGCGTGAGTTGGGGGAGGGGCGTGGGGAGGGGCGTAGGGAGAAGCATTCTCCCTGCTGAGCAAGGAGCATGAGGTTGCAGGCTTGATCTCATGATCCTGTGATCATGACCTGAGCCAAAGGCAGACACTTGACCTACTGAGCCACCCAGGGGACCCAAGAGATGAATTTTTGATTGGAAGGGTATTTGAGCTTTATTCAGGAGGCCGACACCCTGGGGAGAAGGCAGTCTCTTGCCCAAAAGCCAACTCCAAGGTTTCTGGCTGGTGCAGGAGTTTTTAAAGGGATTTAGGGGACTTAATGAGTAAAGGGAGTGCAGTGGCCTACAACATGTCTTGATTAGATGCAGATCAATGATTACAGCTACACAAGTTATCTCAGTGCTCTGGGGCCCTGTGAGGAGGTCAGTTTCTTGTTTTGTGATAAGCCAGAATACTCTGATCTTTCTGCAAAGAAGGGTCAGAACTACAGGTATGCAAAGGGGGGTCAGTGAAATCATTTGTGTGAGCTAAAAAAGAAAAGAAAAGAAAAAATCACTTTCCTAAAAAAATTGCAAGGCTAATCAGAAAGCCTAGGTAGCCTCAAACAGACTTGCTGGCTTCCGTGGCCTGGGAAAGTTCTGGTCCTTCACTCTTTAAGGCCAGTGGTTTGCGAATCTCAAACTGAAATAGTTCTGTTATAGATCGAGGGATTTAGGTAAACAAGCAGGGAGCTTGTTGACTTGAAGCCGGTTAACTTGTAAGGCGGGCTGGAGTGCTGTTACAGTATTTCAGGCAGCCAGAGCATAGTAGGCAATAAATATTTAAATGAATAAATAAAACAAATATCATTTCATGGGCTCTTTGGCACTATCTTTCCTTTTACTCGATGGGCCTGTCCTCTTCATTTCTGTTTACCTGCAGGTTACTAGCTGTACGTCTGCATTCTGGGCAGCCACTCTGATTGTGAGTCTTATTCTGTCCAGTTTTACACGGGTTATTTTATTTTGAATATCCTATTATTATTTTAAATAGTCTCCCTTCACTGGACTTCGTAAAACCTTTTTCCACAAATAGTGTATCTTCTTATATTGTATCTTTTGTTTTGTCTTTTAAATAATTCATGGACATTTGTTAAACCCCAAATGGGTATGGAAGAGGTTTAGCGACTACGAAAGATTTAGGAAAACACTGCTTCTCAATTAATGCTGGTGAAGGCACAAAGATAAAAATTCCAATTTTGCAGAATAAGACAGCAATTGAAGGCATGAAAATTTCCCCTGGTCTAAAAAAACCATAAACAACAATACATTCTCTGTAACAGTAATAACTCTTTCCATGCCCCTGGGCTCTACATTGTAAATATCATTCTCCTGGTACACTCATTTATAGCTTCTGAGTTACTTGATCTCTTAGTAAATTATTTAAATAGCCTACCGAGTAGAACATGGGTTCTGTTAACAATAAAGATTTAGAGGCAGATGAGATCAATACAAGGTCAAGCCTTTTCTACCAGAGTTAACTTGGTCTCATATCTAGACAGTGTTATTGTCTTGAAGCCATTTTAGTAATAATTTCCTGGCTTCATGGAGACCTTGTTTGTTAGGAGGGCTCTATTTTAATGGCTACATTAAATTTGATCTCCCCATTTGTTAAGGATCTGTCGCATTTCATCTTTCAAAAAATGACAGCTTTCAGTGATTAAAGATTAGTCCAACTTCATCCCTTCAAGTCTTTTACTGAAGGATGGGTACTAAATAAGCAATAATTAATAGAATAAACTCAATGATAAAAGTGCCTTTGGGCATGCCCTTCTTCATTCTCTAACCACAGTTTGTCAGCCAAAAAGCCTCTCTGCTCTATTCGGAGCCATTTCTTCCTCCTGGGTTAGGGGCCGTTCTTCCTTACTTCCATAATGCAGTCAGAATAACTCTGTGCTAGTAGATAGATTGCACTGTGTTATAATAATCAATGAACTTCTCCATAACATTCTATACTAAAAGCTATTTAAATAATGTATCTATATCTTTAATTTCTATATCTTTGTGTCTAGCACAAAATGTCACAAATAGTAAAGGCTCCAAAAGGGAATTGCTGAATAAAGTGATAACTAATGAATAAGCCTCTTAATTATTTCCGGAAGTTTCAAAGAAAGTGTGTATAAATCACTGAATGCAAGAAAAAAGGATGATAATCGAAGTTGTACATTTGACAACTTTTAACACGAAGCATTTAACACTAAGCATGATTTTATTCTTAGGAAGTACGCTGATATTTAAATATTCATTTCTTTATTTATCAAATAGCTCTAGCTAAAACTGCATTTTTATTTCATTTATATTTTGAAAACATTAATTGTCCAAGGTTCACATCATGAAATTCCCTTAGCAGCCTGCAATCCCTTCTGTGTGGGTGTATGCCGTGAGTTTCTGGTTGACAGTCTGTCCACACTACATCCCAGCCTTAGGTAGAGTTGCTGTAAATTTGCTAGTGAAGGAAGACTCATCTATGCTGAGAACCTGCTGTATTTTTCGAAAGAGATAGACTACCACTAAAACACACTTTATTAGTCCTTTTAGCTTACAGCAATTCAACTTTATGTAATAAAACATAAAAATTCATTTTTATTGAAGACTGAAACACAGAGCAGTGTACAAACCATAATTATAAATATCTATACATCCCCCAAAATGTACACTTGTACTTGTACACTTGGAATGGGTGGAAAATTACAGGATCCAGAAGCACCTTGTGACCATTCCCAGCCTCTACCCTTTCCTCCTCCTAAAGGAACCACTATCTTGACGTTTGACATCTTGGATTAATTTTTCCATTATTTGCAAAGTATTGACATGGTAGTATACTGACATAATATTTTATATCATTTCTTGTTTGCAAATTATAGTCATGGAATTACACATTTTGCATTATTTTGTCTTTTTTTCCTTCATGAGATTCACCCATATTATTACGTGTTGTGTATGGCAGTACTATGTTCATTAACATTTCTGTAGAATATCCTATTGTCTGAATATTCCACAGTATATTTATCCATTCTATTATTTAAGTGGACATTGGCATTTTTGCAGTTTGAGTCTTTTAAAAATAGTTCTGCTATATATGTTCTCGTTCATGTTTTTTGAAATGTGTGCAAGTATATCTTTTAGCTGTAGACCAAGGAGAGAGAGAGAGAGTGTGTGTGTGTATGTGTGTGTGTGTGCATGTGTGTGTGTGTTTTATTGTATTTATTTCATTCCTAAAATGAATTGAAGTTAACAGGTAAATGAAGTGATGAATTATGAAATCATCATTCATATTAGCTCAACCTATGGAATAAATGTGTGGACGACCCTAAGTCTTCCTGTTTATTGACAGATAACCAAAAATCTGACTAGATGAGTGGGTGATTATCTCTCATTTGCATCCTATGTGAAAAATTAAACAAACATTTAAGAAGTGTGGAGGAACAGATAAAAATATCTGTAAAAGACTTTTACTGATTCATTGCTTAATTCATAACCTATTCTAAGACAAAATGTCTCTACTGTATTCATTATGAAGTTAGAGCGATCTGCTTATATGTTTTAATTTTAAAAAGTTGCCAAATCTTCACAAGTAAGAAAACCAAATCTCAATGAACTTAGGTAAATTACCCAAAGTAGAAAAACCTAGTAAGTAGAAGATGGTGTTGGTTGTTACTGTCCTTCTTCATTTTTTATTGTGTTTATTTGTGTCCTCTTTCTTCTGTTTCTAATGAGTCTGGGTCAGGGTTTATCAATTTCGTTGAGCTTTTCACAGAACCAATTTTTCATTGATATATTCTATTATTTTTTTATTCTCTATTTCATTTATTTCTGCTCTAATCTTTATTGTTTTCTTCCTTCTACTGGCTTTGGCTTTTGTTCTTCTTTTACTGTCTCTGTTAGGAATAAGTTTAGGTTGTTTATTTGAGATTTTTCTTCTTGAGGTAGGCTTGTATTACTATAATCTTCCCTTTTAGAACAGCTTTTGCTGCATCCCAAAGATTTTGGACCATTGTGTTTTCATTCTCATTTGTCTCTGTGTATTTTTTTTTTCATTTTATTTTTGTTTTCTTGGTTGACCTATTCATTGTTTAGTAACATTGTTATTTAGCCTCCATGTATTTGTGCTCTATCCAGATATTTTCTTGTGACTGATTTCTACTTTTATACTGTTGTAGTCAGAAAACATGCATGATACGGTTTCAGTGTTTTTTAATTTGTTGAGACTTGTTTTGTGATCTGTTCTGGAGGATATTCTATGTATACTTGAAAAAATATGTATGCTGCTGTTTTGGGATAAATATTCTCATTATATCTGTTAGGTTCATCTGGTCCAACATGTCATTCAAAACCACTATTTCTTTGTTGATTTTATGTCTGGATGATCTATCTATGGATGTAAGTGAGATGTTAAAGTCCCCTACTATTATTGCTTGCTGTTGATTTCTTCCTTTATGTCTGTTAATAATTGCTTTACATATTTAGGTGTTCCTATGTTAGGTGCTTAAATATTTATAATTGTTATATCTTCTTGTTGAGGATTGTTACCTATATCATTAAGTAGTGTCCTTCACTCTCTCTTATTACAGTCTTTTCATGGAGCACTGGGTCTGGTGCACAAACAATGAATTTTGGAAAACTGAAAAAAAAAAAAAAAAAGCTTCCTTAACAAAGAAGTCTATTTTGTCCTATATAAGTATTGCTACCCAGCCTTCTTTTCACTTCCATTCTCTGGTATAGATTTTTCTATCCCTTCACTTTCAATCTTTATGTGTCTTTAGATCTGAAATAAGTTGCTTGTAAGCAGCATATAGATGAGTCTTGCTTTTTTATCTATCCAGTCACCCTGTATCTTTTGATGGGAGCCTTTAGCCTATTTGCATTCAAAGTGATTATTGATAGATATGTACTTATTGTCATTTTGTTACCAGTTTTTTGGTTGTTTTTGTAATTCTTCTCTCTTCCTTTTTTCTCTTGCTCTCTTCCCTTGTGGCTTAATGGCTTTCTTAAGAGATATGCTTGGATTTTTTTTCCCCATTTTATGTGTATATTTTATAGGTTTGTGATTTGTGGTTACCATTAGGCTCATATATAACATTTTATGCATATAGCTGTCTATATATTGAGTTGATGGCCACTTAAGTTTGAACCCATTCTAAGAGCACTAAATTTTCACTCCCCTCCACCCCTGTTTTATGCATATGATGTCATACACTACATCTTTTTATTTTGTGAGTTGCTTCACTGATTTTTTATAGATATAATTGATTTTACAGCTTTTGTAATTTAACCTCTGGACTGATGTATAAGTGATTAATCTACTAATCTTATTATGTATGTATTTACCTGTAAAATTATTTCCTCTCATAATGTTCTTGCTCCTGATTATAGCTTTTTCTTTCCAGTCAAAGAATTCTCTTTAACATTTCCTGTAAGTTTGGTTTAGTGGTGATGAATTCTTTTAACTTCTGTTACCTGGGAAACTCTTTATCACTCCTTTTATTGTGAATGATAGCCTTGCTGGTTAGAGTATTCTTGGTTGCACATTTTTTCCTTTCAGCACTTTGAATGTTTCATGACATTCCCTTTTGGCCTGCAAAATTTCTGCTGAAAAATCAGCTGATAGTCTTGGGGGTTTCCCTTGCATATAATGGTTTTCTTTTCTTTGGCTGCTTTTAAAATGATCTCTTTATCACAACTTTTTGCCATTTAATTATTATATATCCTAGTGCGGAACACCTTGGGTTGATTTTGTTGGAGGCTCCCTATGCCTCCTGAATCTGGATGTCTATTTCCTTCCACAGATTTGGGAATTTTTCAGCTATTATTTCTTCAAACACATTTTTTGCCTCGTTTTCTCTCTCTTCTCTTTCTGAGATCCCTATAATGTGAAACAAAAGCCTAGAAACTTTCCACGTAAATTCCACAAAACAATAAAAGAAGAGTTAATACCTATTCTTCTCAAACTATCCCAAAAATTAGAAGAGAAAGGAAAGCTTCCAAATTTATTCTATGGGACCAGCATTGTCCTGATAACAAAACCAGATAAAAACACTACAAAATAAAAGTACAGACCAATATCCCTGATGAACATAGATGCAAAAATTCTCAACAAAATATTAGCAAACTGAATCAACAATACATTAAACACATCATTCACCACGATCAAATGAGATTTATACCAGGGATTCAATAGTGGTTCAATATTTGCAAATCAATCAATATGATACATCATATTAACAAGAGGAAAGATAAAAACCTTGTGATCATTTCAATAGATGTATAAAAAGCACTTGACAAAATACAACATTCATTCATGATAAAAACTCTCAACAAAGTAGGTTTAGAGGTAATAATATACCTCAACATAATAAAGGCTATATATGAAAAACCCAAACTAATATCATCCTCGACAGTGAAAAACAAGAATTTTTCCTATAAGGTCAGGAACATAATAAAGAATGTCCACTCTTACCAGTTTTATTTAACATCATACTGAAAGTCCTAATCACAGCAATCAGAGAAGAGAAGGACACAAAGCCATCCAAATTGGTAAGGAAGAAGTAAGACTGTCACTATTTGCAGATGACATGATCTTACATTTAGAAAACTCTAAAGTCTCCACCAAAAACTACTAGAATTGGTAAATAATTAATAGAGTTGCAGGATACAAAATTAACATGCAGAAATCTGTTGCTTTTATAAACACTAATAGTGAAGTAGGAGAAAGAGAAATTAAGAAACAGTCCCATTTACAATTGCACCTGAAGTATGACTGACATTGTTTTGGTTGATGTTTACATTGGGCTGTACATAGACCCTGAAAACTGTTCCTTGATTCTCTCTTCTACCTTAACTGTCTAGTTCCCAAACTCAGAGAAGTTTAGAAAAATAAAGAGGGAAAACACAGAGAATTGCAAAAAGTGATAACTGATAGCCAGACTGCCAAAGGAGCTATTAAAAAAAAAAAAACACACACACACACAGGGTTCAAAAGAGCATATAATCACGTGGGCTTTATATAAGCATGTGAATGCATGAGTTATCAAGGTAAATAGGACTCAACTAGGTAAAATACGTTAAAAAGTGGTGGTGCTTTGAACAGTGAATCCCAAATATGTGGCAAATTCCATTTGTGAACCATCTCTTTCAACAGTTTAATTGAGCTATAGTTGAAATGAATCAGATCTTGATGTTGCTTCCTCATTATACAACCTTGGGCACATTTTCAAACCTCCTTGAGACTCAATTCCGGTATCCATAAAATGATAGTAAGATATGAATAACTGGTTTAATAAAAATTGTTAATAAAATACCATGTATAATATATCATATGTATATCTACATATAAAATATGTAATATAGTTTTAAACATAAGATAAAACAAAAACATTACATTTTTAGCTAGGTCTGATTTCATATGCCAACTCCTGGGCCTTTTCATCTTTCCCATTACTAATTGAATGATGAGTCCTGATTTGATTGCTATCTGGTGACCAACATTTAAAATGAAATTTTTGAAGCATAATGAGCAAGAGAATTCGTCATATTCTCAAGCTTACATCCCCACACACATCATCCACAGTCAAATGTAAGCAGTTTATAGTCATAAATGTGGGTGGCATTATCAGTGACAACATTTCTTTTTTCCCTGAAGAAAATTAGGCTCAGAGGAAAAAAGCCCTGCACATTCAATCCCATCACAGCCAGAAAGCTGACAACATCTAAGACTAATTAAATGCTTGTTTAACATAGTTTTCTTTAACCAATATCTCATTACTATGATCTTAATTCTATTCCCTGAAGTTATGAGGCACTTTCTGGAGTCTCTCTTTTTTCTCCTACCATGCCATATAAGAGTGAGAATAACATGTGCAAAGATGTCTATCTGTTGTCAATAATTTCATTTTAATAAGAAGCTTCTTGTTTTCCCATTTTTATTTGACAAGTGTGACTATATATTCCTGGAATTGAAATTAACCTTCTTTACTTTTTTTCTTTTATTAATAAAGATATTTATTGGAGCAGAGTGTAAGGGATTTTATACATAATGAAAACAAGGCATCACATCAATTAAATACTTGGACAAAGCAACGATTTGTTATACAAATTAAAATTCAATGCAGAAGGTACATTTATTTTATTTATTGGGAGCTTACTCTGTGCCAATGTGGGGAAAAAAACATCAGCCTCCACAATAAATAGAAGTTTGACTTGTTGAAAAGTTAACATCTCAACTAACAAAAAGTTACTTATATTTTACTGCCCAGAACAAACACAGCAACCCCACTATATATCTTTAATGCTTTACTCTGCTAGACAAATAAACCTGGGACTCCTTTAGATCCCCAACCTCTCATAGTAATATGTTTTCTTTCAAATGCATTGTATCAATATCTCTTAAATAGTCGTCGTTTTCTACTTTTGTCTGCAAGATATACCTTCTTCTCTGTTAAGGATATCATGGTCTTCTCTCTCCTCTGTCCCAAGTTCCTCTTTTTCCCTGTTCACTATGAGACAGCTGTCTGAGAGAATCTTAGGTTTTGCTCATGTATAAATTATGAATTTTTCAATGTCATGACTGTGGTCATCCAGTGGTTGACTAGTATGCATTCCCCATCTTTCTTCCTGAAATATTGTTCTTGTGAAGGATGAGGACCTTTAAAAAAATTCTGTCTGTGGTCTTACTTCACACAAAATAAACATATCCCTAGTGATTTCCAAATATTATTAATTTCTACAGCAAACATAACAAGGTGTGTATAATACTATCAGTTTTTAAAATGAGAAGAAGAAGATTTAGCAAGGATAAATAATTTACCAAATATTACACAAATAAGTGATAAAACTAGAACTTTAATGACGTTCTGATTCTTAGAACACAGAATACTTAAAATAGAGAGCCCAGAAATAAAACCACAATCGTATGGTCGGCTAATCTTTGACAAAGGAGGCAAGAATATGCAATAAGAAAAAAAAAGTTTCTTCAACAAACGGTGTTGAGAAAACTGACCCCTTTCTTACACCATACACAAAAATGAACTCAAAATGGATTAAAGGCCTAAATGTGAGATCTGAAACCATAAAAATCCTAAAGAGCGCACAGGCAGTAATTTCTCTGACATCAGTCATAGCAGCGGTTTTCTAAATAGTTCCCCTGAGGCAAGGGAAACAAAAACAAAAATAAACTATTGGGATTACATCAAAATAAAAAGCTTCGGTACAGAAAAGGAAACAACAAAACTAAAAGCCCACTGAATGAGAAAAGATATATGTAAATGACATATTTGATAAAGGTTTAGTATCCAAAATATATAAAGAAATTATATAATTTAGCACCAAAACAACAAATAATGCAATTAAGAAATCTCAAATTCGCAGGGCTCAGATTTGCATTAAGTGCCGTTGGACTGTGTAATAAGCATCTTTACTTCAGTAGAAAGAATCATAGAGTAAAACTGCCCAAAGGATGAAAGGCAGATGGAAGCAACATATCTAATTACAGAGGTCAGCCCTGGGTAGATTACAAATTTGGGGGGTTTAGCCATGGAAAAAAAAATGGGCAAGAGCCAAGAACAGACCCTACTCTAAAGAAGATGTTCAGATGATGAACAGACACATGAAAAGGTGCTCAACAATGGGGCGACTGGGTGGCTTAGTCAGTTTAGTGTCAGCCTTGGGTTCAGGTCATGATCTCTCCAGGTCCTAGGATTGAGCTCCCTGCTCATCAGGGAATCTGCTTCTCCCTTTGCCCCTTCTCTCTGCTCATCCTCTCTCTCTCTTCTCTCTCTCTCAAATAAATGAAATATTTTTTAAAAAATTCTCAACATCAGTAATCATTGGGGAAATGCAAATCAAAAACCACAATGAAATATCACATTATACCTATCAGAATGGCTAAAATCAGAAAGATGAGAAACCTGTTAGCAAGGGTGTGGAGAAAAGAAACCCTAAAAGATATATGCACCCTATGTTTATTGCAACATTATTTACAATAGCCAATTATGGAAGCAGCCCAAGTGTATATCAATAGGTGAATGGGTAAAGAAGATGTGAAATAGATAGATATCTATATCTATATATATAGATATAGATATCTATATCTCAGCCATAAATAAGAATAAAATCTTGTCATTTGCAACAATATGGATGGACCTAGAGTGTATAATGCTAAGTGAAATAAGTCAGTCAGAGAAAGACAAATACCATATGATTTCACTCATATGTGTAATTTAAGGAACAAAACAAATGAACAAGGGAAAAAGAGACAAACCAAGAAACAGAACCTTAACTATAGAGAACAAATACATGGATACCAGAGGAAAGGTGGTGGGGAGATGGATGAAATAGGGTAAGGGGGTTAAGAGCACTCTTACCATGATAGTACTAAGTGATGTATACAATTGTTGAATCACTGCATTGTACACCTGAAACTAACATAATGCTATATATTACTTATGCTGGAATTAAAATTTTAAAAATTATTAAAAAATAAAAGTCAAATAGGAAAAATAAAAATACCCATTACTTATTTGTAATGCATAGAGAAAATATTACTTTCCAAGCAATTTGTCTGGAGGAGTTTTTTTTGCAGGGAAAGTGACTTTGATAACTGTTAAAGGACAAAGCTGCAAGTATTTTAAGGCAGAAGGAAAAAAACATTGACCTAAAGAAAAAAAAGTGGAGAAAAAGTGAAGAAAAAATGGAGCAAGCTAGAAAGCTGAGCAATGCTTGAGGACCTGGGTGGGTGGAGAGGAAGCCCCTGGTTGACAGAGGGCTAATCAGGAGTTCTGAGGAAAGTATGAAGGACTCCTGAGTTTATGGTGGTGTGGATATACTTTCTGTACATCATCTTCAGTAAATCTTTAGTGATCATTAAATTGTACTCTAAAGATTTTTTTTAAAGATTTTATTTATTTATTTGACAGACAGAGATCACAAGTAGGCAGAGAGGCAGGCAGAGAGAGGTGGGGGGGGAGCAGGCTCCCTGCTGAGCAGAGAGCCCGATGTGGGGCTCGATCCCAGGACCCTGAGATTATGACCTGAGCCGAAGACAGAGGCTTTAACACACTGAGCCACCCAGGTGCCCCCAAAGATCTTTTAAGAGAGTGGTTTTTGTTTGTTTGTTTGTTTGTTTTTTTAATGAAAGCATGTGGAGAGTTGCCAAGTCCTGTGCAAGCATGGACAAGGACAACAGATGTTGTCGCAGGAGCAGCCAATTAATGGGTATGGTATCCGCCACTGAAAGATGTGAATAAGAAACTAAAAGAGAAAATGCATAACTCCTGTCATTGAGGCCTTAAAATTTAGTTGAAAATTGGGATAAAGATTGGTATATCAGTATACCATAGCTGGATTGGTATATCAGTAAAGGAGATGGATCTTTCAGGACACTTGCAGTGAATTAAAACCATTTAAAAAATAAATAGCATTTATAATATTTTTAAATTTTAAGTACTTTACATTATTATAATAACTAAAGATGTATAGTTATCTATTTAGAGAAGATTAAAAGATAGTTTCTATGTTGTCCTTATATTACCAGAAACTGAGATATATGTGGACCCCATTTTGATTTGGGGACATAAAAATTGTTTTCCTAAGACAATAGTACCAGCTAGGACTGTTACACAAGGCCAAAATGGCTAAAATTTTACCATATGAGCATAAAAGAAATCTCAAGTAAGGCCCAACTTGAATTCTCTTGTACTTAAATTTATTTATTCTGTTCTCAGTTTTAGTGTTAGCAAAAGTCTAAATGCCTGCTATCTGTAGCATATTCTGTTAGATGCCGCAAGGAACAAAGGAAGTAAATGGCAAAAGTTCTTCATTCTACAACATTGCCACGAAAGAAGCAAAGCTCCTTGAAGTGCTTCCTGGAGTCATCTAAATGCAGAGTATCTCCAATCTGAGCTCTCCTTGATACCATTCATAGAATATGTGGGACGTGTGACAGGCCTGCTGTCTGTCTAGATCTAAAGAATCTAAAGAAAAAGCAGAAATCTACAGAAAAACTAACAACACAATGTAATTGTGACAGGGGGCTGACTTTTTTTTTTTTTAACCAGTACACTCTAACATTTACCAAGGTAATAGGAGTATTTTTCTATTATTGTGTGCTCTTTTATATTCTATCATAAGAACACTTTTTCAGGAAATTAGATCTAAAAATATATGGTTATACTTTTCTTTATCACTCTAATGGCAGATTTTGTATTGAAACAGAACATTTAAAAATAATAATAATAATAGATAATAATTTCCTTTGACAAGGACTATAATGAGAGCATAAAATGGAGGGAGGACAAGTATACATTTATTTTTGTGACAGATATATCAATGCACAGGAAATTGTGGACCATTAATCTGTTTGTATGTCAGGCTTTGGTTGGATTATCATGGATCTCAGAAAGTGCCATATCCTCTATCAGTTTCTCTCTCTAGGAGGAAAATTATTTATCTGGTAGAATATGGAAAAATACAAATTGAAAATGCACATGTAGCTTGCCGAACTACATATAGAAGCATTTCTTTCAGCAATTCTGTAAGCACCCATTTTCAAGCATCATATGACACAATTACCATAATTAATTAGCTTTATGGGGCTGTGCTCAGCAGTCACCTGCTTTCAAAAGGAAATTAAAGTCACTGTTTCTGATAAATTAAAGAATCATTATGAATGTGGCTAAAATTATAGACCATAGTGTTCTTATCATGTCAGGTTTTCAACAGAGAGGAAAAGAAATAAATATTTCTAGGGGTCACTAAACTTTCTATGGAAAAAAAAGAAAAGAATAGCTAGATGAACTATGCAAGTATTTACCAGTCAACGAGATAACCAAAGATCAAGGGTTAGAACTGCCATAAAACCTTTATGTTTATGCATTTTCAATGCTTGTCATCACATTAATAGTAGAGCTCTTTCTGTGTCAGATAGAAGAGAAATGTAGAACAATGAAAATAGATTATATCTCATTTTTAGTAACCTGCATGTTTCTAAATAACTTTAAATTTTGAAAAAATCTTTTAAAATAACCTGCTTGATTATATATGTTTTGATGTAAGGCAGAGTCTTGTGGAAAAGAAATAACCCAGCATGTTTCAGAATTGAGCTTAGCTATAGATAAACTGGGATATTTGCTTAAAAGAGTGAAAAATACTGCACACTGTCTGGGCTCAAGAAGGATAGACACTAACTAGGACTACCCAGGACTAACAAAACTAGGAATTGGTGTGGAAAGAGTTTGTGTTATACTCTGTCACATGATCCATGTTGATCTTACCATGTGTAGAAGGTTGAATGGAGGCCCCTGGAAAGGTATGCCCACGTCCAAATCCCTAGAAACAGATAAAGTTAATATTTGTGAAGAGGGTCTTTGCAGATGGAATCTAGAGATGTGCTCAGCCTGTACTACTGGATGGGTCTACGATAATGGCAAATATCCTTACAATAGAGAAAAGGAAACCCAGATAGCAGAGAAGGTGGCCATGTGAATACAGAAGTAGAGACTGAAGTGACAACAGCTACAAGCGAAGGAATGGTAAAGATTGCCAGCAGCTACCAAGAGAAAGGCATGGAATGGGTTCTGTCCAGAGCCTTGGGTCAGAGTGAGCCCTGCTGACACCTGAATTTCAGATTTCTGGCCTCTAGAATTGTGAGAGAATACATTTATGATGCTCTCCGCCTCTCAGTTTATGGTGATTTTTTACGGCAGCCCTAGGAAACTAACACACTATATCATCCCCCAAATGAAATGGTAAATGAAAATATGCAAAGAGCAAAAGGAAAGAGAGACATTCCCATTTCTTTAACCATCCAAAACTGTTTGGGAAGGGTTAGTTGTAAAATATGCTGACATCTCAGAAGCTTGGCCAAAAGAGAGGAATGGGAAGCCTGGTTCTGGCAACATGAGGGAGAAGCTCCAGATGGGAATGGCCCATGGTGAGATAGTGTCTCTTATGTAGTTACTAAATAGAACATCTAATGAGAAAAACAAACTCTGCTTCGGTTTATAAAAATAATATAATTAAAGAAAGCCAATCTGGTGAGAAGGCAAGCAGGCACAGCTGCAGGAGGCTGGACACACATTGAGTAGAAGAAGAGATCTGTTGGCAGAAAACCTGGCAGACTCCTGGGGAAGACCAGAGAGGAAGGGAAAACAGGCAAATGCTGGCAAATTTCATCCCGTGAATGGAATCAATTCTGTTGAACCACTGACTCTCAGTTTAGTTCCCCATGCAGTGTGAACAGCATAGTGTTCCCCACTAAGGTGCCATGGGGTTATCGGACTGTTTGAGGGGTTTGACATGACCTGATGGAATGTGTGAACTGCACCACTTTCTGTTTTGCAATATAACCTCTTCGGAACTCTGGTTTTTTGTTTGTTTCTTGTTTTTAGAATTTGAAAGTCCTTGAGAAAGCAAAATGGTCTCCATTTTCCTAAATAATTGTATTCTATTTCAACTGCTTGCTGACAGGGGTAAATAGCAAGATATAGTGTTTTAAATTCTTTCCACAATGTTCAGCATGGTTTAACAGTTGACAGCCAGTCTGATATATCAGGAAGATTATGCTGTCTGAAATATTCTTTCATTTGATAATGACAATTTCATTGCTATTTTATGGAACAGGTGCCATGGTGGCGGGGGGGGGGGGGGAGTCACAGTGATGAACTGGCATCATTTAGATCTTCCTAATATGATAATTTTCCAGTAATCCTAAAACCTCTGCCCCAGTTCATATCAGGTTTTAGCTACAGGACTCTGACTACCGTTCTGGCTACAGTTTTCTGCCTGTAAGTCAGCAGGAGGAATAAAAAGGGCAGAGAGCATTCAGTGATATATAGTGAGTAAAATGAAATAGTTTGGCATGGTGACAGGTCTAAAGTCAGCTTTGTCATTCATTTGCTGTGGTATAATAGAAGTTTCTTACCTGTACAGAGTCTCAGTTTCTGTGTCAGTCAGGAGCTATAACCTGTGCTCGTAATTAATTTATCCACTTATCTGTCAGTGGACAATTTTGTTGCTTCCAGTTTGGGAATACTATGAATAACACTGCAATAAAATCTGTATCTATTATTTTTGGTGAATATATGTACAGTTTCTGCTGAGTATTTACTTAGGAGAGGAATTACTGGGGTGTATTTTATGTTCTTTGAAAATGCAGCTAACCAGTTTTCTGAAGTAGGTATATAAACTTTACTCTTCCAGCTGCATTACTGTAGAGTTCTGTTTGGTCCACATCCACACCCTCACACAGTATTGAACATAATCACATATCAGCTACTTATTTTCTCCCTGAAATCTGTTTCTTCCAAAGTCTTGCACATTACAGTAAGTGGCATAGCTGCGTTCCACACCTGTGTGTCTGCATTGATTTCTCTCTCTGAATCCAGTGAAGCACGAGACCTGATAATTCTATTTCTAAACATCATTCTAATGTGTCAGCTACTCTCTCTCTCTCTTCATTGCTGACTTTCTAGTGTAAATAAACACCATTTCTCACTTGGTCTGCTGCAGTAGCTCCCCATCCTTCCTAGCTCCCTATTTTCCCTACTTGTCTCATTCTCTCCAGTTCATTCATAGAGTAGCCAATGAGGTGTTTTCTAAAGTAAACTGGTTTCTTTTATATCCCTGTTTTAAAAACTCTTCATGTAAAATGTCCTATAATTATAATGTTTTCAAGATTCATCCTTCACACCATTCCTTTTTATGACTGAATAATATTCTACTATATAATTATACCCCATTTTACTTATCCATTCATCTGTAGATGGACATTTAGATTGTTTACATCTTTTGGCTATTATAAATAGAGCTGGTTATGAACATTTGTATACATCATACTCAGGGAAAGAAGCCAGACACAAAAGGCCACACACTATATGATTCTACTTATGTAAGGTATCCAGAATAGGTAAATCTATAGAGAAGGAAAGTAGACTAATAGATTCCAGGGGCTTGGGGGATGAGGAACAGAGAGCAACTGCTTTGTGGGTGTGAGGTTTGCCTTCCAGGTGATGAAAAAGTTCTGAAACTAGGTGGTAGAGATAGCTGGACCACATCGCGAATGCACATTAACTAGTGACTCGCACACTTTAAAACAGTTACGAATAGTAGATTTCATGTTCTGTGTATTTCACTACCATAAATTCTATTATACAGATGGGCGAACAACTTCTGTGCACTTTTTTTTTTCTTTTCAGTGTTCCAGAATTCATTGTTTATGCACCACACCCAGTGCTTCCGTGCACTTTAAATGCATGAATTTTATAGTGTGTCAGTTATATTCCAATAAGGCTTTTAAAAAATGGGGGAGGTTAGCTAGAGGCTGTGACTGTCAGTTGACCTGTGAGTTGGACCCCAGCAATCAGAGGCTCTTCACCTCCTTGCCTGTCCTGGGAGTGTGGGTTCCACTTGGCTTCGCCACTCCTAGATGCTGCCGCGAGGACATGGCCTTGAGATGGCGATGTGGTGCTTGGACTGAATACATGGCTGAACCCAGTTAAGGCCTTTCTGTGAGTTTTTATGATTTGGTGGGCAAGTGTGGAGGCCTACTTGACTTGAAGGTGCTCAAGGCAAGCCCTGTAAGTTCTAGCTCTGCCTCTTTCTTCAGTCTCTTCTTGCCCGCTGTGTATGGAGACCGGTTTCAGATTGCACCCGCCATGCCCCCAAGGAATTTGCAAAGCCACAAAGCCCTTCATATAATTTCCATTTTACTTTAGCCAAATTCCAAATTTCTCATCTTGTATAATCTGACTCCTTTGGAGCTGTCCTCATGGGGAGCCCTTCTCTTCCAATTAAGTCACATCCAGACATTTTTACCATCTTTTAGTTCCTACAACACACTGTTACTTCCTTACTCAGCCCCTCTGTACTTGCCATTCCCTCTGCATGGAATACCATCCTTCTCTTCTCCCCCATAGCTGAATTCTTCTCATTCTTTACATTTTACTTTAAATTTTGTCTCCACAAACAGAGTTCCCCTCACCCTGTACAAGTAGCCCTCAGGTTCTGCCTTCTGAGCTCACAGTCATTCAGTGTGTTCTATTCTGACTCCCAGTCCATTTCATCTATACCTCATCCCTATTCATTTATAATAACTGATTTATTTGTCTACCTGTTTCACATCTATTGCCACCCCACTGGAGTGTAAGCCCCGTAAGAGTGGGGAAGGTGTCTACTTGATTTACCACTAACACTGTCTGGTACACAGTCATTGCTTAAAAAACATGTATTGAGCAAAATATTCAATTATCATTGCATGCCTCTCACTGGTCTGCATTGGAAGTTCACATTTCTATAGACTCTCAGAATAAAGGTACTTGAGACACTTATGTGGAGAATTCTTATTCTACCTGATCCATACAGAACTCCAGAACATTTTTTTAAGAGATGAATGAGTGAATAAATTAACATTGAAATGTATGCTGAGTATCTTAGGTTTTAAAATTTTAAATGTAAAATATATCTTAAGAGTAATACTTTTTATTTTAGTTTACTTTCTTAATATTTGAAAAATTTATTCTCCATATATATTCCCTGTATATTATAAATAATCATAGATGTAATCACTGCTTTCAACCCAAGTCAAGTTTCATATGGCCAAGCTTTGTAACTACTTAAATTATGGAGACAAGGTCAATTTTA
Organism: Martes martes; assembly: GCF_963455335.1. Lineage (NCBI taxonomy): Eukaryota > Metazoa > Chordata > Mammalia > Carnivora > Mustelidae > Martes > Martes martes. The sequence continues at coordinate 96,772,991 of NC_137890.1, read as the reverse complement.
ATTTTGATATTTTTACAATTAGATTAACTTACAGTTAGACTAATTATAATTAGGCTAATTATAAAAATGGCTAAATATAAAGATAAATGGATTATAATAACTATCAGTCATTTTCTAGGTGTGTGGGAAATCCCTTAGTTTCTCTGTGACTCACTGTTTTCATCTATTTTAAGCAAAGATTGGGTTAACTGAATGTTACGTTCTCTTTGAGTTCCTTTTTCACACAGAAATTCCTTCTACAGATCTGCTCATTGGTTGCCATTCACTCTATTTCATTCTGCCACTTCTATAAAAATAAATTTTAAAATGAGCCACCAGACCATATTTCAATTCTAATGGGAATTATACTTTTGTTTGTACAATTCCTTGTTTATTACTAGTTTAAATTATTTTTTAAAAAGTTATCTACCAAATCACAATGATATCTTAATACAGCTGGTTGTCTAGCAGTCCCTGCCATTTCATTTTGCAAGGAGAGATACAGTTCAAATTGAGCCTGGGAATTTATACACACCGGTAATTAGTTGAGCCTTGTAAATTGCAGAATTTCTCTCCTTGTAAGGCATCTCAGAGATTTTGTGTCAAGACATGAAACAATATAATATGTCAAGATTTGGGAAAATATGTGCCAAACTGTGATGGCTTAGTTGAAAACACAGCTGGTTGGGGAAGAAAAAGCAGGAAAATTATAGGATGCAAGTAACACATGTAGTGTGTTTGGAATGTCTCTAAAGATACCCATACAGTCTGCAGATTTTCCTTCCTGTGGGTAAGTTTAAGATGAAGCAGCCAGGAATATTTGGTAGTATTGTCCCATTACTTTGGGAACTAATTCATGACAGAAAAGAAAAATAGGAGAACTTCTTGGAAGTGACAAAACAAATGTAAATTATCATGAATAGATTGAAAACATTGATCAAAAGTATTGGAAAAATTCATGTTGGTGCTATCCCTCAAATATGCATTGTCTTTTTTTTTTTTTTTTCCTTTCTAAGCTTTAGTATTCCAGCTATGCTGCCTTTTAAGGAGCCTTTATGATTGTCTCTGTTAGCAGAGTTCATGTCTTTTCTCCAAACAGCATTACTTGGGTAAAGCATGCAAAGCCATGTAAAACCTTGTCTAGTTATTTCATGTTTGTGAGACACTTCCCTCATGTGACTGCAGGCTCTCTCGGGCAAAAGTGGGTGCCTCGTGCAAAGATAAATACTTACTGCTTCTTGTCTGGTTAATTCAATTCCACAGATATTCATTCTGTGTCCCAACACAGGCTACTACAAAAATTAGGCATAGACACAGATGTTTCTATCTCAAAAGGGTACCTCAGTGCTCTTCCACATTGGTTAACACTTGCCTATTTTTTAAATCTTGTCATATAAAGTGGAAACACTGGGTTTTGAAGGTCTATGGGGTAGTGCTGGAATGCATCTGTGAGAAGCAACCTGGTGCTCTTACAGCTTCCTGGGAAGGAGGTTAGAATAGAGTGATTTGCATGGGGAGGGGCTGGGCTTTAACAAAATGAAAAACCTAGTAGCCAAGAGCCCCAGGGAGAACTGAAAAATCAGTGGAATATTTTAGTATCATTAATGAAGACACAGATTTTACTACAGTGCTTTAAAAACCATATTAACAAACCACCTTCTTAATCCATTAGTGATGAAAGCTAAGCAACGCTGAGAAATCCTTATCCTGTGTGGGCAGAAAGTAAAAATATCGATCACTATTATATTCTGGATTCTGGGTAAAGCATGTCACATAAACATTGTCATTTTGATCTTGTAACACACTTAGAGTGATAAGTTTTATTCCTCATTTTACATAACGTGGAACTTGGGCTGAAAGACACAAAATCTCTGTTTCAATGTCATGGAACAAAAAAGTAGCTGAGACCTTAATAAAGGATGTTCTATGGGACCTTCTTTCCTGGTTCTCTTTGCTGTCATGTACAGTACTATGGAATGGAGTGGTGTGTGTTAATATCCCTGCAACAAATTGTCAAATATGGCTTAGAAAAATGTATATTATTCTCTATTTTTAGCTAGTGTGCTTATTGAAATTTTAACAGTTGCTACATAAAAATAGTGAATGCCATTATGTTTTCCTCCAGCAGAAAAACAATGAAGAAAAACTATACAATTTAATTTTACATTTGAAGTAAAGGCTAATCACAGTAGCCCATAAAGTTATTCTCTGGAAAGTTGTTCTGTAAAACAAATGTTACTGATTTTAATTAGAGTACATGTATGCACAATTTCACATTTAATGCTGAAATGGGAAATTAAAGAATTCAATCTCATTGGCCTTAAGTCAATTCAGAATGAAAAAGTAACTTCTCACTTCAGAGCTTATGCAATAAACACAGCTTTAAAGTTCTGTCTTTGAATTTCAGGCCAGTCATTTTTTAAAATCATTTAGAAGTTTCCATTTTTCACAAAGGTACCTTCTATCTATACTCCTCTTCCTCTGCCATTTTGTTTCCTGCCAGGAAGCAATGCCAATGTGAAAATAGAAAGTTTTCAAAGGGCCAGACACAAAGGCAATAAGAAGAAGCTCTCAAAAGGGTACCTTGTAAAGGTTTTCCTTGTAAAGATGTTTTTGAGTAATTTTCGTTTCTCGATAGCTGCACCGCCTCATTCATAATGCACACTGCATTTTACTCTAATTCCCTTTCTCTCTAATAACCACTGCAGAGCACATTCCTGCTTAGCTTTCATCAACAATGGATCGGGTTACCTAGGAGAGCTGCTTGTACTCAAATGACCTAAAATAAAATGTAATGGAAATATAATAAAAGTTAGTTAAGTATCCTAATGATCAAGTCTCTCATCTTTGGTATATGTAGGATAAACTGATCCATCAAGGAATAGAAAGAAAACATAGCACCTCTTTGGAGAGAGACATTTAATTACTCTACAGTACCTGCAGGAAAAAGTGCACATTTCTCCCAAAGTGCTCTTTAGGGTCCTCCATTACTCATGTCGAATTCACTTCTCTATGGGATTTGCACCCCCATAGTTGACAAGCTAGGACTACAGACTGGGTCAGAGTAGGTCAGGAGTGTTAATAGTGGAGTGGAGCTTCAAGGGTATTTTTGTTTTTGTTTTTGACGTGTTGTTTTTTTGTTTTGTTTTGTTGTTTTTTTCTGTTTGTATGTGGGTTTTTCAAAGTAGAGGCTGAGCATAGGACAAAGAAAGTTTGGAGCAATCTTCCTCAGAAGGCTGTGGTGTGGAAACAACAGGCTGAGAGAGTGAATAAATGAAAGTATTGGGAAGCTTGAAAATAAAGCTGAAGTTGGAAACCATTTATAAAGTAGTCAGTTGGTCTATCACAGGGAAAGATTTAAGACAGGAATTACACTTTCTGTGCATTTCACAAGTCTCTGTTTTCTCTCTCTCGTTCATGAAACACTCTGTCCATTGCTCATACAGCCATTCTCCATGGAGGTCAGATGCTGCAACTCACCTCTCTGCTCTGAACACCGATGGCGTAGACTTGCCAGGAAAATTGAAACTGCGCTAGTAGAGCTGGAAAATGGGAGGTGGATAAAACAAAGCAATTAAAATTGGAGACTCTTAGCCTAAGTATTGAAAACCCATAAATTTTCTTTTTATCTGAGAGACCACGTTACTTACAGTTAAGAAACCAGACCCTAGAGCCAGGCTGGATTTGCATCCTACCTTTGCCACGACCTACATATCTGACTTTGTCATAATTACATTTCTATGCCTAAAATGTGACAACAGTAATACAAATTATGAGGTTGTTATGAGCACTGAATGAGTTGACAGAAATAGAAAAGCACTATTAATGACAGACCTTTTCCTTGCTTCAGATCTGATGACCTTCCTCTAGCCCTAGGCAGAAATTAACTCTTAAAGTGAAAATAGAGTCAAATTGTTCCCAGCTTCATTAACCTCCCTTTCTTTTCCAAACCTCTGTTCTTGTCAAATTTTTGTTTGTTTGTTTGTTTGTTTTGTTTTGTTTTGTTTTTAATAGAATCCCTAACATGCCTTTAGAAGGTGTGATAGTTAGTTCTATGTGTCAGATAGGGAGGCTGTAATACCCAGTTATTTAATCAAGCACTCTTTCAGGTCTCTCTGTGAAGGTATATTTAGATGCAGCTAACATCTACAATCAGTTGACTGAAAGTGGGGAAACTCAGGCCTGGTTTCCTGGTTTTATATGACATCCAGGTCCCATCTGAAAGTAGATAGCTCAAGCAGTATGGCTAGATGTTCATATTGCTCAGATAGAGAAATGCCCAGAAATATACCTTTATATCGATTCATGAGGTGTAATGATGATTTCACTGGGTGTCATTCATTTTACTTATACACATGCTATATACACCCCAGTAATACATCAAAACTGGTATTTTTTATATAGTTATCTTTCTAGTCCTTTAAAAATAAGAAAATGAAAATATTTTATTTTGCCTTTATTTTTTCTTTGACACTTTTCTTGTTTCTTATATACATCTCAGTTCCTGTTCTATATAATTTTTTTCTACCTAAAGTGCTTCTTTTTAATATTTCTTGCAAGAAAGTTTTAGTGATGATTAGTCCTTCAGGCTGTGTGTGTGTGTGTGTGTGTGTGCGCGTGTGCACACCTGTGTCCTCACACATACACCAGTTAATGACTATGTTTCTTTCACTGTTGAAGGAATTTTGTTAAATATAGGAGTCCAGGTTTTTCTTTTGTTTTGTTTTGTATTTATACTGCTTTTTGTTCTCTGAGAATACTAAGCCTATGGTTTGGTGGCTGTAATTAATTGTGGAAAGCTCTTGGCCATTATTATTTCAAGTATTGCTTCCACTCAATTCTTTCTTCTTCTTCTCTCATATTTTAATTATGTGCCTATTACACCTTTTGAAATTCTCCCACAGTTCTTGGGAAGTTTCTGTTGAACTATCTTCAAGATGTCTGACACTTGTTTCCAGTATATCCAAAATACTGATGAGCCCTCAAAGGCGTTCTTCAGTTATGTTTCAGGCTTTTTCCCCTAACATTTTGATTCTTTGTTACAATTTCTGTCTCTCTGTTTATATTACCTGTATGTTTTTGAAAGTTGTCTACTTTTTTCCTTTTAGAGTTCTGAATGTATTAATCATAGTTAATTAAAATTTTGTCTACTATTTTAAAAATCTGTATTATGTCTGAGTCTAGTTCTCTTTTTTCATTTTATTTTATTTTATACCTTTTCAGTGTTCTGGCATTCATTGTTTATGCACCACACCCAGTGCTCCATGCAATATGTGCCCTCCATAATACCTACCACCAGGCTGACCCATTCCTCCACCCCTCTCCCCTCCAAAACCCTCAGTTTGTTTCTCAGAGTCCACAGTCTCATGGTTTGTCTCCCCCTCCAATTTCCCCCAACTCACTTCTCCTCTCCAACTCCCAATGTCCTCCGTGTTACTCCTTATGCTCCACAAGTAAGTGAAACCATATGATACTTGACTCTTTCTGCTTGATCTGTTTCACTCAGCATAATCTCCTCTAGTCCCATCCATGTTGATACAAAAGCTGGGTATTCATCCTTTCTGATTGAGGCATACTATTCCACTGTATGTATGGATCATATCTTCTTTATCCATTCATCAGTTGAAGGACATCTTGGTTCTTTCCACAGTTTGGCGACTGAGGTCATTGCTGCTATGAACCTTGGGGCACAGATGGCCCTTCTTTTCACTACATCAGTATCTTTGGGGTAAATACCCAGGAGTGCAATTGCAGGGTCACAGGGAAGCTCTATTTTTAATTTCTTAAAGAATCTCCACACTCTTTTCCAAAGTGGCTGCACCAACTTGCATTCCCACCAACAGTGTAAGAGGGTTACTCTTTCTCCACATCCTCTCCAACACATGTTGTTTACTGTCTTGTTAATTTTGGCCATTGTAACTGGTGTAAGGTGGTATCTCAATGTGGTTTTCATTTGAATCTCCCTGATGGCTAATGATGATGAACATTTTTTCATGTGTCTGTTAGCCATTTGTGTATCTTTGGAAAAGTGTCTGTTCATGTCTTCTGCCCATTGAATCTAGTTCTGATATTGACTTTCTCATTTGTACTATAGGTTTCTTTTTCCTTTTTTTAAATTATTGTTACTTGACATGCTTTGTGATTTTTTTGTTATAAGTCAGACCTCTTGTACTAAGTATGAGGAACTGAGGTAAATAGGCCTTTAGGGTAAGGCTGTGTTAATCCAAGCTAAAAGTTGGGTTGTAATTAAAATTCTATGTAGTAATAGGTTCCAGAAGCTTCAAATTCTTCTGATACTTTTGTTTTTATCTTGGCCATCAACTTTAGGCTTCCTAAGAACTCATCCTCGAGAGTCTGTGTCTTAAAGCTCTTTTAGGCTTACACTAGTGTTCTTGAGTGGAGTCCTGTTGGTATAGAGGTAATGTGTGTGTGTGTGTGTGTGTGTGTGTGAGAGAGAGAGAGAGAGAGAGAGAGTATTCTCTAATCTTAATGATTAACTCTTAGTTTTTCAGTGGGCCTGGACCTCAGGACTGTGACCTACACCAGTGGAATAGCCCCCTTCATTCCCTTAATAAGAAAGGAAAGCTATAAGAACCTGGAAGAGGGGGTAGCAGCAAAGGGGTAGGTTGTTCTTTCCCACGTAGGAAAAAACTCTGATAAAGACTTTGTTGTGAAGAGTGCTTAAAAAAAATAATAATAATTACTCTTCCTCATCCTCAGCCAGAGCCAAAAAGGTATCTTTCTAATATCTACATCATAGAAAGATGGGGTTCATAGGTGAAGACCATAAAGTATGGGGGCCCCTAAGACAGCACCTCTGGAGGTTCTTACTCTCACTAGTCCACACTTGGCCTCCAGCAGTCATTCAGCAGCATTCAGAATTACTATTTTTTTTCCCCCCTTAGGAGGTTTTCTCTCTAAGAACTCCTGTTCCAGGTAAGCAGATCTTGTCTATGACTGCCTGGATTCACCACTCTCTCTAGATTCAGTGTGTAGATTTGTTTTGTTAATTCAGTCCTCTGGTCCAAGAAAAGTTTTTACTGTTTGAATATTTTTGAATATTTCTGCTGTTTTCTTATAAGAATGGCAGTGACAACTTCTAAGCTCTTTACATGTCAGAGCTAAAACTGAAAGATTCTTTATTTCTATCGTAACCGAATGGTACCAGAAAATAAAGTATAAAAATTTAAAACTTATAAGAACAGAGGGATTATGATCCATATACTTGAAGGGATGAAAGGAAGAAGATCCCATAAAGTTTTATAGTGAAACTTCTCAATAGGAGCCATGATTTTCTGTGGATGGTAAAACCCGAGATATGACACAGTAAGAAAGTTTGGTAAATAAAAACTCCTATATCATCCATTTTTTCAAACTGATCAACAGTGGTTTCCCATTATCCACTTTATTGTCAGACAGCAAGCTGGAGAAAGACAAAGGAAGGTCTGGCAAATGGAAGGTATCGAGCCTGTTATTCTTATTGCCAGCCCCATATTGTAATCATCTACAATCATCTACAGCAAGATGATGATGATAGGAACAATATTAAGGAGGAAAAACCTAGTTACTGTGGGGAATTCTCAGAAGAAAGGAGTCTCTGTGCATTGAAGACCAACTTTTTCATGTCCAGTAAATTTCAGAGGGTAGTGTTTGTTTGTTTGTTTTTAAGATTTTATTTATTGAGAGAAAGAGAAAAAGAGAACATGTAGAAGGATAGGGAGAAGCAAACTCCCCACTGAGTAGAGAGCCCAACATGAGGCTCGATCCCAAGACCCTGAGCCGAGACAGATGCTTAAGCGACTAAGCCACACAGGTGCCCCCAATTTTCAGAGTTTTGAAGAAGTAAAGTGATTATAACTAGATTAGAGAAGGCAAATAAATCAGGGGAAAATCCCCTTGAAAGCAGGAACATGCCTGAGTTCTTCCATTTTCAGAATTAGTTCCTATGCTTGTAGTTCTTCCTCTACTTACAGTGCCTTCACATATCTCCTGTGCTCCCTTTTTCCCATGCTTTGGAGTTTCCTTAAGATACTATTTTTTCCTTTAAGAATAATTTCTAATAGGAATTACTCTAATTTTCCTGAATTTCCAAAGCAATTTTGATTCTCTCACATAGATTCCAGTACATTCTGTCAGACATTATTGGGTTTTATGTGTGGTTTTCTTCATTCATTAATATATTAACAAATCAGTTATTAAAGTTTAAGGCATGGGAAAGTGAAACCACATAAAACATTAATATAAATTGCTAAAAACTTGTCATAGTTTGTGGTAGAAGAAAAAGTTGCAAAAATAATAATGGCCAATTAATAAACGGCTGTGTCAGGCACCCTGAGCAAAAGAGTTTGGAATTTTTTCTGCCATCTTAAATGACTCTAAAATAAAAAGTAATGGTATGTCCTAATTTGACCTAAGAGATTTTGTAGTAACTTAGAGTACATATTGTCTTCCTTCATTCTTAAGTTCCTCTAAATATTCTATATATTGATAAATTATTGTTAGATTGATAAATATGTGAATTAACATTTTCCACGAGAAAACAAAACAGACCCCGAAGACTAAATGTGCCATGGTAACGTAGCTAGATGATGGTAGAGATCATGCTCTGATTCCTAGTCTAGAACTCTGTGTTACAACACAATGTGGTTTCTCCATGCTCTTTCTATCACTGTTCTCTATCCATGTTTGGTTCCATGGTATCATCAACTAGTATAATTTCATGGTACAATGCTTAACACCTGCTCTCTGCTAGACCATGCATATAAGCATATTTTCCCTGCCAAATGAGTCACAAATGATTAATTGATGTTAGGGAGATAATTTTAGTGGATGAAGGGAACAAAGCATTAGTTCTCCTTATTTACATTCAGCCAATCTTGAAACATTCCATCTAGTATACATTCATGAAAGAGGACACTATGTAAATTACCCACCCCCATAACAAAATACAGGGGCTTGGTAATCTGGAGTAGAGGAAGGATAAGTTTAAAGTTAGGACAGTAATGTGTAAGATCCGTACTTAGAAATCTTATACCTGGAACCTTAGTAATTTTGTTCTCTCGGGTATCATATTAATACTTTAGATCAGAATTTCCCAAACTTTCTCTGCTCAAGGTACCTTTGGTATCTCAGTTATTTTTCATAGTGACCCTAAGCCAATAGAAATAACTGAGAGCACTAAGGCCTTTTGAAAAAATTAATACATATAAAATAGAAGAAATTAGCCACAATTAAATACTATTACTAAAGGCACATGTGTGCCTATTTATCACTGCACAACTTCTCAAGCCTCAGAATCAGATTGACTGAAGTCACTCTAATTTGCTGTTTCTGGTTAATTTTCATGTAGTACTTGCCTGTTATCACAGTCACTAACAAAACTCAGCTTTGAAAACTATGACACTATATCAGAAACTAATGATGTATTATACGTTGGTTAATTGAACATAATAAAAAAATTCTAAAAAGAAAACTGTGGCATAAATGAAGTATATGCAACACCATCTAATATAGACACTGCATTAGAGTTAGCAGTTCCCTCAGTGCTATCAAATGTCTAGTATCACTGTGCTTCCATGAAAATTTAAAATTTCAGTACCCTTCCCATTCAGTTTTCCCTCCCTTCTCCTGTGGTCCTCCACACTTAAATAAATAAATAAATAAATAAAATCTTACAAACCAAACCGCCCTCTGAGAGAAAGTCACGTGACAAGTTTGATAAAACAGGTGCTATCCAACTCATTTTAAATGTCAAACCATCAATAGATTGAACCAATATTTCCTGTAAGTACCATGTGATAAATTGAAATTTCATTCAAATATAAAAAAAAAAAATCAGTCAGTGTCCTTTAGCATCCCTCTGAATTCACATGATGTCCTGAGGAAACTTGTCACCCATCTTGGAAACTAAAAGCTTAGATTATTGTACAATTTATTATCTATTGGAGAATTTCCTTTAGAAGCAAAAACTTTTTTTACACTTTTCTAGTGGTCAGAATAAGATTCTAAAGTAATAAAACCATGAATATAACATCTGTACATAATTTTTCCATATGGCAAACACCCTTGATTGTCTGGTGATATAGAGTTTGCTAGGCCAGAACTTGGGGAAAATGTGTTCTATTTAATGTTCTGTCAATAACTCACTGTGAATATTTGAAGAAATATTGGTGAAGGTTGTTAGTGTTTCTATACCTCAATTTTTATTTTCAATTGGTATGACAGAGGAAGTTATTTCTGCTTACCACCAGAAAAAGTCATTTCTTAATGTTAACTGAAGAATCCATATGAATGCACATTGACATAAAAGATATGATGTACAGGTGATCAGGTGATAGTATAAACAGTACTTACAAGTTGATAAATGACCCACTTAAGCTAAGGAAGTAACTCTTTGTCATGGTTTTCTCATTGTGATTCTATGTATTTTATATACTAGAAGATAAATTCATGTATATCAAATAAAAATCTTGCTCCTACTCCTACCTTGACCAATTTCTCAACAGAATTTTAGAAATGATTTTATTTAAAAATTTTAAATTTTAATTAAATAAATTTGATACCTAAATGTGTTCTAAAATTTAAAATACAAATGAATAAAAGCGCTCCTCTGTCTCTGCACATTTGTACTAACTGCTATCTATGGACATAATAATCATTATTAACAATTTAATGTTAATAAAATATATGATATACTTTATATATTTATAACATAATAAAATGTTTAATGTTAACGTAATATACTTCCAGATTTTTTTAATAAAGGGATTTCTTTTTTTTAAGATTTTATTTACTTGACAGAGAGATCTCAAGTAGGCAGAGAGGCAGGCAGAGAGAGAAGGGGAAGCAGTCTCCCTGCTGAGCAGAGAGCCCAATGTGGGGCTTGATCCCAGGACCCAGAGGTCATGCCTGAGCCAAAGGCAGAGGCTTAACCCACTGAACCACCCAGGTGCCCCAACTTCCATATTTTTTAATGAACTAAATAAATATTAGTCAGGGTTATCCAGATAAACAGAAACAATAGGATATATATAGATATAGGAGAAAAAAATTATTGTGGGATTTAATTACTGATATATATCATTGAAACTCCCAGAAAGGGAACATCAATGTATCATTTCAACAAAAGTGAAAGAGAGTATGTATTTTTCTACCTTATTACTGTCACTGAGTTTTACAGATGTTAAAATGTTAAAACATTATCTTTCTACTATTTGAATTTGTGTCCCACTGATTACCAATGAATGTAAACTTCTTGTAACATGTTTATTGGCCTTTTACATTTTTTCTTGAATTAATGCAAATTTTCTGACATTAAGAATGAGAAATATGGAATGACAGATGGAGTAATATGAGAAACACATGGGGCAAATGGGTGTGACTTTAAACTCTGTAAGAGTTTCTTCAGCAGAAATAAATAATTGATTCAATCATGTGGACCACTTTTTAAAACATCGCCTTACTTTCTGGGTCTTATTAAATCCCAGTACCTCCCCCTCTCTCTTGACCCTTCAAGGGAATACTGCTTCTTCTGGAGTATTATTAAATGGTGGCCCTTTTCTTTTCTTATTCCTCATAATCTGGAGGTGGGATCAGGTATCCTCCTCATCACATTTAATCTATTGTCTTCCTCTCTTCTTTCAAAACATCTAGTTTTGGTAATGTTCCTTCCTCACCCCTAGAAACACCCAGATTTAAATTTTATGTCATCTCTTCTTCTTGCAAATATCCGTAGACACTTTTTTCCTTTTCACACCCTTAAGATGTTATGTCCCAATGTGATCACTGTCCAACATTGCTGCTTCTGTAATTCTAGATGATTTAAATACTACATAGATAATTCACCTAGCAATCACATTTAAACCTACATTTTATCCTTATAAATACATGCAAATGTTCCATGATTTCATTTTCAGGCATGCTGCCCTCTGCCTTTTCTTTCCACACTGCACATGCTCTAGAATCCCAACACCAACGACTAAAACCCCAAATGCATTGATCTACTTGGTTCTAACTGTTACTTCTTTATTTCATGCCTTCATGCCTGTTTTTACCCAGCCTTGATTCCATGGTAAACCACTATGATCAATCCCTTGCTTGCGTCTTCAGGTCCCATGCTCCCCAGCAGCTTTATTATACTCACTTGGTTGTATTACCACCTTGGTTCCCTCTGTGTCCACCTCATACCTGGGTCCACCTACCTGAACACAATGCTGTAAAACACACCATCCTGTTGATAATTTGTACTGAAAATCATGTTTACTACCTTCTGTGTGCCTCCACTGCTGCTCAACAACTGTATTATATTTTTCCATTTTATGTTCACTCTGCCATTCTTCTAGGTGATCGTCTCAGGCACTGTCCTCTCTTCTCAAATCCCCAGCAGCTACACCCTAGATGAAAGTGTCCTATTTTTCTGAAGAAATTGTAGCAGTTTAAAGAGAACTTCCATACTTTGCATCATTTCAACCCACTTGATTGTGTTTGTGGGGATATAAGCCCTTCTGGTTCACTGCACCACACTTCCAGCCAAAGGTAACACCTTCAGTTGTACGGTGGATCCTATTCTTACTAGTTTCCTCACGTGTATCACTACATCAAGATTTACCTTTCTTTCATTATCTTTAGGCATGTGCATGATCTTAGTGTTTGAAACTGATGTTTTTTCTCCAATCTTAAAACAAAAAGAGAAACCAAATCTCCTGTATCATGCTTCCTTCTTTATAGACAAAACTTTTTTACCCCCTTTACAACAAAACCCCTTGGAAGACTCATCCAAATTCATTTATTCTAATTCTTCTCTTCCTATTACTATTTGGGCCCATTTCACTAGACCTATTGTTCCTATCTCTGTACCAGAATTGCTTCCCCAAGGTCAGCAATGAGTTCTTAATTACTAGATACACCAGTCACTCCTTACTGTTCATCTTGCTTAATCTAGCTGCAGCCTTTTCCCCTCTCATCTAGAACACATTTTTAACTTGTATTCCAGACTCTTCTGGATTTCCTTGTATACCTCTGAACATTCATATTCAGTTTTGCTCACTGTTTTCTCATTTCCTGGACTCGGTTACCAAGGGCTCAGTCTTGTCCTCAGATTTCTTGTGGTTTTTTGTTAGTTTCATTTTGTTTTGTTTTGTTTTACATATACACACTCGCCAAGTATCATTTAATCATATGTTGTTAAGTGCATTTTCTAAAGACTTTAAAATGTATACCTCTAAAATGGATTTCATCCTGACCCAAAGACTTCTAAAATCAACTTTCCACCTGACATCTGTACTTGGTCTTCTATCAGGCAACTCAAAAGAAACATGCCCCAAGCTGAGCTCTCAGACTCCAAAGTGTCTTTTCTACCATCATTTCTTCCTGTAGTCTCTGCCATCTTCATTTAAGGAAACTCCATTCCTTATTTCACGATTCTATGAAACTGGTCCTGCTTTCTTTCTAGAAGCTAAAGCATGCCTGATATGACATGAATTTTCAATGTGATAAATTGAATGAATGAATGAATTCATCTTTTGAAGGATTATAGATCTTATTAAGTATAAAGATACGTATTTGTCTTCTTAAATGCATTTAACTAACATTTCTTCTCTAACATTGATAATAACACATCTGGTTTGCGTGTGTGTAGATGCATGTATGTTTACATGTATCTGTGATACACTTTATTCCTTCTTTACTACCAACATTTATGAGTCATTTTTTTTCTAAGTAAAGCTTTTTTAAACAGAAACAAGTCTACCTGGAACTAAGCACTTTAATTGTTAATTTTTAGATATTCATTTCATTGTGCCTACTGAGATGTTTAGACTCTTTCCTGACAACATATTTTATGTTTTCTACTTTCTCTGTTAAAAAAAAAAAAGTTTTTTCTTATTAACTCATGTAGTTTTCTTAGTTGAATTTTTTTCTTTAATGTGTTAAAAGTTTAACTTCTCAGGGAACCTGGGAGGCATAGTCTATTTAGCATCCAACTCTTGGTTTCAGCCCAGGTTGTAAACTCAGGGTTTTGGAATTGAGCCCTGCCTCGGGCTCCCTGCTCAGCATGGAGTCTGCTTAAGATTCTCTCCCCCTCTGCTTCTCCACCCCCTCATGGCTTTCTCTCTCTCTCTTAAATAAATAAATTAATCTTTGTAAAAAAATAAGTTAGCATCTCAATACTTTTGAAATGATTGCACTTGAGATTTTAACATTTGTTTTTAAGATTTGCTATTTCTATGTAATGCCTCATGCTAATCATTTTCTTTATATTTGTATCATATAAATCAAGAATCCTAGCACTTATTTTATTTTTTTCTTCCTCTTGTCTCCTGCCATCTCTTATATCAGTGGGCTGAAAAACCTATTCTACACTGAGATCATCAATAAATTAAATTTAATTTAAAGTTGTCATTTTTTGAACTACTCTTATTTAAGCCTAAGTATATATTACACTGGATTTATTGTTCTTCACTGTTTCTTGTAAAATATCTTCCTTGGAGTCATTGTTACTTTTTTCAAAGTGCATCCTTTAGTAAATTATTCAGATGGGGTGATGGATGATTAAGAAATGTTGTATGTTTGGGCGCCTGGGTGGCTCAGTGGGTTAAGCTGCTGCCTTCGGCTCCGGTCATGATCTCAGGGTCCTGGGATCGAGTCCTGCATCGGGCTCTCTGCTCAGAGGGGAGGCTGCTTCCCTCTCTCTCTCTGTCTGCCTCTCTGCCTACTTGTGATCTCTGTCAAATAAATAAAATTAAAAAAAAAAAAGAAATATTGTATGTTTGGGCATGCTTTAATTTTTAAGTCCTCATAATTCAATGTTAGTTTGGTTTAATATAGAATTCTATGTAAATCTTTACATCAGAAATGTAAAAGCAATCCTTCCAAATCTTGTATCTAAGGAGAATTCAGTTGACTTTCTGTTGGTTATTAATTTAATAGTTATTTATAATCCCATAACATCCCATGGGACTTCCAGTGAAAAAACTTCTTTGAATTCTAAAATTTCATTCTTCTATGAAAGCTATGAATTATTTTAAATTTACTTTTATTTCGGGTTGACAATGAAAATATAAGGACTTGTGTTTTCTCTTCAATTCTAGAAAAATTTTTAAAAAGCATTTCTTTGGGGGTGCCTGGGTGGATCAGTTCTTCAAGCATCTGCCTTCTGCCCAGGTCGTGATCTCAGGGCCCTGGAATATTGGGCCTTACATTGGGCTCTCTGCTCACCAGGGAATCAGTTTCTCACTCTCCCTCCACCGCTCCCCCTACTTGTGCTCTCTCTCTCTCTCTCTTTCAAATAAATGAATAAATAAAATCTTTAAAAAAATAAAAAGTAAAAAGCATTTCTTTTTATATTGTCCTACCTACTCAGCTTATTGTCTGCTGTCCCATTTGTGCATAACAGGAACTGATGGATGATAGAAATGCATTTATCCTCTGGGCATGTTAAATTTAATTTTATTCTTTTTCTTTCTCTCTCTTACACACACACACACACACACACACACACACACACACCCCATGATGTGTTCCGTGGGATTTGTTGTCTAATCTCCCAGCTTATCAATTGACTATATTTAGCAGGGTTCTTTTTAGCTCATTTTTTTTTAAGATTTTATTTATTTATTTGACAGACAGAGATCACATGTAGGCAGAGAGGCAGGCAAAGAGAGAGAGGAGGAAGCAGGCTCCCCACTGAGCAGAGAGTCCGATGTGGAGCTCGATCCCAGGACCCTAGGATCATGACCTGAGCCGAAGGCAGAGGCTTTAACCCACTGAGCCACCCAGGTGCCCCACTCATCTTTTAATGTATCACTCCCCCCTTACCCAATTTTGACTTTTATTTTATGACTTTCTCTTTTTTTAAAGATTTTATTTATTTATTTGAGAGAGAGACCATGCGTGCCAGTGGGGGGAAGGGCAGAGGATGAAAGAGAAGCAGACTCCCTGCTGAGCAGGTGGGATCAGGACCTGAGCAGAAGGCAGATGCTTAACTGACTGAGCCACCCAGGAGCCCTATTTTATGACTTCCATGTGACTTTCATATTTTTATTTTCACTTCAAAGATACTCACTCAGATCCTTTCATACCAGTATCTACATCAATATTTCCAGAGTACTTTTAGTCTGACCTCATAGTTTGATCTTAACACAAAGTTGATTATATGCAATTTCTTTAATCTCTGTTTCATGTAGACATATCCTATTTATTCAGTCAGGTTATGAATCATTCAAAGACACCTAATATGATTTTGTTCTTTTTTTTTTCACTTTCTTCGTTCTTATTACCTTGATTAATACAAGATCTCCATAAGGATTCATTGCTTCAAAGGCAGGAGACTCTTTTTCTGTTTGCTTTCTCCAGTCCTTCATTTGTACTCCTAAGCATAAACCTTCCTTCCCAGTCCTAGAAGCACATGAATATCTTCTTTATCTTTCCTCCCCTAAGCTCCTAAATCTCTCAGGCTCTGTTTTGTCTGGTTAGGCCTTGGTTTTCCAGCATCATTAAAATAATTTGGAAGAACTGGAAATATTGATTACAAATAATATTCAGCACAAGAAATACTGTTCAGTAAACTCGAAGTCTCATTTGTCTAAATAGGATTTAATTTTCAGTCACAGTCACACACTGGCAGCAACAATATTTTCCAGAAAGAACAGGGTTACAAAGTGAGTGAGAAAGAATCATTATCTTGGGAGAAAATACAGAACTTATAGTCTCTAAGGAAACATTTTTTTTTAAAGATTTTATTTATTTGACAGACAGAGATCACAAGTAGGCAGAGAGGCAGGCAGAGAGAGAGAGAGGAGGAAGCAGGCTCCCCGCCGGGCAGAGAGCCTGATGTGGGGCTCGATCCCAGGACCCTGGGATCATGACCTGAGCTGAAGGCAGAGGCTTTAACCCACTGAGCCACCCAGGAGCCCCTCTAAGGAAACATTTTTGTTTTGCAGTTGTTTTTATTTATATTTTTTTTAAAAAACTGCCTATCTGGATAACATATGACTTACTAATAGAAATGTCAAGCAGACTACCAGACCCACAAATGATAATAAAAGAACTTGAATTTACCCCTTTATGTTGCAATTATTGAACATTTAAACGCAAGGAGAACTTAGAGCTCTGACAGTCAGAGATATTTGATTTTACAAAATTATTTTCTATCAAACAGCCAAGCACAATCCCAATTTAAATCTCATGGTTAAACTATCAGTCCTAAGTGAAGTTTAAAAAAAAAGGTGTGAAGTTAAAAGTAGGTTACAAGAAAAGAAAAACAATTACCCTGAGTAGCCATTATACAACTGTGTGTGATTTCCCCTTTAGAAAATAGCACATTAAAAAAATTCCTATAAACATTTTTTAAAAGGAGTTAAGAAAATCCAGTTTCAATTATTGTTATGCAGTGAATTTATCTTTGCACTCAAAGTCAACCAAAACATTATTGGAGGAAATCAAAGGGGGATACAAACCATGAGAGACTGTGAACACTGAGAAACAAACTGAGGGTTTTGGAGGGGAGGGGTGTGGGGGGGTTCAGTGAGCCTGGTGGTGGGTATTAAGGAGGGCACACATTGCATGGAGCACTGGGTGTGGTGCATAAACAATGAATCTTGGAACACTGAAAAAAAATAAATTTATTGGGAATGAGGTGCACAATTAATTATAAAAATAGCAATTCAGTTTTACTCCATTTGAAGAAACAAATCATTTTTTAGAAAGAAGCTTATGGACCAAGAAATATTAACTATGGTGGAAGATGTCACAGAGTGTAAGATTTAGTCCTTATATCAAAGGGACAAAGTGAAATTACAGTAGTATTCCTATGTGGCATTGGCTATAATCAAAGTTGAGGTGTATAACAATGGAGAGCAAGTGTAGTGAATATAGAAACTCTTAAGTCTTCTCTTGAACATTTATGTAGTTATCGTGAAGTGAAGGAAAGCTTATAAAAAGGCACATATATCCACATTCTCTTATCTGTAAATCTGAATTTCAGTGTCTCAGAAATAAAGGGTTTCCTCATTTTGTTTTGTTTTGGTTTTTGTTTGTTTCATAATCTGCTTGGCAGATAAGCCTGACCTAAACTGAGGAAGGCAACCTTGAATCCTTGTGTGTTGCAATTGTAGTGTGGTTATTCACATTTTCTGTTGAGGAAATGTCAGTATACCCCTGCCTATCCCGTTACATAATGGGTATCTTTCCAATTCTGAGAAAATTTGAAATCTGAACCATATTCTATCTCAGGTATTTTAAGAAGGGAGGGTAGATCTATATTTGAGTAGTTAGGAAGGAGACAAGACATCCAAAGCAGAAGTTGTATCACCTTAAATCAAAAGAATATTCTATTTTTCGTATTACATGGAGCACTGGGTGTGGTGCATAAACAATGAATTTCGGAACACTGAAAAAAGACTAAATTAAATTTTAAAAAAAGAATATGCTATTTTGGGTTGTTAAATATACAACTATACTTACTTATTCTCTACCTACGTAACTAATTGAATAAGCCCTTTTCAAGCAGTCAATTATTCTGACAGTCTTGACATTTACAATATTAGGAATTTTTTGTTATTTTTTGTTTGTTCATTTGTTTGTTTGATGAGTTTATTTTGTGAGCCTGGGCAATACTGAAGTAATTGTTTTTGTTCATGAGTAATTTCTTTCCAGGGAGAGTAAACAATATGGGAAATTAGCTGAAATAGATTTAGATGACATTTCAATGAAAAATAAAAGCTATCAATAAAAGCTAATGTTTTGGGGGTTCTAAAAAAAAGGAGTTAAACAAAGGAAGACAGAAGACTGATATTTGTGTTGTGTTTTAAATATTCTTTTTTTATCTATATATCGTCAGAACTAAAATGTTTCCAAAATGTTTAATCATTATGTATTGAACTTTCTCTATCATGACAAACTCAGCCATTTCATTATAAGCATTCATATAAATATGTTTAAATATTTATTTTTCTAATTGAAAAGTAAGAACCTATATTTGCTAACATGGGGTAAGAAGAAAAAATTCATTGGTATTTTTTAATATTTTATTCATTTTTTAAAAGATTTTTTTTTTTTTAATTTAACACAGAGAGAGAGAGAGCACATAAGCACGGGGGTGGCAGGCAGAGGGAGAGAGAGAAGCAGGCTCTCAAACTAGCAGGGAGCACGATGTGGGGCTTGATCCTAGGCCCCTGAGATCATGACCAGAGCCAAAGGCAGCTGTTCAATGACTGAGCCACCCAGGTGCCAATTCATTGGTATTTCATTACTTTTTATTTTGAAAATGACTATTTGCTAACAGTCTTTTTCCATGGTAATTCAAATGACTCTTCATCCTAAAAAACCCTAAAATTATAGGAGTAATACTTTACCTTTCATGTATACAGAATTATATATAATTGTGTGTGTGTTTGTGTCTGAAACTGTGCCAGTTTCTTTGTTCAGCAATTATTAGATTCTTCTGGTAAACATCGGTAGACCCTGATGATTAAAGGTAGGAGGAAGCCACATGATTCCTTACCCACCATCTTACCACCAAGTATGTATCTAATGAAAGAAAGTTCTACACTAGGTTTTTCCAAACTTAAAAGTATTTATTGACATGCTGACCCAGACACAACTATCAGACTTGTTTTGAAAACTTGGGGAAGCCCTGCTCTCCACTCTGGCATTCCAACAAGCCTATTGCATGAAAGGCTCATTCATAGTGCACACAGCATATTTTGATGGCATAATGAGCCAATTTTCTGAGCAACTTGGCAACAAAGAGAGCCATAGACTGACAGCACTGACTTGAATCTTTTAGGCTTCTGAAGTTGATGGAATTTCATATCACGTCTATGGAAAAATGGTGTGCATTCGTTCTAGCAACTGTATCTCTTGAATACCACTACTGTTAAGATTTAAAATTAAGTTCCACAATCTAATATGCAGTTTCCATTATTTTGAGTGCTCACATAACCACTGCTGAATTGTGAATTTCTGATCACAGTATGTTGTATGCATATCTCCTCATCTTAAGTCTAGAACAGTAGTTATTCAGCAAGGGGCCTATAATCCTTTTAGGAAGCATTTTGAAATGTATCGTGGAGTTTTGGATGTCATGATGGCTTGGGAGAATCCTGACATTTTGTAGGGGACAAAAACAGAAAAAGTGTGTGAAACTGTGCCTTTCTCTAGATCTTAAAAATCCAAAAATGCTATGTGTTTATATACTGACTATTCTACATTGTTTCCATTCACTCCTCCTGGGACTCCAATTATAGAATTTCTGATTCTATCCTTTTCATCTCTTCCCACCTCTTCTTTTCTCCATCTCCTTTGCCTTGCTAGTTCATTCTATGCATTTTATTCTTACTATCTGCCTGTGTATTATTTTTCCCTTGAGCAGTGTTTCATCTAGTGCTTAACTTTTTAAATAAGTTTATTTAAATTTATGTTTATGATTTTTAGTAATTCCATTTGCTCTTATCTTTCTGATTCATATATAAAAATCTCTTTTTAAATTGGCCATCCTTGTGGTTTTTTCTATGTTCTTTAACACTTCATAAATGCAGCTTTGCATTCCTTATCTGACAATTATAATACCTTTAGTCTTTGCTAATCTAAGTAAGTTTTTTATTATTATTATTACTAATATTAACTCTTAGTTATGGTGTTTTTTTCTGTGTGTGTACTCCTGATCTTTAATTGTACCTTCATTTTTTTTTTTAGCATTATTTGTTTGTAATTGTGAGAGTCCTATAGCCTAAATGTGAAATTTGAATAGCATTCTTACGGATAGATTTGCTTTTACTTTTCTTAAAAAGTAGCAGGGTGGGAGGTGACACTGATATGGGACCACATCAGCTCTTTTATCTAGTCTGAATCTTGCTGTAGGAGCTTTCTTACCTCATTGTTGCTTAAAGATCAGTACTGCCAGTAACATCTATTCTCAGGCTAACTTCCCTTGATATGTGTGTCTGGGCTAATCATTTTTATTGGAGGACAGCCCTTCCAATGCTTATCTAAATTATTTCAAATGATCTGTCTCACAAAAAAGAATATCTTATGCACGATATGATTGGTGTATACTGTCAGAGACTCAGAGCATATAGCTAGCCATGATGCTGGTAGCAGACTTTAGGTGTTTATTCCACAATCTCCAATTCTGCAATTCCTCCTTTCTGAGGACCCAAAGGACTCAAATTATTTTTTGCTAGAGTTTTAAAAATTCTGCTGGACTAATAAGCATTATTATATTGCCTCATAAATTATGACTTGGAAAAAGCTTCTTAGAAATAGAGAAAAGTAGTAAAGACAGGAGCTCCTCGAGTTTCTTTTTAATGAATTTTTAAATGAAAAAAACATTAATTATAAAGGAATTCTAGGCTGAAGTACAGGCACATATATTATAAAGAAACACTATATAAATCTGCACAGATGATCTCTCTAAGAACTCTCAAACTATAAACTGTATTTATATACATAATCTTCAAGAAGACATTATGTTCCCTATATCTTGATTTAGTTGCTAATATATGTTACATTTGCAGCAAGTTTCTGGCTTGCAGAGATCTTTGGGGATAATAACTATATACAACCATTCAGATTTCATGGTGAACACAAACCGTTTTTCCCATCTCCATCGTATGTTATCTATCTCAATAGATGTATGGCATCTATTGAGCATCTAATTAAGATGTATAGGATAAAGGATTTCAATTTTATATTTCTACTACTGTGTCAATATATGCTTCTTTAAATATTGTTTTCAAAGCTTCTAACTGATATTCTACAACTAAAGTGGACAAAGGCAGTGATTCCTTATAGGTTTTCCACAAATTCACTTTATCTTCATCAACAAAGATAGCAATGGAAAATAAAAAGGTGAAGTGTTTATTCTAAAACCTGAAGGCAATTATAAAATCAACAAAAATTGATCAGAATATTTGTATTTATAGACTTTAAAGAGTCTTTACTCACCTTTGTCTATTGGTGAGTGGAATACTTCTTATTGGAATAATAAGAACTAACGGGGTAAAAAAAAATTAGGAATAGAAATAATTATACACACACACTCACACACACATATGATTTATTTATTTATTTCAGAAAGAAAAAGAGAGACGGGGGTTAGGAGGGACAGAGGGAGAGGGAGAGAGAGTCTTAAGCAAACTCAGCACTCAGTGCAAAGCCTGGCATGGGGCTCAATCTCACAACCCTAAGATCATGACCTGAGCTGAAACCAAGAGTTGGACACTTAACTGACTATGCCACCCAGCCACCCCAAGTAAATTATATTTTTAATTAGGGATGTACTTGCTTATTAAAACCATTCCATGATAAATTAGCATGTTCAATTTGCCCATTACAAATAGTGTTTGCATTTCTGCATCTTAATCTGAAGTAGATGCAGAATAAGTATGTTCATTTCACACACTATGTGCTTATAGCAAAATGACATGAGACAGTGTTAAGGACCATTTTATGTGAGAGCTTGCTTGACAAATGTTTTATAACTTATATAATACACATAACATCTCATAATTAATGTTTAAAGTTTTATTCTCATACTTATTATCATATCACTAACATTTTTTCTTCATAAAATAAATTAAGGTCTAAGAAGATATCTGGGAAATTCACTGAAATAAGTAGACTGTAACCTACTGAATGGTGCACAGTTCATCTAAAATTGTTTATATTGATTTCTCCTTCCCTTTTCTGTTTTTTAGTGGATTTATTGGGAGAAATAATATAGCCAGTAGATTATATTATTCATAATTACTATGTCCCTCTACTAGTCACCCCCCAACTACTAATCATCTCACTGTATTGTATTTCTTGGCTCAAGATATCACTCTCTTAAAACATATGTCAAAAGTAATGTATTATTTTATCCTAATAATTACCCTAACTTTATTCATTCTTTCCTTCTGGGAAAGAATTAGTTTCATGAATGAGATGGCATATATAAAAATGTGGGAGAATCTATTCCTACTTTTGAGACTAAAGAATAAGAGAGAATATGGCCCTTTCTTTAGATGATCTGTCTGATAAGTCTTCTGAAATATTAGGCTAAAATCCTTGGGCATTAAGTGGAATAGCTAAAATTGGGTTTTTATTTTTTTGACAAATTTTAGTTAGTGCCAATCATGAATTAAACACTGTGATAGGCATTGGGCATATATATGTAAATATATAATGTATGTTTATAATATACATTATGTTTATATTATATATAATGTGTGCTTTATATATATATAATGTATGTTTATGTTTATTTATATGTATATGTGTGTATGTATGTACATACATAAACACACATAAAATTTTCTCTATTTTCCTGCTCTTCCATCTCTTTGACTTCTTCTCCAATTTTAATTATTTCTTTTATTCTTCTAACTTTAGGCTTAAATTGTGTGGTGGGGTAGAAGCATAGATTATTGATATTAGATAGCTCTTCTTTCCCATACATTTCCATACATTTCAGTGTATGAAATGAATGCTATAATGGAGATTAGCCTTTTGTTCTGGAAAACACTTTGGATGTACCTCACAGTGGTTATCTTCCCTCCCTCCATGCCGGAGCCATGAGGAAATCTTTTCAACTCTTTATCGTGAGAAACAAGTGGAGTTCGCAGGGGTAAAATCCATGAAATTGTGAAGGCTGACCATGACTGCAGCCCCCAGGAGGTTTTAGCCTTGTGCTAATCCATATGGCCTCCAGCCACCCAGATTAAGGTATAAGTGTCCCTCCATTTCATGGCTCCAAGTAAGCACATCCTGACTGTGATTCTGGATTAGCCTGCCTCCAGATTTCCCATTGGCCATTTGCCATGAGATTTCAGTTTTTTGACTAGTCAGAGAAAAGTCAATGATTAGTCACCCATTCAGCATTTTTCTTACAAGGATGGAAGTGACAACTTCAAAGCTCCTTCTATTCAACTTTAGCCTATTTGTTAATTATTTCATACTATGTTTGTAAGAACTCAGTGTATGACCCCTCAATATAGAGATCAGAAAGAAATGCCTCCTCCTACAAGGAATTGATACTACTTAATTATTATGAACTGGAAGTTTTCTTAATGAGCAATTGGTCTTAAAATTAATTATGATCAGATACAAATAGCCATGGTTTAAAGCTTATTACTCAGAAACTCATTTTTTCTGTGCATTAGGGAAAATGTAAAATCATATTTTAAAAATAGTATCTTCATAAATATTTTAATTTTTTATTTTTAAAATCAAAGGTATACACATATGCCCTAATAAACCAAACAATGGAGGAGAGATTTATTCCGTTTCCTCCCTATCTTCTATTTCACTCCTTTGTTTTACAGTTCTGTCCTATTTTTGATTCCCTAATTTCATAAAAGAATGTTAAACATATCCTCAATTTGATCAATTGGTAAACATAGCTCTACCATTAAAAGTAGTATAGATAGTTTCACTTTTTTTGAACAGTCTATCAGTTGATACTACATAAAAGTTCAGTTAAGAGAAACAAAATTTATGAAGATTTTCTAAAGACTATCAATTCATGTTATTTTCTCCATAGTCTAACATTGATCTCTTGCTTAATCGAAACCATCATGAAGGCAATATGTAAACAATGTTAGATAGGCATCCAGGAGCACTTCTTTCAGTGTACTGTATTTTGGTGAGATGTCATCAACTGAGTTGAAGGTTATGATGAGAAATAGAACAACAAATCCCATGGCTGTAGGTCTTAAAACAATGCTTTTGAGAATAACTCATTATGTTGACTAACATCTCTGTCCAGAGGGCCACATGAAAAATTATTTCTATCAGAAAGTTGTATGCTTCTAAAAATCTTGGTTTGTTTTCATCTTATTTATACAGAGCCTATTCTGTTTGTCTTTTCCACCTGGCTCCCATTACTGTGAAGACCGAAGTCTGAATTTATGCTTTTTAAATCTATCAAATATGTATACTCATAGTTTCCAGTTTATTACAAGTCTTAATCATGTCTTTACCTATTCTGCCGATATTTACAAGTTTTTAAAATTTCTGTTATTTTAAAAACATATTTTGTCCAGCATTACTTAAATTCTAATCTGAAAAGCAGATGTTCAAAAGTAATTTCAGTACTTTGTGAAGGGTTGTTAACTACCAACATCTAAAATAGAGATACTGTGGTAAATATGGCAGGAGATTTAAAAAAAAAAAAAAAAGGAAGAAATGGTCCCATTTGTTTTAGAGTAGGTCTAGAGAGGGTTTAAGCTGCAGAAGAATCTTGAGAAATGAATAGGATTCATAAGGCTGAAGAGGAAGGCGGGGCATTTCTACCAAGAGTACATATCTGCCAAGGACACAATGAATGATAAGGGGAAGCACAAGTAAGAAATTATTTCTTTTCTATTTGAGCAGAAGCAACTGTGTGAATGGGAGACTAAGTCCTAGTTCAGCATGAATTGAGCAGGGGCCAATCTCTTTATGAAGAATGACATCTAGCATAACTACCTCTTTCTCTCAGCTCACTGTGTTTGGCTGAGCAAAAGGAGAATCATGGGTGATTTTGAATCAGTTTAACTTGACATAGTGAAACAGCTGTGTGGAAACCTTAATTCCACTCCCCGAAACATAACAAATAGTCATATCTGACTGGAACTGTTGAGGTTTCTTTATTGCTGGTGATAGAAATCTGAAAACACTCAAATGAATTAACGTTGGATTGGGTACTATTTTCTTGATGTATTGCTGAAGTCCTTCTATTACTTTGTTGTGAACTACTACCAATTGTGAAAGAAATAATAAAGCACAAATTTTTTAAAAAGATAAAAAGATGATAGCATCTTTAATTAGCTCCTCTTGTTGTGTTGTTTCTGTAATGTATTATAAAAGCTTGTCCATTGTTAGATGAGATAAAACCTCAGACACTCAATTCCAGGAGGTTTTAGCATACAAAAGTTATGAATTCATGACTATTGGGTAGTTATTCCTTTGTAAGTGGAAATATCTTCCAAGACAAGTCTGTTGTAGTGTCCAGATAAAGAGATACAGTACAATTTGAAGAACTGGTCATTTGTCATATGTCAACCAATGTACATATTGACACAAACATTAAATCGTATAATTCTCACATATAATTCTGAGAGTGTGAAATTAGTGATTCTGGTTTATAGGTAGAGAATGGATACAGAGAAAATAAGTGATTTGCTTGGCATCCAACAGCTGGTAGGTGGTAGGACAGTGATTTGAACCTGGTCTCCCTCTTCAGCTTCTTCATTTTCCAAAGAAGTTATCTGGCAGCCAGGATGTTAATCCCCATCCCCTATAACATAGAGGATCCCCTATGGCATCCCCATAATGAGTGACAGAGCCAAGTTCATTGCTTTGATCAGATGACTTGCCATCATGGAAGAGTTGAAAACTGACTTGAATTCAGGATCCATAGTTTTAGAGTCTCTGTTACTCTTATTATCTGGGAAAGTGAAACTGACTTTAGCTATCTTAAGCAGGAAAGCAAAGATTTTGTTAGAATGGAAATAACTTGGGGCATCTGGGTGTCTCAGTCAGTTAAGCTTCTGACTAGGTTTTGGCTCAAGCCACGATCTCATGGGCTGTGTGAGATGGAGCCTCATTTTGGGTTCTGTGTTCAGCAGAGAGACTGCTTGAAGATTCTCTCCCTCTGCCCCTCCCTCCACCGTCATGCACACATACTCTCTCTCAAATAAATAAATAAATCTTTAAAAAGAGAGAGAAAAATTACTTGCCAATAGCTTGTAGACCATTTTGCAGTTGATTTTAAGAAGTAAATTGATGT
The DNA here is from genome assembly GCF_963455335.1 of Martes martes. Classification (NCBI taxonomy): domain Eukaryota; kingdom Metazoa; phylum Chordata; class Mammalia; order Carnivora; family Mustelidae; genus Martes; species Martes martes. The sequence continues at coordinate 96,746,263 of NC_137890.1, read as the reverse complement.
TAAAGAAAACCTATTCAAAGTAATTAAAAGAAAATATGTTTAAACCTAAACTGATTAGTGTTCTTTCTCATTTAGCTTTCTTTCATTTCTTTCTTTCAAGAATATTTATTTTTTGTTTAAAGATTTTATTTATTATTTATTTGTCAGAGAAAGAGAGAGCGAGACAGAGAAAGCACAAGTAGGGGGAGCGGCAGGCAGTGGGAGAAGCAGGCTCCCCGATGAGCAGGAAGCCCCATGCTGGACTCCATCCCAGGATGCTGGGATCAAGACCTGAGCTGAAGGCAGATGCTTAAACCAACTGAGCCACCGAGGCATCCCTCTTTCAAGAATATTTGATTGTTGATCAGATGATTTTGAGTGTGTGTGTGTGTGTGTGTGTGTGTGTTCACCATTTTCCTTTTTACAGTTTTGGAATGTCAGTAGGCTGAGAGGCAGAAAAAAAATGACATAAAAAAGGGTAGAATCATAAACATCTGTTTCAAGTTTTTAATTTAGTGGCATACCATTATAATTT